>NW_020447311.1:0-1520 GCF_003343035.1 Apteryx rowi
TCCCCGGCGGGTGCTGCCCTGTCCGGGCCGTAAACCCCCCCCCCCCCCTTCCCTGCGGGCTCCGGCGCATCCGGGCTCTTATCGCCCTGCCGCACTGTGCCAGCGCGGCTTGGCATGCTCTAATCTCCCCTCCGGCCACGTGGAGCCGGGAGGGGGCCGGGGCAGTGCCCGGCGGGTCCCCGGCCGGCGGGGGGGGGGCTGGGGGGGCTGGAGCCGCTCGGTGCCGCCCCAGCCGGGGCTGCAGCCCCCCTCGCCACCGCCACCGCTGGCGGGACCCGCTCCCGGGCTGGCGTCGCCCCGGCCGGGCGCCCCCGTCCTGGCGGGGATCCCGCAGGGAGGAGGGAGGACGGAGTCTATCTTGGTCCCTGACACGGGCCCGGCTCCAAATGTGCCTCCTGGTCACGTCTCGGCRAGGCGCGGACTAAAAACAAACCAGGTCTGTCGGCCACGTGGCGGCTCCCGGCCTCCTTATAAGGGGACCCCAGGGGCTGCCTGGGGCACCTCGCGCGTGTCCCCTTTCGCCTTGCCCGGGAGCGGGTCCCGCCGTGCCGCGGGGCCGGGATCGCTGCCGGCGCCGGTTCGATCCCCTGCGCCTTGGGGGGCTGCCGGGACGGGGAGCTGACGGGGATCCCGGTCCTGTCCCTCCGAATGGCCCGGCGAGGCAGCGTCACAGCGAGGGCTGCGCTCACCTTCCTCCTCCTCCTCGTCCTCCCCGCAGGTCGGACGTGGTCGTGCTCTGCTTCTCGCTGGCCAACCCCAACTCCCTGCGGCACGTGAAGACCATGTGGTACCCCGAGATCAAGCACTTCTGCCCCCGCACCCCCATCGTCCTGGTGGGCTGCCAGCTGGACCTGCGCTACGCGGACCTGGAGGCGGTGAACCGTGCCCGGCGCCCCTTGGCCAAGTGAGACCCGACCGGCGCCGGGCGGGCAGGGCTGCCGGGGTGGCACACGGGGCCTCCGCGCGCGGTGATGCAGCCCCGCTCTGCTCCCCCCCCCAGGCCCATCAAGCCCACGGACATCCTGCCGCCGGAGCGGGGCCACGAGGTGGCCAAGGAGCTGGGGGTGCCCTACTACGAGACCAGCGTGGTGGCGCAGTTCGGCATCAAGGACGTCTTCGACAACGCCATCCGGGCCGCCCTCATCTCCCGCCGGCACCTCCAGTTCTGGAAGTCCCACCTGAAGAAGATGCAGCGGCCGCTGCTGCAGGCGCCCTTCCTGCCCCCCAAGCCGCCGCCGCCCGTCATCCAGGTGCCCGACCCGCCGGCCAGCCGCGGCTGGGGCCCCGCCGCCCTCTTCTGCACCCCGCTCTGCGCCGACGTCGTCTTCCAGCTGCAGGGCGGCCACCGGGTCTTCGCCCACCGCGTCTACCTGGCCACCTCCTGCTCCAAGTTCTACGACCTCTTCACGCTGGAGGGGCCCCGCGGGGCGGCCAAGGAGCCGGCCGCCCGCGCCAAGAGCCTGGACGGCGAGCGGGGCGCCCTGGGCGAGGGGGCGCGCGCCCCGCTGCGGACTTCGCAG
>NW_020447311.1:1849-4318 GCF_003343035.1 Apteryx rowi
ACCTCTCCGCCTGGGGCCGCGGCTTCGTCAGCATGCGCTGGGAGCTGGTGCCGGACCCGGTGGCGGGGCGGGAGAAGCGGATGACGGTGGTGTGCATGGACTGCCTGGTGCCGGCCGAGCCCTTCCGAGCCGTGCTGGAATACCTGTACACGGGGCGGCTGGACCAGGCCCGCGGCGACCTCATGCAGGTGGCCACCATCGCCGAGCTGCTGGAGGTCTTCGACCTGCGCATGATGGTGGCCAACGTGCTGAACAAGGAGAGCTTCATGAACCAGGAGATCACCAAGGCCTTCCACGTCCGCCGCGCCAACCGCATCAAGGAGTGCCTGGGCAAGGGCGTCTTCGCAGGTACGCGGGGTCCGGGCTGCCTGCGCCGGGGGGGTTCGTGTCCCCGCGGCACAGGGCTGGGGACACCGGGGTGTCCGCGCCCCCGCGCTGAGGCCGTGCCTCGCTGTCCCAGACGTGGTTTTCCGCGTGGACGACGGGGCCGTGCCGGCGCACAAGCCGCTGCTCATCGCCGGCTGCGACTGGATGATGGCCATGTTCCGGGGGGCTTTCCGGGAGAGCTACGCCGCCGAGGTGAGGGCTCCGCCGCGGGGTGGCGGGGGTGTCCCCGGGCTGTTCCCGTGGGCGCCGGCCGGGCTGAGCGGGAGGGACCCTCGTCCCGCGGCGTCCCCGGCCCCGCTGGGCTGCGGGAGGGAGCTGCACCCCGGGGCGGCGGTGGCGACGCCGGCCGGGGTCCGGCCGCCCCGAACTGCCCGTCCCCCAGGTCTCCCTGCCCGGCACCAACTGCGCCTGCCTGCGGGCCGTCCTCGACTTCCTCTACACCGGCGTCTTCACCCCCACGCCCGACCTGGACGCCATGGAGCTCCTCATCCTCACCAACCGCCTCTGCCTGCCCCGGCTCCAGGCGCTCACAGGTGAGGCCCCCGCGCCGCCGGGCATCGATGTCGCCCCTGGCACGTGGCCCGGCCAGCCTGGGGCACACGGGGCGCTCACGGACCCTCTCCTCCGCCCCCGCAGAGCAGTACGCCGTGGACGAGCTGCTCCGCGCCTTCATGCAGCAGGTGGAGATCGACGAGCAGGTCATCATCTACCTGGAGATGACGCAGGTGGGCAGGAGGGTGGCGGTGGCGGCGTCCGGCCGCGGCGTCCCCTCCGTCCCCGGCTCACCCTGCCGTCCCCGCAGTTCCACAACGCCCAGCAGCTGGCCGCCTGGTGCCTGCACTACATCTGCACCAACTACAACAGCGTGTGCCGCCGCTTCCCCCGGGAGATGAAGTTCATGTCCCCAGGTAGGGCTGCGGCACGCGCGGCGGTGCAGGGCGCACGGGCGGCCCTGGCCGCGGGCCCCAGTGGGTCTGACGCGCCGGCTCCCCGCAGAGAACCGGGCGCACTTCGAGCGGCACCGCTGGCCGCCGGTGTGGTACCTCAAGGAGGAGGATCTGTACCTGCGCTCCAAGAAGGAGCGGGAGCGCGAGGAGCAGCTGCAGCGCAAGCAGCACAACCGCAGCAAGTGGTGCTTCTGGCGCCCCTCGCCCCACGTGTCCTGAGCCCCGCGGCACGGCCCTGAGCCCCGCGGCACGGCTGTGCTGCACGTGTGCCGTGCCGTGGGGCATGGCCGTGCCGGACTCCGGCTGAGCCCCGCGGCACGGCCCTGAGCCCCACAGCATGGCCGGGCTGCACGTGTGCCATGCCGTGGGGCACAGCTGCACTGAGCCATGGGGCACAGCCGTGCAACATGTGCGCTGGGCCGCGGGCATGGCTGTGCCAATCTGGCCAAGCCCCCCAGCACAGCCGTACTGCATGGGCGCTGCTCCATGGGGCAGGGCTGCACTGAGCCCTATGGCACGGCCATACCGCACGGGCACTGCTCCATGGGGCAGGGCTGCGCTGAGCCCCACGGCATGGCCATACCGCATGGGCACTGCTCCATGGGGCAGGGCTGCACTGAGCCATGGGGCACAGCAATATCGCATGGGCACTGCTCTATAGGGCAGGGCTGCACTGAGCCCCACGGCACGGCCATACTGCATGGGCACTGCTCCATGRGGCAGGGCTGCCCTGAGCCCCATGGCATGGCCGTACCACATGGGCACTGCTCCATGGGGCAGGGCTGCACTGAGCCATGGGGCGCAGCCGTGCCCCCCGTGCTGGGCCGCATGGGTGCTGCTGCCGGCGCCTCTCCTCCCCTCCAAGGCTGCAGCTGCCCTGGCGGCGGCGGGGCCCCTCGGGGGGCCGCTGCCCTGTTTACACCCCCCTCGGCCCCCCAGCTCGTTTACAGGCGCTTCCTGCCGCCACTGCTCTCCGGCTCGCGGCCCTTCCTCCTTCCCTGCTGCCTCGCGGTGCCTTTCCGCCGAGCGGGGGCCGGGCCGGGCCGGGCTGGCGGCCCCCTCTGCCCGGCCATCGCTGGTGCTACCTCTGACCGTGCAGTATTGCGGGGCCGCCGCGAGCAGGGGGCCAGCCCGC
>NW_020447311.1:5431-12927 GCF_003343035.1 Apteryx rowi
TTTGGGAGGGGGGGGAACATGGCATGAGGGGGAACTGACCCATAGCGGGGGCGGGGGTACAACACATGGGGCAGCAGGGACCAGGACGCAGCTCTGGCCCCATAGCGGCATGGAGGGGCTGTGGGCAGCTCTCCCAGAGCCGCGTGGCTGAGCCGGGCTACGCCGGAGCTGGCCTCCAACTGGGAGCTGGGGGCAGCTCTCCTGGAGCCGAGCGGCTGAGCCGGGCTACACCGGAGCCAGCCTTAGCCGGGAGCTGGGGGCAGCTCTCCCCCTTTGGGCGCAGGAGAGCGGGGCCGGCCCTGGGGCTGGGGCCATCCTCATGCACTGCTGCCCCGCAGGGCCCTGGGAACGGAGCAGGATGCTTGGCTCTTCCCTGGGGCCGCGTGAGCTCCTTGCAGCACAGCAGCGCCAGCGGAGGAAGGAGCTGGGAAGGGGACTGCTGGAACAGGCTGGCCCCGAGGGGAATTACAGCCAAGTCCTGCCAGGGGAGCGAAGGGAGAGGGGTGAGCAGGGCACAGCGCAGGGCACAGCGTGCACCTACCCCTTCCAGCACGGTCCCCTGCCCCACAGGGGGGGGAGGATGCAGGGTCAAAGGCAGGCAGCTGCGTGGACGCTGGGGCCTGGGGTGGGAACGGAGGGGACAGCACGGGGACAGCCTGCTGGCACGGCCACACCGCAGCTCCGCTCGCGGTGACCTAAAAGACTGTCCCTAGGCACGCTGCTGGCCTGGAAGGGAGCACAGCGCAGCTTCCTCGGCTTTTTCCAGAGCAGGAGCACAGCTGCACCCCCGCACATCTGGAGCTGGGCCCCACAGGGATCTGTGCGTCCCCACAGCCCCCGCAGAGGGAGAAGATTCCTCTCCTCCTCCCAAGTGAACTGTGCCACCCAGAGGGAGGGCGGCCCCGCAGCCGCTGCACCCACGGGGAGCGGCAGCCCRGGGCGGAAGAGGCTCCCCGGGGCCCTCCAGCCGGAGCAGCGTGTAACACAGGTTTTAGGTCTGCCCTGGATCCGTTGGAGTTTGAACTARAGCTGCCGTTGGGAAGAGGGAAGTCAGTTCTGCACCTCTGCACGGAAAGCGGAACAAATCACCACCCGCAGGGCCCGCGGCGAGGAAGCAGCTGCTCCACACCCAGCATCTCCACTGCCTCCTTCCCTCCAGGAAGGGTGTGGGAGAGGGCTGTCCCTGGTGCAGGGAGCAGGTGTAGGAAAGGAGCTTTCGGCCTAGGAACCGGTGGGACGGGATAGAGCTGCATCCCCTTTAGACAGAACGGCTCCAAGCCCCTGTTCCCTGTGCATGGACACACCAGGGCAGGGTTTGCTTTGGGAATGACTGGGATCGGAGCTGAGCTCCACACTCGCACAGGTTTCCACCCTGCTGGGGTGCATCACTGTGCCAGAGCTGCRGCAGCAGCAGTCGGGAGTCGGTGCTGAAACCTCCTTGCTCACAGTGCTTCCGTGCTCGGGGTCTGGGCATGCTGCCACGCCACGCAGCGATGCGGGTGGTAGGGAAGCCTGCCACCGCCCCGCTCTGCCTCACCGCAGCCCCTGGACAGACCCTGCAGCTCAGAGCCTACACCTGGCTGTAGCGGAAGATCTCGCTGAGGTCGTAGCCGGTCACGGCGAAGGAGTTTCCCTCGGGGTCGCAGAAACGGGCGCCGCAGATCTGGGTGTCAGTCACACACTCCGAGTGGCAGTGCTCAATCTGCGGGGAAGGGCAGCGAGGAGGAGCGACACAGACCCGAGTAAAATAAGTACAGCCTGCCACAACCGAGCCCAGCCACCTCYGCCAGATCCGTGCGCTCCTACAAAGGGGTGGGCACGGCGCTAGCGCGAGCACGAGAGGCAGCAGCATTACGTCTGAACAACACGCAGGCTGGGCAACACGGGAATGCGGCCAGGCCAGCGGATATGGCGATGCCCTGCCGTTTCAGGGGCCTGARATCTGTATCCTGATAAGATAGAGCAGCGTGCCGTCCTCGGACCACCCTCAGTCCAGGCCCGGGCTSGGGATTACCCCAGGATGAAAGAGGAGAGCTGTGCAGCCACACGGGAGCTCAGACTGCGCCTGGCAGGGTTTTCCTCAGCCCCTCTCAGTGACAACAGTATCTCACAGGAGACGGCACGACAGAGCAGCAGCGGGCCCCGTGGTCCCACCAGGGCAGTGACAGCTCTGAGTGACACAGGCTTGCTTCCAGCCCCGCGCTAATGCCACAGGAGCTCGCCCTGCCCGCAGGGGCCTGTCACTGCCCCCAGACTCACCTCGATGTCCTCAGTGTCCAGGTTCTTGCTGAGCTTCCAGATGTGAACAAAGGAGTCCTCCGCCCCTGACAGCAGCTGCAACGGGAAGCGGGACAGAGGCGGTGGGGATGCTTTGGAGCTGGGGATTGGAGCGCCCAGAGTCTTCCAGAAGAGCCCTGGCTACAAGCTGCGGTGCTGCGGCGAAGGCTGCAGCACTGCAGGCCCTGTGGCTCGGCCCTGGGCAGGCRGCCTGGTGTGCCACGGTGAGGGAGCAGCCTGTCCGGCAGCCTGYGGGGTGCCACGCTCCAGGCCCACAGATCCCCGCGGCCGGGCCCCTCGGCAGGCCGGGTGCCACATTGCAGACGGCCTTACCTTCCCGGTCAGGGGCGCCAGGTCCAGGGCGTAGATCCAGCGAGCGTGAGCGTTGACCTCGGCCCGCAGGACACCAGTCGCTGCCTCGTACAGCCGGATTTGCCCGTTTCCATAGCCCGCAGCAACGATTCCGTTCCACAGCTTCACGGAGGAGCAGGTGCAGCTGGGCACAAGGATACACTTCAGCCTCCTTCCCTCTGGGCTGCAGACCTACATGCCAGGGGTTAGCGCTGGGCTTCCCCTGCCACCACTGCCAGCTGCCCTCCCACCCCTAGAGAGACCCACAAGTGGTCGGGCAGGGGGTGTCTCAGACCCCCTCACTGATGATGGGATCCCATTGTATGGCCCAAGCTCCGTTTGAGCTCCATCCRCCTCCCACACTTACCCAAAAGCAGGGATTTTGTGGAGCAAGGTGAACTCTTCTCCAGAGCTCCAGGTACACAGGGTCCCAGAGTCATCTGCGGTCACCAGGTCACCAGCCCCATCCTGCAGGAACACAGACAGCAGTCAGCATCATCCCCCGGGATCGCTCCCAGCACAGCTAGCTCAGCCATCAGCATGGACAGGAGGCAGCAGCTGATTCACACCAGATGAGTTATTTGCTGACCCAATTGCCTGTGCCACTAAATTGCAACAAAGAAAAGCTGCCTGCAGCAGGAYAAGCTTAAAGTTTAACCGCTCAGAGAAACTGCTGACACGTTTTGTCAAAGAACAAGGCTTGACAGTGATTGTACATGGGCATTTCAGTTTAAACACGTTAATATTTGGCAACACTAATTACATACAAGATAAATTTCTGAAAACAATTACTACATCTCCTCCCTCCCCTTCGAGTCTCAACATACTTCACCTTATCAAGCACCTGGGATTTCACAAGGAAAATGCTGTCTCTCTGCTTRCTGAAAAGCTTTTTGAATAAATCACAGTACAAAGTCCAAGAGAAGCATATTAGGGGACAGGCAGCCTGAGACAGAGACGGATGAGAGAACAGCTTCCACGTAAACAAGCTAAATATCCAGGCTAATTGGGAACCAGTTCTAAGCGATTAATTGTTCAAGGGAGTCCCAAAAGCAGAGAAAGTTTAATGTAACCAATTAGAGAAAGTATATGAAGAGTGCCCTCATTGGGAAGGAGGCAACCAATAATGAGGAAGCCAATTAGTGTGTCTGCAGAGATGTCACCCTGGGACAGGATGAATTGAATGCAGGGAACCCCCACCCTGATTCCAGATTGTGCTTTGTATAATCAAGCGGGTTTCTGCTACTCCCAGGAGGAGAGAATCCTGGAGTAACTCGCAGCTCTAATGGTGGGAACTTTAATTTTAGCAYGGGTTTATTCATGGCCAGTTTTGCTCATTTGTTCTTGTACCAAAACTGCCCTTCAGCGTAAATAGCTCTTCTGTGTTCCTAGCACCCACCCAGATGTATCACAGGATATTCTCTTTGGTCTAATAATTAGTCATACTCATACAGTCACTCTTTGTGCAAGAGGATCTTGGTTCCTTGGCCATCTCTGTTGGCTTTCAGCAGAGTTTGTGTTCCCAGAAGATGGGTGATCGAGCTGAGATTTCATTTAGCTGAGAAATGTGGAGACCAAGACCCTAAGATGGAGGGATGGGTCAAACTGATGATGAATTGGGATGGTTGGGGTAGCCGATGAGATGGCTGCTCCCAGCTGTCTCTCCTCACTGCTGCATGAGCGTCTGAGTAGCTCAGGGAACTGCTCTGAAATACCACAATTTACGATGCAGTGTTTTAAACAACGCCTGATTCCAGTTTGCCTCACCTTGGCCTCAGGATGACAGGCTACAAGCCACGGCAACATGGCTTACATGCTTTTTGCAGCAGGGGCTGAGGATGTGGGCATCCCAAGCCACCTCTTCCCCCAGGTCTGTCTGAGCCTACCCTGACCGAGGAGATCGCCCTCGTGCAGAGACAGCCATGAAAGCTAACGACCTTGGTGAAGGAAGGGGATCTTAGAGCTGCCTGCTGTCCTGCCCAACCATCTGAGAAGCATGCGCGAGTCAGTCGTTGTGCCCAGGGGACAGCGGGAGTCCCCCCGTCCCTCCCAGTCCAGGGACCCCACCAACTCCTCTGGCTCCGGGCAGCTCAGCTCGAGGGGCTGCTGGCAGCGCTGACTTCACCCGCGCTTCCCGGCGTGCAGCCGGCAGGGAGCCCTACCGGAGGCCGGCCCAGCTCTGCCGCGATATCGGTGATGGCATCGCGGTGCTCCTCCAGGACCTCGCTCACCGTGATGTTCGTCCCTTTGGGGGGGATGTCAAACACCAGCACCAGCCCGGAGGACATCCCTGCAGACGGACCAGAGGAGGCATCAGCRGGGACCCGTCCCTGCCTGTGCTAGGACCGAGCCTCCAGCTGTCGCCGTGCCTGCAGCCTGACTCCGTGCTCCCTCCAGGCCCCTTTGCCTACACTAGCCTGCTCCTCACGCACGCCTGTTTGCAGATCTGCCTCTCTGCTGAACACACAGATGCTCCACAGAYCAGCTCTCTAGGAGAGCTGCAACACAGGTACAAGCCCCTCAGCGGTGGGGGGGTCCTCAGACCACTGTATTTTACCTGGGGCTGACAGAAACGCCTCCCAGCGGGGCCCTCCCTTCTCTTCCTTCCCCACATTCCCATGCTTTGCTCACCCACGCAGATGAAGCGTCCACTAGCTGCTGCGATCCCTCGAGCAAACACTGCTTGTGCTGAAATGAAACCAAGAGCGGGTCACAACATGCAGCAGCTCAYGGGAGCCAGGAGACCAGTGTGACAGCGTGAGAGACCAAGACTCCTGTTTGAGTTTCATCTTTAATGCTAGTGCCATAGCTGCCATACCGGGTCCCTTCTGAGCTCTTTATATGCCCGCTAGGCCCCCATCAAAGCTGGGCAGAGGAGTCAGGAAGACACATTAACCTCTTCTGGGCCCTTCTACCAGCCTCCTGTGCAGGACTAAATCCTAACTGGACTCCCAAAGCAATGCTGCTGGGGGGCTGGAGGCCAGAAGGAACTGAGCTGCACTACAGGAACGTGCGATCACACACACCAGGGCAGGGCAGTGGGCAGAGGGTCCAGAGCACTCCTTGTTCTGCTCCTGCTGCGGGATTTACCTGGTGGACGCTCCATGACATCCAGTGCATGCCAGTAAACCATGACGGAGCCATCTGACTCGTACATCTGGAGAGAGAAAACAACAGGGTAAGATCCAAGATGGTGGGAAAAGCTTCTACAGCTTTGGGCTCAACTGCTTCCCTAAGAGATCGCCAATCTCTTTCAGGCAGGATCTCCAGAACGTACCCCAGCATCGTCCTGTAGCCCAGGAGCCCAGCTTTCTTCACAGAGCTCATCCTCCCAGCACCATGACTCTGTTTCTTGTCCTCCATGGAAAACAATCTTACCTGGATACCTTTCTGAGAAGTCAGAACTAGAAGAACTCGAGACGGCAGGACACACCAAGCAGCCTGGGAAGAAAGACAACTCAGTAACAGCCCAGGGAGGGAAAAGAAAGGGGCAAAAAGCCCATATCGCTTTTCAAGGCGGGACAGTCTGCAGTCACCCACAAGGACACGCATGTGTGTCTGGCTCCKGTCACAAGGCAGGGGAGGTCAGCACATACAGTCCTCACAGACCTCTCCAAGCTTTCCCAAACCTTTCCAGGAGGGTCCTTCCCTCCCAGCCCTGCCCCTCCCTGTAATTAGGACACTGTGGGCTACTGTGGAAGGCCTATCTGGGCCATGCGGTTGRTGGGTCTTGTGGCTGACGAGTCTTATCTACGTGGGTTAGAGCAGCGTGGCATTAAAGCTTAGACCTCTGCCAAGAAGCAGGTGAACATCAGTGGTACAGTAAGGGAAACTGAAGCAAAGACTGAGACAACTGCATGGCAAGTGCCRGATGCCCCTTCTCAGGCTGCCCACGAGCATCACCGCACAGCGCTGCCCCCCAGCCCCGCTCCCGTCGGTTCGGCTGAATCCCGTCGGAGGCACCGCGCTCCTCTCACTGAATGCCTGGGCTCCCTGCAGCCCTGCCTGCCACCCCAGCTCCTCTGCAGTCGAGCTGGGAGCAGTTTATCGGGTTGCCCAGCTCTACTTGGAGGCAGCGGGGCATTTTTTATGCCCCAGGCTACAGAACCAGCTTCCTACTGAGCGCTAGGGGAGCAGAGCTGACGGCAGGAGAGGGGCAGGCACACTGCTACGTTTCACAGCTCTCCTGGTGCTCCGGGCGCCGGAAGGCCAGCAGCGCAAAGGCACCAGTCGGCAAGCCTGCGCGCTCGCTCGCCCTCACCGCAGGAGGATCTGCCCGAGCAGCGCGACCCAGGCGGCTGGACCCCGCTGCCCCAAAAGGGGTGCTGCCRTTCCGGCAGCCGCCGAGCCTTTACCTGGGTGACGATGGAGGCGCTGATAGCCGGCCCGCCCTCCTTCACCTGGAGCAGGCGGTGAGAGAAGCTGAGCCCGTCGCCGGAGGCGCTGACCATGTTCACGGCGGTGCTGTGCACGGTGGTGAAGTAGGCGAGCTGCTTGTCGGGCAGGCGCAGCACGCTCAGGTTGTTGTACAGYGCCGAGCTGCTGCTCTTCAGCGGGATGCTCTTCTCCTTGCGGTACATCCTGCTGGGGGCCGGAGCCGGAGCGAGGGGGAGCGTCAGCGACGCTGACTCACGTGTCTACCTCCTCGGGGGACCCTTGGCGGCCTCCCCCTACCCAGGGACACCCCGTCCCCGTGGCCTCTCTCTCCCAGGGAGGCCCCCTGTCCTTGATGCCCTCCCTGACAAGGAAAACCCCTTGGGACCAACTCCTTCTTCCCCCAAGGACACCCCTGTCCCCACGGTACAGGCCCTCTGACCCCCCCCATGGATGCCCTCCAGGGATGCCCCCTCCCCTCAAAAAGCCCCCCC
>NW_020447311.1:14906-79588 GCF_003343035.1 Apteryx rowi
TGTGGGGTGACGGGGTGGCCCCGGTGTCACCGCTGGAGCGAGGCCGCTCTTCCGCCCTGCGATCCGCTCCCGAACGGTCGTGGCTCTGCAGAATCCGCCTCGCGGCTCCGCACCGGGCTCTGGCCGGACCCCGCCGCAGGAGGGAGCCCGGGAGAGGAGACCCGCAGCCGGAGGCCCCCACTCGTGCCCGCCGCCTCTTCGTCCCCGACCCCCTGCGCTGGCCCTCGCTGGCCCTGCTCCGCTCGTGTCTCTGGTAGGAGCCGCGCTGGCCTKGCTGTCTGGGGACCCGGGAAAGCGGAGTCTCCTGCGGCACCGCATGGGCAGGACCTTGCCTCTGCCCCCTGCCCAGCCTTGGGGCCTCATCCTGCCCTGCTGCTGGTGCCCCAGTCCCTGGGGCTTTACAAAGAGAACGTGGGGCTGAGAGGGTTGTTATCTCTCCGTGCAGAAAATGTCCTCCCGGGAGCGAACGGCCTCCAGGTCGCGAGCGGAGAAGTCACGACCGCTGACAGCCGTCGCTCCCCAAGTGGAAATCGTCCCCGGGCGCCTGACGGAGAGCGAGTGGCTCTCCCTGGTCGCGGCTGAGGAAGGGGAGGAGGAAGCCGGCGACATTTTTGCGGAGTTCTTGGACCACGTGATGGACGAGTGCTACAAAGTCTACCTAGCTCGGCAGGTGAACAAGCCCGGTCCCACCCAGGAGAAGCCCAGGTGCTGCTTGGGGACAGCTGGTGCCACCCGCTTCCCCGCTGCGGGCCCCGGGGCGAGACCAGGTCCCTTCCAGGCCCTGCTCTGTGCCTTTGTCCCTGCTCCGTGTGTGGCCGGTGGGTGAATCCTGAAGGACGGTGCTCAGCAGCCGGGTGGGAGGTGAGCGGGGGAGGCCAGGGAAGACGTGGCTGCCCGGCTCCAAGCAGAGTCCTGCTGACGGCAGCGGGGAAGGAAGAGCAGGGTCCTTCTGTCCTGCAGCCGAAGAGTTGTCCCCACATCGTCCTCCCTGGGCTTCCCCGCTGCTCCCGCAGGCCGGGAAATGCTCCGGGGAAGCTCGCTGTGCCTGAAAAGTCCTTCCTGCTCCCGTGGGTGAGAATCGAAGCGGATACCGTAACTCTGAGATGCGCTTGGATGTGCCCTCCGCTCTTGCCTTCCTCCTGGAGAGGTGGCGACCTCTCCTCCGAGCCGGGGCGACTGGCCGTGCCAGCGGTTTGAACTAGCGGTGTTGTGATGAGGATGAGGGCTGTAGATCCCCGTAGGGCAAGCGGGGCAGGGCGGGAGTCTCCGCTCTAGCTACTCTTCTGCTTTGTCCTGGCCTTGCTCGTTGCTGGATGCCAAGCCGCCTCCGTCTCTGGCCTGTGCTCCGCAGCGTGTGCCCTTCACCGTCAGCCAGGCGAAGGATGCCTTCCTGCAGATCACCGAGTGGCGCTTCCTGACGCGGGACGAGGGGGAGCTGAACGTGGAGGAAGATGCCACCTGGCAAGAGGATGACGAGCCCGAGCCCCACGTCACGGATTCCTGGGCGCAGGGCTCCGTTCCTGTCGTGCAAGAGCATCTGTCGCCAAGCCCGGATGAGGCAGAGGTATGACGTGCCCCAAGCCCTCTCCTGTGATCCCCAAGCCCCTGAGCTTTCCCCTTCCGCTGACTGTGGGGTCGGTGTGAGTGGGTGAGTCCCCGCTGAGGAGGGCTGAGCCCGGCCGGCTTCGCTGTCGTGGGACATCCATCAGCAAGGCCTGTGAGTGAGGGTGAGGGACGCCTCTTCCTGGCCCGGCTGGAGCCACTGGCCCTGGTGGCGTGCGTCCTCCCGATGTCTTTACAAGGCCCCTGGTTAAGGCCATGGCCTTCTCCAAATATGCCCTCCCGGAGAGCCAGTGGATCCTTGCTAACGTGAGAAAAGGGGGGATCGCAGGCGGGCGAGGAGTAGGAGCAAAGGAGGTTTGGCCCCTTTGCTGCGGCTCTGGTTGCCGGGTCACTGCTCCCTGTGCATCCTCCTCCCCAGCGGCGCCGTGGCGGCTCTCCGAGCGCTCGAGGCGTCAGCACGCGCAGGCAAACGGCAGCGCCCGCAGCAGCGCCTGTGCGCCAAGGACAGCCCGTTCGCAGCGCGCTGCGCTCTCCGGGAGGGAGCGGCGACGGGACCTTTGAAACCGAGTCACCTTGGAGTGAAGACTTTAATGTAACCGACCCCAGACACTCAGTCTCTCCCCCTCTCCCGCTCCGTCCCTTCCCGGGGCAGGTACAAGCGTGCAGGTCCTGCGGCTGGGGGGCTGCGGTCAGCGCCAAAAGCAGCAATCCCTCTCCGGCTGCACGAGCCCGGGGCCCCCCCTCTGCCATAAGGACCCTGTGCTCCGAACCGGCCTCGGGCACCGACGGTCTCCTGCCCGAAGAGGCTGAGCTCTGCTTGGAGCCCCACGGAGTGCCATCGCTTTCCTGCCTGCCTCTGCTGCAGTACGAGCAGCTGCCCGTTCCCCGGCTTTCGAGGAGACAATCTCCCCCGGATCGCCGTGTCCTGCTTCCTCAGCCGTGCTCTCTCTGCCCAGCCAGGGCAAGGCCTTCTCACGAGCCCCACGAGGGGCCGCAGCGCTTGCCCAGCCTCGAGAGCGTGGACGAGCCCCTGCAGGGGACGGAGGAGGAACGGCTTCAGCAGCAGCTCTCCCACGTGGACTTGGAGGAAAGCTCCGTGGGGAAGGTTAGCAGTCCCAAGCCTCCATCTTCCAACAACGTGATAAAGATCCAGACTGGGAGGCCCTCATGCAGCAAGGAGGGAAAATACGAGAAGTTTGGGACTGTCCCAGGAATCTCCAGGCTGGACCGAGCCCGCCTGCCCAAGCACTGGATCAGGCCCCAGGTGGAGGTGCTGGACCCGGACGTGGGAGCCAAGAGGCGCGAAGGTCCCCAGGCTGCCCCCGGGCACAGTCAGGAGAAATTTGGCAGCCGGGGATCAGAGCTCAGCAGCTCAAAGCTCCTCCGAGRGGTGGGAGCCGCAAGAAGAGAACATCTCCCGCCGCCTCCGAAGAAGACCAGCAGCCCTGTGCCCTGGCAGCCGGGTGCCTTGCTGGACTCCATTGAGCCGGCCCCAGGTGTGACCGTCAGGGATGGCGGCAGCGAGAAGCGAGGGCCCTGCCTTCCCGCTGAGGAGGAGGAGGAGATGGCCGAGAGGGACCTGAGACCCATCTGCCTCACTGTGCCCATCCCGGCCCTCGCGGTGAAGCAGGTCACGTGCAGTCGCGGCCCCCAGATCCAGCACGTGTCACCCGCGTCCGCGAGGCYGTGGGATCAGTGAGCGGCGCGCGGGGCGAGCCCTCGCCTCGGGGCCGCGCCAGCCGCTTCCCCGTCCCCCGGCCAAGCCGCGCGGCCGGACCTCGCTTCTCCGTGTCCTGCACGCTGCTTCGGTGCCGTGTGTAACTGGGGACCGGGGCTAAGACCTCCTCGAAGCCGACCCTGCGTCAGTCCGCTCTTCTTCCTCTTCTCCGAGCGACACCAGCGAGACCCTGGGCTGCTTCCCTTGGGGCCAGGTCTTCTCCCGCCCGGACCAACCCCCTTGCGGTGGGAGACACGCAGCTTCCTGCCCCCCAGCTGCTCCTAATGCCTCCAGCTCCCCCCGGCAGCTTGACTCTTCGGTGGAAAACCATTTGCTCCCCTCCTTGCTGGGGGCATTTCCCAAGCCCGGCCCCGCTAACCGCAGCCGTCCTTGTGCTGAGTGGCAGCGGGCAGGGCAAGGCCAGGGCCTGGTTCGGCTCCTGCCTCTCGCCTGGGCTCCCCCGTGCCTTGATGCCCCRCGTCTCCGCGCCGGCAGAGCGGCTTCTCCCCGGGCAGAAGCTACCGCGTTGCCTGAGAACGCCTGCCGCTGCCCGGGCCGGCGGCTGGTGGTTCCCCGTGCCCTGCCTAACCGCAGCTGCCGCCGTGCTCTCCTGGGCAGCCTGACGCCCTGGGCGAGGTATCACCCTGTCCTGTGCAGGCTCCTCTGCCCCCAGCTTTATGTGGATTTTCTTGCGAGTATGCGGCACAAGTGCGCCGCACCCTGTTTTATTCAGTCCTTCCTGCCTCCTCCCTCCGGGGTGCTGAGCACACTCGGGACACGTCGCTCCGCAGCGTCTCCACTCGCTCTTCCCCTCGGATGCGAGGTTTTCGCGGCAGGAGTCGGTCACAGCTGCAGAGTTCAGTCCTTTCCCGGCTGCTGCTCTGCCCAGYGGGAGCAGAGCTCCTGCTTCGTCCTTGCCCACGTAGCCGGGAAGGCCGTGGCCTCCGCGGGCGAGAGCGACCCGCAGTGCCGTGCCCCGACTCCCGCGCTCGCTGCGGTGCGTGCCATCGCACCACGGGCACGGTCGAGGATCGGACGGCAACGCAAACAGTGACTTTGGGGCTGCAAGTTTTTACCCGACTTGCCAAATCCTTGTAAGTTCAGCTGAACGAGTGGTGAGGCCGAGTGTGCCGGGCTGGGGCGTGAGCCTCCCTGCTCGGGTACTCCGGGAAGGCAATTATGAGCAGGCGCTAACGAGGCCGAGGCCGTGCAACTCCGGTGGCTTCTCCGGGTTGCACAGCGAGGGGAGGGGAGCTCTGGGCCCTTCACAAGCTCTAACAAAGAAAACGGAAACGAAGAGGTTTCTGTGGCTCGGCTTTGTCGCCTCAGGCCCCCCCGGCGCAGGATGAAGGCAGAGGCTGTCGCGCTAAGAGCTCAGCAAAGAGCCTGCTCAGGAAGGCCGGGCTGGAAGCAATTCGTCGGGCTAATGTGCAATTGGCCTTTCCAGTTCCCCGGATGCAAGGAGGGGTCTGTTTAGTTGCAATCAGTATTTTGCCACAACTTGTGCCTGGTTAAGTATCCTGATACGAGACTGTTACTGCTATGGCCTAACGTCTGGGCTGAGCAGCGTGGCCCGTGCAGCGCCCAGCGCGTTGCCCTCTCGCTCGGGCCGGGCAGCGCCCTCGCCTCTGCCCTGCAGCCTGGCTGCGCTAGCAGGGACGTGAAACCCCACGTTCATCCCRAGCCGCTGCTCTCCGCGGCAGGCAGGTCCCGCCGGTGCAGCTGGCTTTTCGGAGGCAGGTCCCTGCGCGCTCGCGTGGTCTCTCCTCTGGCGCGTTGTCATTGCGCCGCGTGGGACGGTCCATCTGCTGCCAAACAAGAAATGAGAGGTACTGAACGGAGCGAAATGTCTGCGCAGCTCTACTGCGTGCGCCCTCCCTGGCTTTGCAAAAGGCAGCTGCCGCCTCCCCGCGTCTGCAGGGCCGCGGCGTCCACCCGTGTCCCCAGGCTCGCGCCGCAGGCAGGTCTGGATCTGCACTAATGGACAGCCGAGCTGGCGGGATGGCTCAGCCTGGGAGGGAACCTGGGGCCGGGGAAAAGCCGGAGGCTTTCGCAGCCGGTGTGGCAGGGACTGGCGGCGGCATTGGTGATGCTCCTCCAGGCGAGAGCTGGGAGCAGCCTGGGGCTGCCCAGGTCCGTCCCGGCACGGCGCGGGAGGTGGCTTGGCCGGCCCGCAGCGGTCACCTGTGCAACCCGTCACTGCAGGATGCTGTGGGTGCTCGAAGGCTGCACCCTGCGGAGGTGACCCCACCGGGGCAGGGAGCACCCCGGGGCTCCGCGGCCGGTGCGGGTGAGCCGCGGCACCGGCCCGGCCTGGCCTGGCCTCCTGCCCGCTTTGCCCCTCCCTGCGTACGAGCACAGCAAAACACGTCCCTGCTCACTGTCACTCTTCCGGCTCCGCTGCCCGGGAGCAGCTCCCACCTGCAGCTCGGGAGCAGGAGGGGACCGCACTGTGCCAAGGGCCGGGGTCAAGGTCCTGTCACCCAGCTGACCTCTGTCCCCAGCCGGACCTCGGTGCCCCATCCGGGTCCCGTTGCCCAGCCAGACCTCAGTGCACGGCCGGGTCCCGTCGCCCACCATGGAGCTGCCGAGCGCCTGCAGCCACCCGTGCTGGTTCGTGCTCGCGCTGCTGCTGCTGCTGCTGCTCTGGGCCACGAGGCGCAGCGGCGCCTGGCTCCCTCGCAGGTGTCCCACCGACCTCACCGGCAAGACGGTGATCGTCACCGGAGCCAACAGCGGTGCGCGGGGCCGGTGTCGCGAGGGGCCTGGCGGGGTTGCGGGGGTGTGGGGCAGCGGGGATGCGGGGTGCAGGTGTGAAGGGCTGCGGGGCTGCGGGACACAGCTGCGGGGCTGCAGAGATGCAGGACACGGGTGCAGGGCGCACAGATGCAGRACACRGGTGCAGGGCACCGGGGTGCGGGGTGCAGGGTGCAGGACACGGGTGCAGGGCGCAGGGGTGCAGGGATGGAGGACTTGGGTGCAGGGCTGCAGGTCCCGCCTGTCTGCATGGCTCAACCGCCGCATTTCACAGCCGGAGCTGTGGGAGGCGGCAGCTCCCTGCTCCCCTTGGCTGGGGAGGGGGCCGGGGGCAGCCGCACGCCGGCACGCGTGACCGCACGGTGCTGCGGGGCGGTGTGCGGGGCCGCGGGTCGCCCTGCTCCAAGCACCCGTGGGAGGGGGCCGGTGCCCGGGGTGGGCACGACGCGCTCCCGGGGTTGCTGGGCTCGGCCAGGCTCTCGGCAGCCGCGTGCCCGCAGGTTCCTGCGCTAGCTCCAGCCCCCGCCGTGAGCTGCGGCCGGACTCTGCCCCGGCCGGGTTAACGACCGATGGCCAAGGCCGCCGCGGGCTGGCTGCGTCCCAGCACATTTCTGCGCTGCGAGCTGCCCCYGGACCCGCTTTGCCCCAAGCCGGAGCTGCGCGTGGCCCCTTTGCAAAGCGCGGGGCTGGTGCAGCGGGGCCAGAACGGCTCCATGGCCCTCGGCGCCCGGAGCCACGCTGCCCCCGCGGTGCACGTCCCCGGCTCTCCCGCCCGGCGCGGGGTCGGCCGCCTGTGCCGTGCTGCACCATGCCGTGCTGCAACGCTCGGCCCCGCGCTGCATCCTCGCCCGTGGGGCAGACCCCGTTTCTGTGCCCCGCTCCGTCCCCCCGTCGGGGCAGCAGGGGCGGGCGGCCGCCTCCAGCCCCCGGGGCACCCCAGCCCTTCCCAAGGACCATCCTGTCCCGAGCACAGGCTGGGAAATCACCTGGCGCAACACCCCAGAATCCCGCCACCATCCAGCTCCCGGACACACAAGCAGCAGCTGGATGGGGATTTGGGGGATTCCCAGTTTTTTCTTGCAGCAGCTGAGCTCTGCCCGGCAGCCGCGATGCAGGCGCCAAGCCRGCCCCGAGGAGCCGGGTCCCCCTTYGCYRCCCTGCCCYRCTCCYRGGGCTCCCCGGGGCAGGGGTCCGGTGCTGGGGCCCCCAGATCCCCCATGCCACGGGGCCGGCTGGTGCCATGCTCCCCTGCCGCAGGGATCGGCAAGCGCGTGGCGCTGGACCTGGCCCGCAGGAACGCCCGCACCATCCTGGCGTGCCGGAGCAGGGAGAGGGGCCAGGCGGCGGCGGAGGAGATCCGGGCGGCCACGGGGAACCCGGCGGTGCTGCTGCGGCTGCTGGACACCGGCTCGCTGGCCTCCGTGCGTGCCTTCGCCCRCCAGGTGCTGCGCGAGGAGAAGCGGCTGGACGTGCTGGTGAACAACGCCGGCCTCTCCGGTAGGCGCCGGGCCGGGGGTCCGTGTGCTGGGCTGCGGAGCCGGCTGCCCACGGTGGCACTGCCGGCCCCACGCGCCTCCTCCGCCAGGGCTGCCCTTCGCCGTCACGCCGGAGGGGCTGGAGCAGACCTTCGCCACCAACTACCTGGGGCCGTTCCTGCTCACCAACCTGCTGCTGGGTGAGGGGGCTGCCGGGGGGGAGCCGGGACCTGCACCCGCCCCCGCTGCCACCGCCGCCCCGCTCACCCCCTGCTCCGCGCAGACCTCCTGAAGGCCTCGGCGCCCGCCCGCGTCGTCAACGTCTCGTCCTTCCGGCACAGCGCYGGCACCGTCAACCTGCGGCACCTCACGGGGCAGGAGTGCCCCAAGAGACACCAGATCTACAGCAGCACCAAGCTCATGAACGTCCTCTTCACCGCCGAGCTGGCGCGGCGCCTGCAGGGCACAGGTGGGTGCCGTGCCGTGTCGTGCTATGTCGTGCCATGCAATGCCATGCCATGCAATGCCATGCCATGTGCTGTGCTTAGCCGTGCCGTGCCGTGCCATTCCCTGCCACGGCATATCATGCCATTCGATGCTGTGCTATGCTGGCCTGTGCCGTGCAACGCTGTGCCATGCTGTGCTATATAGTGCCACGCAATTCCATGCCATGCAATTCCATGCCATGCTGTGTATGCTGTGCTGTGCTACGCCGTGCCGTGCTGTGCCATTCCCTGCCACGGCATATCATGCCATTCGATGGTGTGCTATGCTGTCCTGTACCGTGCAACGCTGCGCCATGCTGTGCTGTATCGTGCCATGCTGTGCTGTGCACGCTGTGCCATGCCAAGCCATGCACATGCTGTGCCATGCCACGCTGTGTCACGCACGTGCCATCAGGTGCCATCAGCGCGGGCGGCACCCCAGGGCCGCTGGCCTGTCCYGCCGCGCTGTGCAGCGACTCGGCAGCTGCCCGCGGGGAGCCGAGGGGCTCAGCCCTGCCGGACGCTGGCCCCTGCGAGAAACCCCCCCCGGGACCGGTGCTGGCGGGTGCAGGGCCGGGACGGGCAAGCCCGGGTCAGGGGCGACCATGTCCGTGCCAGCTCGTCTGGTCAGGGCGGCCACGACGCCCCCGCTCCAGGGCAGGATTCGGGGCTGCCGTTTCTGCTGCGAGGGCRAAGCTGCCGGACGCGCCGGCGGGGATGGAAAGGAGAGAGGAGCCGGGGCTGCTCCTGCGGCGCGGCCCCTCCGCCGGGGTGCCCGGAGCCGCCCGGCCGCTGCCGCTGACGGTGCTGCGCCGCAGGGGTGACCGTCAACGCCCTGAGCCCCGGCGTGGTGAGGACGGGCATCATGCGCCACTCCGGCTGGCCGCTCCGCGCGCTCTTCGCCCTCGCCGGCCCCTTCATGAAGGTGAGCGGGGCCCCGCGGGCCGGCGCCGGGGGCCGCGGCAGCCCGTCCTCACCCGCGCTTCGCCCCGCAGTCCGCGGAGGAGGGGGCCGCCAGCACCATCTACTGCGCCGTCTCGGAGGAGGCCGCGGGCGTCACGGGCAAGTACTTCGGCAGCGACTGCAGGCTGGCGCTGCCCTCCGCGGCCGCCCGCGACGCCGGCCTGGCCCGCAAGCTCTGGGAGGAATCGGAGCGGCTCACGGGCCTTGCCGCAGGCCGGGAGCACTGAGCCAGCGCGGGGGCCCCCGCTGCGCCCGAGGACGCCGGGTCGGCTGCTGCCCGGGGGAGCCCCCGGCTCACGGGGCGTCTCGCAGCCCCGGAGCTGCACGTGGGTTGGCCGGTACCGGGGGGGCACGGAGCCGGCCCGGCCCGGCCCGCAGCGCAGCAGAGAGGGGGCTGCCCCCCGGCCCCCAGCATCGCCGCCCCGCGGACCCGCGTGCCAAGGGACCCCCCTCCAGGATCGGGTCCAGCTCCGGCACATCCCGGACGGCCGCCCCCAACCTCCGTGCTGGACGCGGGCTGGAGACTCCCTCTTTTTGGGGCCGTCAGGCTGCGTCCAGCGTAACACGTGGCAAACCACGGGGCGGCCCCGGCCAGCGCGGGGGCACAGCCGGCTGCGCCGTCCTCAGGCACTCGGAGACACCCGCGGTGCAAACTCCTTTATTAAACTGCTCTGTGCAGCCAGCCCRGGCTCCGCGGCAGCGTGGGGACGCGCGGCTATTCCCAGGTGATGTCCAGATCCAGCCGCTGCTTCCGCACGGCCTGCAGGAAGCAGTCGTAGTCCCGGCGGTGGATGTCCCGGCAGTGGGACAGGTCCAGGGAGCGCAGGCGGCTGTCGGCGGCCAGCAGCAGCCACACGGTCCGGCCGGACACCTGGCTCCCGGCCAGCGAGAGCTCCCGCAGCTCGAGCAGGGGCGGCCCGGGGGCCGCCAGCGCCGCCTCGAACACGGCGTCCAGCGGGAAGGGCACGCAGAGGAGGCTGAGGCTCTGCAGGCGCGGGGAGCGGCACAGCAGCGAGGCCAGYGTGGCCCGCAGCACCAGGCTGTGCTGCGCCGGGAAGGGGCTGGAGGCGCCGGCCAGCGCCAGGGAGAAGCGCCGGAGCTGGGGGAAGCCGTGCGGGAGCAGGTCGGCGTCCCAGCGGAGCGGCTCGGCGGGGGGGTCCCCGGCGGGGCCGGCGGCCGGCGGCGCGGGCGGCGGGTGCAGGTCGGCGCTGAAGGCGTGCAGGTGGGGGCAGCTGCCGAGCAGGGCGCCGAGGGAGAGCTCGTCCTCGCAGCAGAAGCCGTGCAGGGCGAGGGTGCGCAGCCGCGGCCCCAGGCTCCGCGCCAGCGGCAGCACCCGGCCCAGCGCCCAGCCCCGCTGCCCCGCGCAGGTGAGCGTGAGGTGGGCCAGGCGGCTCCAGCACAGCCCGTCCCAGGCGGCGGTGGTGGCAGCGGGGCCGGCACCGGCGCCCAGCCACACGCTGACCTCCTCGGCGTCCGGGCACACGGCGCAGAGCGTGGCGAGGAAGGGCTTGCCCACCTCCTCCACCCGCCGCAGGGGCAGGGTGAGCCAGGGCCTGTCGGCGGCCCCCCGCCACCGCCGCTGCGCCAGCTCCTCCAGCGAGGGGAAGCCCGGGGCGCTCTCCGTGCCGCCCAGCTGCCGCGTGTGGATGAGGCACAGCGYGTCCGGCACGGCGCCGTGCGCCAGGAACTCCAGGCGAGGCAGGGCCAGCAGCAGGAAGGCCAGGGCCGCGGTCATGTCGCAGCCCTCCGCGGCGTCGAGGTCGCGGGCCAGGAGGACGCGGAGCGCGGGGCAGCACAGGGYGCCCGCGAGCGGGTCGTAGGCCAGGTGCAGCAGGGCACGCGGAGACACCTTCTTGCAGTGGGACACGTCCAGCTCCTGCAGGCGCTTGCAGCAGGAGCCCACGGCCGAGAGCACCTGCACATTGGCCTGCGTCTCGGCCAGCCCCAGCTTGCTCAGCAGCGGCAGTCCCTCCAGCAGGTCCACCAGCACGTCCGCCGAGACCCGGCTGCAGCCGTGCAGGTCCAGAGAGCTCAGGCTCTGCCCGCGACCCCACAGAGCCTCCTGAGTGGGGCCGGGGCCCGGTGCAGCGGGCACCCTGCCGGCCCCTCTGCTCCCCTGGCACCCCCAGGCGTCCTCCCGGCCCCGCGGCACGTTGAGCCGGGAGAAGCCTGGGCAGCCGTCCCCAGCCCAGCTCATGCGGGCCAGGAGCCACCCCGCTCCCCCGGGTGGTCTCGCACCCGGCCCGAGCCAGGCGGCACTCGCCCCGCGGCGTGGGCTCAGGGAGATCCGGGGCTCGCAAAGCCAGGCAGCGGCCGAGGGAAGAGCGGGGAGAGCCCCCTTCGCCCCGTGCTAATCCCCCAGACCCTAACACCGGGAGGGAACCCAGGAGTGCCTGCTCCCAACCCCTGCTCTGAGCCCCCAGACTTGCTCCGAGAGCCGGGAGGAATCGGAGCCCCCCACGGCAGCCCCGCGGCGGGCGGGGGACCCCGGCCCCGCTCACCTTGCAGCGCACGGCGACGAGCTGGCCGATGGCGTTGCTGACGAGGCCGGGGCAGGAGCGCAGGCTCAGCTCCTGGAGGTGAGGCACCAGGAGCAGGTGGAGCGCGGCGCGCGTCAGGCGCCGGCTCTCGCCCAGGAGCCGGATGAGGTCCTGCACCAAGCCGCCGGCTGCAGCGGGGCCGCCGGGGGGGACAGGAGGAGGCTGTTACCGGGGCTCAGCCGTGCTGCAGCTGAGCCCCGGCACTGCTCGCCCTTCCTCCTCATCCTCCTCCTCGCCCCGCGTGSAGCTGCGTCCCCGGACGCTGCGCCTCACCCAGCTCGTTAAAGGGGCCCATGACGTAGCGGAAGTGGTACTCGTCGAGGTAGTTCTCGCTGTAGTCCTTCACCCACACGCTCTGCATGTGCCCCGCCAGGCTCTGCAGGCAGAGGCTGCTCAGCGCCGGCACCTCCTTCCGCCTGGGCATCGGGCTCCTGGCAGGGAAAAGGGCCGGTCAGGCGTGATGATCCATGACCCTGCCGGCACAGCACGCTCCCCGATAGCCAAACTGGTGCTACCGTGCTGGCAATGGGCCCCCGGCTTCAGAGCCATAACGAGCCATAGTCCAGGGCTGAGTTTATTTTAGCTGGATTTTAGCTGTTTCTACAAAATTGCGTAAGAAACTTCCACCCAGGAACCTGCTGTCTCACCCCTCCTGGGTGCCACCACATGACCCATGTTCAGGCGCCTGTTGTCTGTTCGGAGCCTGTTTTAGTGATATCGTGAAGTAAACTGTTGTTTAGCTTCRGTTTTGCTTAGCTTTGTGCAGCTGCGTGGTTCACCCCTAAAGGAAATCGCACCCTACCCAGAGAAGGGCTAACGAGCAAGGTTAGCTACAGTGCACGGACCCACGGAGCAACAAGCGAGGGAACGGGGAGACCCCCTAGCAGAGATGTACAGAAATAACCCCGGGCAGCCCCCAGTCCGAGGGGAAGAGCCAAACCTCACCGCAGCACTCTCCTCCCGGCGAGGAAGTCGGGGCAGCGGCAGCCGGCCGCGACAGCGCCGAGGACGGGCAAGCGTGACACCAGGAAAGGGGCAGGCGCTGGGAAGGGGGGGTATAATAGCGTTAATTGCGTTGTTAATTGGAACTAGCAACAATTGCGCTCTGAGCGTCAGTGTTTCTGTAACCACACAACAAAACACATCTTGATGAGACTATTAAGGCATGAAGTAGGCTCACACCGAATTCTGATTCCTGGATCCATGTATTAGGGAGGAATCTCAGTGCAGCCGGCGGGCTGGGGAGAATTAAATGGGATGAAGAGGAGCCTCAAAGGTCATGGCAGCTGGGGAGGTTCCCGCTCACCGGGACAAGGCGAATGTCACCCCTGCCTGCAGGGAGGGTCTGGGGACCTGCGGCAGGCCAGCCCCACCCGAGGCCCCAGGAAGGCATTGGAGCGAATCCTCCCGGAAGCCCCTTCCAGGCGCACGGAGGGCATAAACGCACCCGGGAGCCGCCAGGGCRGGTTTAGCAGGGGCAACTTGGCCGACTTTGACGGCGGGACGTGGGGACGTCGTGCGCCTTGGCTTTAGCAGGGCGCCGGCGGCCTCCCGCAGCGTCCTTGCCGCCCGGCTGAGGGGAGAGAGGCTGGATGAGGGATGACGAGAGGGGCAGGAAAYTGGATGAGCCGCCAGGACGGGCGTCGCGACGTCCAGTGGCGGAGCGACGCTCCAGCGTGGAACGTGGGCGCGAAGTGCAGCCGGTTGCCGGCTCTCCTCGGGGATCAGTACCGGCGTCGGCGCCGTTTGCTGCCTTTTCCAGGGCAGCGCAGGCCCCCGGGCCCGTCCCGACCGCCGCGGGGCCCCGTCCCGCCTCGGGCACCGCCCGGACAAGGCCCCGCCGCTGCCCCCCCCCGTCCCCATGGCAACCGGGGCTGAGCCCCCCGGGCCCCGCTTACCGGCGCTTCCTCGTCCCGATCCGGCCCGTCCCGGCCCGTCCCGGCCCCGCTTCCTCCTCCCGGGCGGCCCCACCCCCGGGAGGGATCGCGATAGGGATCGGGATCCGGCCCCGCCGCGCAGGCCGCACCCGGTGGCGCCGCGCCATCCTGCCTCTTSTGTCCCTCTGCTCTCGCCATACGGTGCCGGTGCCCGCGCCCGGCCGGCTTCGTCGCGCCGCAGTGCGCCTGCGCGCCGCCCGCCAGGCCCCTTCCGCCCCCCGCGGGCTGCCCCGCGCGCTGCCTGACGCCCGGCTGTGGCTGCCCAGGGGTCGGGCGGCCTGGCGTTGCCGCGGGCAGCTCGGCGGGGCCTGGCGGCGCGGGCGGCGGCCGGCGGCTTCCGGGAGCGGGAGCCGGCGAGTGGCGCTGGGGAGCGGCGGCGGCAGGTACCGGGCGCGGTCTGCGCGGGGCGGGGGCTTCTGGGGGTCCCCTCCGTGGGGCCGATGATCCTCTGTGGGTGGAGTCAGTGCCGGGGGCGGTATTGCCCCCCACGGGGTGTGTGTGGGGTCAGTGCCGGGGGGGGCATTTCCCTCCCCCCCCCACGGGGTGTGTATGGGGTCAGTGCTGGGGGGGGCATTTCCCTCCCCCCCCCCATGGAGTGTGTGTGGGGTCAGTGCTGAGGGGGAGGACATTTCCCTCCCCCCCTTCATGGGGTGTGTGTGGGGTCAGTGTCGGGGGGCACCCGCCATGGGGTGGGGGTAGGGGGCCGGTGGTGCCCGCGTGGGGTCAGTGCTGGGGTAGAGGCTCTCCCACACACCCAGCCCCCTGCCCGGGTGGAGAGCAGCCCCCCTCATGGGGGTGCTGAGCCCTGCCGGCGTAGCCGGGGTCCCCCCCCGCCCGCTGCTCACACATTCCCGTGCGGGTTGAGCACAGCCGCGCCGCGGGCAGCGCCTGCCGTAAACCGGAATCTTTGTTCAGCTCTGCCTTGGAGCCCGGCTGGGGCCGCGTCAGTGCGCCCCAGCGCTCGTGCGAGGCGCTCAGCTGCGGAGGCCGTGGCARTATCGGCCAGCTGCAGAAGGCAGCTTGGCCATTCGGAAGATGGAAACTCACAGATAACTGCGGCAGTCGCTGCCAGACCAGTAACTAAGCGTGTGAAGTATGTGCAGAAACAAAGATTCTGTTTTATGCAGGTATTTCCAGCAGCAAACAAAAAACCAGGTGAGAGCTGGTCCGAGAGGCCAGTGTGCCTCGAAGATGTTACAGACGCAGAGCGCTCTGTGTTCAGAGACCCTTGCATTAAACTTCTTTGGAAAAAGAAAGTGTTGTCTTTCACTTTAATCAGATGCTCTTTGTAGCTACAGGTTTTGGGGTTTGTTTTCAGTGTAATTCACCTTTTTCCTCAGTGTGGTGCTGGAAGCCTTCAGTCCATCTAAGAAATGGTAGCTGGCTTCATTATGCTGGCTGTGGTGAAATAGTTTCATGACAGACTCGTATGGGATGATGAAGAGATCTGCACCGTATGAAAAAAGTAAAAACAATCACTATGCATAACCTGTAAAATCTCACTTTTTACTATAGTAAAGATATAACTCATTTTACACTAATAACCTTTAACTTTATATCGAGCTGTAGCTTCTTGTTTGTGAAATGTGGGTAAAACTTGCTTGCAAATGGAGAGTGGTTTCGAAACCTCCACAGTGTCGCTTTGGTTCACTGTTACTGCTTCCACAACTATYTTGCCTTTCATGGTGGGGGAATGGAAAATTTATGTAGATAACCTGTAAGGCAAATCCCTTGCCCTGCGTTTTTGCCATCAAAGTTTTGGATCTAAATTAAAGTTTGAGTCAGAATGTTATTAGAAAAGAAGATTTTTAAGAAATAACATCTGAGTAGGAACATAAATTGTACAAGCGGAAGCTGAAGGGATCAGCTTTTTGATTGGCAAAAATGGGATTTGGAGGAGGGGCAGGAACAACTCAGCTGCTGGATAATTAATAACTTGGATAATTTGCATGTGTGTATTATGGATATTTGATAGACAAGAAAAAGATAGGAATTTTCCTAGCTGAATATTTCCTTTGCTATCAGCTAGTAAAGGTACAGTATAGCTCTTCTGCCGAAGAATTTTGTTGGGTACATAGAAGTACAAATTGGAGCACTAGTGAGCCAGAGGCACGTTTGAACRATTGTCTGATCAAATTAAGGCTGTTTGTGCCACATACTTCAGTTTGTAGGCTATGAGGTCGCAGGATATGTGTTAAAAGCTGTGTCTGCCTAGCTTTGTAATGCGATGTAACAGTGATACTGAGTATTGCTGTGTTTATTCCTTATCTTGGGCAAGCATGTCCTCTGCCTGGGGCATCCGCTGATTCTTCTGATCACTGCGTTCATTTTTGTACTCGAAGGAAATAATTGTCTCTAGTAAATGTGAAGGATACAACCCCCAAATCTGAACTGTGTTACGGGGCTTCCTTCATCCTTGTCCCACATGTGCCTCTGCTGCATTAATAGCACAAACCTGGCAGCTCTGCAGCCTTGTTCTTCGCTGTTTGCGTTGTAAGTTGGTGGGACCCCCGCGTGTCACGTGGTGCGTCTGCTGGAGACAAAAGGTGGAGGCAGTAAGGCAGCAGATCCTGTGCGCTAGTAATGCAGAGAGGTRAATATGTGAAAGGAGAGAGCTGTCTTTGCTCTCGCATCCTCGCTGGAAAGTTACCTCGAGCGTGYGAAACTTGTGATGCAGTGTTTTTTAGCAGGAGCTAGGAGTTACCGAGGCGCCTCTGACGCGGTGCGTCCGCCCCAGGGTCTGCGGCTGSAGAGCTTCGGCAGAGGCTGCTGGTGGTGGGTGACCTTGCTGCTCCCCGTTGGGGCTGTCCAGCGCTTCGCGGGGGAGCCGCAAGCCCCGGCCTCTGCGCGCCGCTGTGGCGCAGCACGAGGGAGGAGAGCCCGCGCCCCGGCTGCAGCGGGGCGGCCTGTCCTCTCCTCCACCCCCAAACCGCTCCTTTGCTCCTTCGCCGTGCTCCAAGGCAGCGCTCGCCCTCGGAGAGGAGGCTGCCTCCGCTGTTCTCGCTTTTCCTTCTTAGACATACCAGCGTACACCCTCTTCTCCACTTGCGTGCCCTCCGCCATCCAGTGCGTCAGCCTCCCTCAGATAGGTGTCCGCGCAACGCTGGCCGGGTGTGCTTGCGAGCTGCGAGCCTGTGCAGCGTTTGCGCTATTAAATGAAGCATTTGCCTGTGCTGAGGGGGAAGTCTTGGGTCAGAATGCAAAACAGCGTGATGGCGCACGGTGGTTCCGTGACACAAAGCTGAACTGCCTAGCGGTCGTCCTCTGTTTACTGCATGCAGCAGTTGTGCTAGACAAGTGCCTTTATGCATTCTAAATCTCTCCCTTATAAATTAAATCCGTCTAGGTGGGTTTGCTGACAAGAAACYTTCAGTGAAATGTGGGTTGTTTCACAGTTATGATAAGCTCCTCCACTGTGCATCAATCTAAACGTCTATATTTTTAGACTAGYTGCATTTTTTAATATTGCACAGACTAATTCAAGAAACTCAGCCGAGTTTTTTCTTTTTTTTCCATGTTGTTAACAAAAACTCATTGTGTTTTCCCAGTTCATTCAGGCTCAGCATAGTAGATTCGCCGAGCCTGCTTAGGGGAGTTCTCTAACATTAGCCATTGATTTCACCAGAAAGGGTTGGTCTTAAAATAGGATGTGGGTGTTGTGTGTATGTGTGGTTTTTTTTAAGATGCTGTCAAGGTCTTGCCGTGTGACCTTGGACAAATTTATTCTTTTCTTTCTCTCTTCCTTAATTTTCAAACGTAAAACTMAGACAGTAATTGTGACCTACTTCACAGCAGCTCAGGAGGGTTTCTTGCTAAATTAAATGCAAGGCACTTCTAAGTTCCTCTGATGAAATGATTTGGGAAGGGCGGGCAGCATTTTTTTTTTTCCTTTTTGAATGGGAGGGAGGTTTCGGGAGCTACAGTGTTGGAAATCTCCTTTTGGTGGTTGTCTTGCACTACTGCAACATAAAGGCCCAAATCCCAAGTGGAACTTGTGGAAGCTGAATTGCAGGGGCTTTTGCACCCATCCCTAAAGGGCTTGCAAAGGATTTTTTTTTTTTTTTTTTTGGAATAAAGAAAGAAAGTAAGAAAGAAGACTGACAATAAAGTCAGGGGCTATGTTGTAGCTAGGTATAAAACTCTCTAGCTAGGTGGTCTTGGCATACCGAGGAACGTTCTGCTGGGTTTTTGATTGTTTGGGTGTTTTTTTTGTATTTGGACCCACAGATAATGCTACCAGATAGTGGTGAAGACTGTGTATGCCTTGCTAGGGATGCCCTTTTGTATCGGAGGAATAACTTTAGTTATGTGCTCTTTAGAAGATAAGGAGTCTTTCTGGTCAGGAATTCCATAATACAGTGAAGGAGAGAAGTTCGTTAGAATGATAATCGCTCAGAAAAGAGAGCAAAGACAGTTGTATAAATACCAAAATGCAGTAACTGCTTTTCCAACAATTTGGTAAAAGTCACATAACAAGAAACAGAAGGAATAAACAGTTCTGGATGCTCTAAATCTTTGAGCAATAAAGCAGACATGTTTTTAAATTGGCTTTTTCTTAATATAATTAAAAGCAATGAAGGCTAAATGATAAATACAAGCTAATGACTGGAACTCGATGACTCTGGCAAGGTGTTCAGCTGTGAAATAATGAATGAATAGTTTTGATAGAGATGAGCTAAAATTGACTAACCTCCTCCTGCTACCAGAGAGATGTAGCTTGGACGCAGCATCCTTTGCTTTTCAGTCCGTTGCTATGGTAACCTTTCTGATGAAGGACTTCTGATATATCGATTGTAATCGTGATAGTTTCTGTTGTAGCTGAAAAGAAAATCATTAAATCTGTGGTGTAAGAAACGCAAAACAAATAAAGTGTTGCCCTTGAGTGGTTGTCGCCTGGCTTTGTTGCAATGCTGCTCTCGCTATTGCTGAAGTTGTGAAATGGTGCAGTTTTGCACGGCGCAGGCTCGCAGCGATTGCCATCTGCGGGGTCCTAGTGCCATGTGGATCAGTTCTTGTCTGAAAATTGGGTTGGGTTATCCAGCGGAGAGCAGAATACGGGACTTGGGCGATAGCTGCGTCCTGCCCTCCCGAGTTCTGGTTGCAGGCGGAATTGGCTTTTTCTTTGGTAGTACTCGTTGGACACCCCTTTCTGTCAACTTATTTTTAAATATATGATCGGTCATAAAAACTTCACTTCTGGTACTTTGATGGCAATGAGGCCTTAGCTTAATGAGCTTTTAACACCTGCCCTTGTGTCTTTGATGAGAATCAAGCAGTAATTTTGGTTTGGCAGGGTGAGGCTTGTATGTTTTCTGCATTCTTATAAACAATGTTACCTGTCCCTGCAAGGCTTGTTCCTCCTTGTTTTTTATCCTCAGACAGTCATGGCTGGAACGATGCTTTTTTTGTATTGATGGTGTTAACACGTAGCACAGGTTCAGGTGCTTTATTGGGTGACCCTAACGAAAGAAGGGGTGCGTGACTGGTCAAGCGAGTGCATTGCTGTGGTCGGCAGCAGCCCGAGTCGTGGATCAGAACCTGGCCATGCCGCAGGGTGTGCGGAAACAAAGCAAAAGATGCACCGTGCTTCAAAAAGATCGCAGTCTAAATATAAATATAAATAGGGGACAAGCTGGGATATAGACACATGGAAAGCATGAAGAATTTATGGGGCAGCACTTGTCGGTGTCGTGGGCTTTAGTCTCAGTATTTCAGCACAGGATCTGTTATCATCCGTTACAGATGTCACGGCAAATGAGAACTCTAATAAAGGGTTTTAATGGCTCAGCAGATTTTCTCTGTACGATTGGGCACATGTATATGGCTCTTGGGAGGCAGAAATAAGATGGTGCTTCTACTAGCAACGCTGGAACAGGAGCTGGAGTTGAGATATGCTCTGGCTCTTGCAACAATTACAGGGCCAAAATTTGCCTTTCCTGTACCTGCACGTAGTGTTGAATGAGGCTGAATTACATAACTGAGAACAAACTTCAAAGAGGAAGAAGCTGGTATGCATATAATTGTGCAGATCAAGTTCTACTTGCAAAATTTCCACTTCTGAGGCAAGAATAGAAAAGAACCGGGGCTGACTTTCAGGTCACCTGAGGGAGTTAGCAAAGCTTATAGTTTAATTAAAAAAGTCTTAAACTCGGCAAACTTGATCTGGATTTATATTGACACAATAAGGATAGAACCTGAAGTGCAATTTTTAGAATTTCTTTTCTGATTTCTTCTCTTGCTGGGAGACTAAGCTGCTTATAAATTGGAAAGAAGTTTTGCTGAAGCTATTTCAAGGGACCCCAGGAGCAATATATATAATACAACAAGATAGAATTTTGCTCTTCCTAAATAAATTATGCGGAGGCTTCTGAAGGTTTTTAAATTTCCTGCTCAGCTCACTTAAACTGAATCGCCACTTTGTTAGAGTGTCCAAACTACTCTGCACAGGGACTGTCTCTTATCCTAGATTTCAGCAAAAAGTCTGAAGGTTATAAACAAAATATTCTTTGGGCTTTTAATCATGGTTTTTCTCTAGTGATGAGTATTATGTATAGAGTTTGGGCAGCTACCAGACAATTATTGTGGGTCCTGAAAATGTGACTAAAAATGGCCTGCGAGACGGTCTGTGCCCCTGGAGGGGAAGGGGACGGTGTGGCCCTGGTTACCTGCCCATTAAAGATGATGTGCGGAGGTTCTGTAACATTCACTGCTTTTTTGTAGATGAAAGGAGGTTGCCCCAAACTTGGGCAAGGATGGCTTTGCTGTGCGACTTTTGCCCCAAGCTGGTCTAGTTTGGTCTCCCGTGCTAACACGTGCCTCCTGAAATATGAATTGGATTTGTGAACAAATACACAGGCAGCTTTAACTTTTATGGTATATGTTATTGCCAAATAAAGATCTTCATAAGTGTCTGAGAAGTGGCTGTGCTGCAGCAGCAGCAGAGCGTGCAGGGATTGCTGCTCAGCGTAGCGGTCCCTTCGCTGGTGTCCAGGTCCTGCTCCACTGACTGCATTTGCTTATTATCCTTGTCTTTGCTCTTGGGTCTTTCTCTTCAATACAAAGGCTGCAAGGAGGACCCACCAAAATGTTCCTGCTTGGGACTTGCAGTGCCCTTTTACAACAAAGTGACCCTGCAGAAATTTTCTTGTGGGCGCTCTTAAAAAGCGAGGTTGCATCAGGAAGCAGGTAGTCTGCTTGCCGAACTGTTGATGTTGCTTGGGAGTAAATTAGGCCAGTAGTCTATCATAGGCATGGTGGTTTAATGCTGTTGAGACGGCTGGGGAAGAGGCAGCAGGAGGCAGGAGGGACTCCGGGAATTGGCCTTCCTTAGGACCAGGGGGGTGGCGAGCTTGGACCCCTCTCCTGATCGCAGAGCAGCCGCGTCTCTTAGATTTCGTGACCTGCTCTTCGGATGCCCCATGTCAATCCAAAAGCGAACTGGCGTGGTCTGTCGAGCAGCGGCCAGATAACGTGATCTCATCCTGACCTCCCTGTGGCTTGAGCAAGCAGCAGGATGTCGCGATGGCTTTAGGCCACGCTTGGTCCCAAACTGTTGCCGACGTTGGCAGGTTACAGCAGAAATACCTTCAGGAGATGCTGACATGGTGAATTGTGGCGGTGCTCGAATGAGCAAAAGGAGTTTGTATCTTTTTCAAGCCCAAGTGAAGGATGAGGAAACGTAAGACTACTGCACCGTTTTCAGGAACATAAGCTGGGAAAATTGGGCTGGGAACTAAGAGTTATCTTTTTGGAGGGGGCAGCGGGGTTTGCAGCCTCCTAATTCTGCGTCACCTGGACAGCCAAGATCTTAGCAGAGCAGGGTAAACAAACATTTATTTATTTTTATAGTTGTTTAAAAATATTTCAAACGATAGCCTTTATTAAGGCTAATATTTCCTATGATTTCTTAAATTAAATTAAGTAAAGGTTATTAAACCAGTAAACAATTCATTTCAAAGCTTTAACATGAATCATATATTTGGGTGCTGCTTTGTGGAAATTGGATGCTCTAGTTTGATAGCTGTGGCTGCTTCTGGAAAAGCAGGAAAAATTATTCATTTTTGATTCTTTGTTCAGTTGAAACAGCATTTCATTAAAAAATGATAATGTCAGAATGGGAGCTGGAAAAAAGTTTTCTTCTCTATGGGAAATACAGTAGGTCTTAGGCTGAAATCTGCTAGTTCTAAAGTTTTCAGGGACGCAATAGCAAAAAATTGGCTCCATATTTGGATGTTTTTCTTGTTTGCATTGACTGCTTAAGACTTCTTCAAAATGCTTTAATTACAGAAAGCTTGATATATTCCCAGGTAATACAGTTTCAATTAACAAATAAAAATACTGTCAAATATTGGCTGCTTGTATTTTGATGGAGTTTTAACTTCCATCCAAAATTCACATAGTAAATCAGAAATGAAAACAGAAAATGATTAATGGTGCTACATGATTTTATTACTTTAAGAAACAGTATCTTATCAAGCATGTAGATAATATAGCCCCTGGTTAGCAAAAAAAAATATTTTAAAGTTCAGGGCATGTTTATTCACAAACTCATTTTCAAAGGTTCTTGCTTTTTGGTTCATACTTTTAACTAATTAACTACAAGTTCAGGAAATATCAACTCTTTGCATTTATATGTTTTAAATACTTGTCGTGGTCTGTGGCTTTAGAGAACTTAAGCTGCCCGACCCCACAGCAGAGCGGACTCCTCGCGTCGCCTGTCTTCCTGCCCTCYTTCTGCAATATTGCTTGTTTTCAGAGGCCCTTTGGGAGGTGGTGGCAGGTTCCAGTCGTGGCGTCGTCGTCGTGAGGGGGAAGCGTCCTTCGGTTGTTGTGAGGCTGTTTGCGTCGGGGCAAGTCACTTCCATGTTCCCTAACGCATTAATTTAGCTCTAAGTGACCTGAAATCGAGGCCTCTTCCCTTTCCTTTGTAAGTTATTTTGCAGCTTTTATATAGACTGTAGAGGCTTAAAATTTCTACTGAGTTATTGTCGTTCGGTCCTTGGGGTTAATCATAGTCTTGTTCCAAATATAAAATGTTTCCACATTTTGTATAAGTATTTTTAGCTTTCCAGTGAAACGATGGCTAGTCCCTAAGCAGATATTAAAAATTCGACATATATTCTTACTGGAAATATCTCCATTGCGTACTACTTCATGGTGATTCGCTCGCCAGGTTTGGTCTCCACCGCCGCTGTATTTGTGGGTGACTCCAAGGGGAAACCAGTTGGTTTAACGCAAGTCCTTTCGTTGGTGCTGGCAGTAGGGGCTCGGGTGGCTGCAGTGCCCAGATCGCTTGCCGGCTGGTTGTCGGACAGCGTTCACTGCTACGGTACCAGCTGCTTGGTGGATCAGTAGAACCGGCTTTGTGGGGAGACTTCAGGGGAAAAAATCCCCTCGCACTTGAGGCTTATTTTGGAAAACTTCGGGACTGGGGAAGAGGGAGAATTTAGCGGTATCATTTCTAATTTTCTTTTTAAATGAAAAAATGCTCTTCTAGCTACAGCTGATCTTGCTAAGAGGAAAGCCATCCCGGTATTTACTGCTTTCTGTTTTGGGATATATCCTGTTATTTCTGGAGCTCTGTAGGGAGAACAGTCATAAGTTCCCATCCTTTGAGAAGGAGAATGTCTCGTGTCGCCCGTTCCCAGTGGCTGCTGCAGAACTGATCACCCTTTTGGGTTTTCTGAAGTCCTCGTGAAATTCTGTGGCCAGATCCACTTCCCAGGGAGACAGTTTTCTTTTTATTTACACTATTTTGTTTTTTTCATTATTTGATTTCTTTGCTTATCATTCTAGCCTCTCCTCCTAATCTAAATAACGCCCTCGCTATGTTGAGGTTAGCGCCCTTCAAATATTTGTGCTAGATGACTTTGCCCTCTGTTCAGTTAAGGGTTGTGTTGATAGTTTCTTGTGGCAACCAGCTGTTTCTGTGGCTTTGCCCCACTCTGAGGCCTAGAGGTTACACGGAAGAAAAGCTTTGGTGTTTAGAAGCCAGGTCTCGTGAATCTGTCCTGTCCTTTAATCATGAGAATCTTTTCTTCCTTCTGTATGAAACTAAATTTGCGGAAGCAGCCTCGGTCAGTACTTCTCCCTGGGCTTCCTCCCGCGCCCTGACGCTGTTGGTGGTTTCTCATTACTCGGTGCCCAGTTCTCCGAGTCGCTTCGCAGCCTTCTGAGGCCACGTGCGTTTGGGGTGGTTGAGCCCCGTGGTGGAGAACTCGCGAGTTACAGAAGCACCCGCGCAACTGTTGGGAGCGGGCGCTTCGGGAGTTAGACCAGCCGTTCTCCTGCCCCGGTGGGAGGGCTTCTTGCCTCGCAGCTCTGGGTGAGCAGGAGGGACGCCGGGTTGTGCGACGGCTAGTGGGACGGAGCTCCCTCGGCTCGTTTGTTGCTGCTGCTCCAGGGCGGATAATTGGCAGCCTCCAGTTCTGGTTAGGACCGAGACTAAGCTGCGCTCAGGTCCCTGCGAGCAGGCACTTACCATTCCTCCAGGCTCCCGGAGATTTTAAAGTGCGCTGCTGCTTTTCCCAGTTCTGAAGGAAGTGATCAGGGCTTGCCTGGTCCTGCAGAGGTGGAGCCTTGTAGACGGCTTCCTCGTTGGTGACATCCAGTGGACCTTGGTTAAAAAGAAAAAAAACTTAAGTTGAGCGAATGTTGTTCATGCTGGAAGAGAGCACAGCGCAGAACACGGGAGTGTCTGTCCTCTTGGCCAGGAGTCTGTCCTAACAGTGGCCTGTAGTGGCTGCTGAGAAGAAGAATATTAGAGCAAGGTAAAAGACAGTGATATTTCCTCCAGTGTCACCTCCCAGCTCCTGGCGATGTGTGCCTGGGGCTTCCTAAGCCAGAGGTGGTATTTCCATCTCTGTTAAAAAGCACTTGATTGATTTTCCATATGGGGAAAATTTTGATTTAATATTTCTTGGAGGGGAAAGAAAAGAGTCAAGTCTTATGAGCCTGAGCAGAATAGGGAGCCCCAAGGAATGCAAAATCCTTGTGGAAGAATGAGGGAGAGTTGAGAGAAGTAGTATTTTTAGCGTGGGGATTTCTTTGGCCCACAACTCTTGAAATTGTCAGCGATGTGAATAAGAGACCTCTCATGCTCCGAAACCATCTTCCCTGCCAAGGGCTGCAGCAGAATGCCTCAACCTCTCCAGTCCTCTTCATTTATAGGTCACGATGTCTGTTAAGTATTATGATCCTCCTCACAAAATAAACGTCTTTATTCTTATTACAATAGGTAGAGAAAGATAGTGTGACCTGATCTAGGACATACAGACAGCGTGTTTCTGATTAACCCACACATCACTTTCTGGTAATTTCAATTCTCTTTTGATATTGCTTTGTGATTTCTCTCTTCCAGTAATCACTGTGGTTATTTCTATTCTTCTCCAGACTGAAGTGTTTATGAGGTGCTTTGGGAACCTTAAATTGACAGGTTGCATGGATGTGAAAAGTATTTATAATGCATGCGAAGGCTGAGTGCTCCTGAGACCCTGGAGATCAGGTTCCCGTGTTGCACTGGCCCAGCTGCGGTTGCCCTGGCACAGTCACGTGGTGTGCGCGGTCTAGTTGAGTTGATGCTGGTTTCAGCTAATTTTGTTGCGTTTATCTCATTTTCCTAATTTTGATGTGTTCGACTACTTTTGATTGTGTTCAACTTGGATTTTGTTCAACTAATGCGGGTTTTTGCATCTAATGTCCTTGATATCTCCTAGTGTGGAGCGAATTGAGGAAAATGGGAGGATACTCGTGCCCTTTTGTAACTTTCTCAGGCGTTTTTGCTTTGGATTTCTGTATGTGTAATTATTTCCTTTAAAATAGAATAGAGAAGAGGAAAAAATTATTTTAACTCGGACCTTTGCATTCTTGTAAAAGCCTGTTTAGGAAGTGATTGAAAGGTTTTAACTTTCCTTTGTGCTAGCTTTCTAGAGTAATGTGGTGCAGGTCTGTTGAATGGTAGAGGATTGCCTGCAGTGTGCTTATCTAATAGATAATTTAACCTTTTCTTTGTATAAAGGAATATAATTGTGCTCCGACAAAAGCTACTAGCTTTTTAAAGCAGTCTCATCATGCTCCCTGAACAACGGCAGCGATTTTTCTGTCCTGCTGGCAATGCCTCTCCGGGTATGGCCTGCGGGTGCGACTGCATTTCGTTTGCCGGTCCTGGGCAGTTTGTAGATCTCTAGGGTTTTGAAATTGTTCTTTGAGTGCGATGAACGCCTGGTTGCTAGTTAGTTTTTGTTGTTGTTGTTCGTCTCCGAGTGCATGTCTTTAGAGTCTGTTCCCTTGAATGTGATTGTTGTAGCCTTTGAGGCCACCCAGTTCGCTGTCAGATGTCCCAGGCTTTCTGTCTTGGAAGGTGCCACCTGCCTGTTCAGTGCCGTGCTCTGCTTTTTGGCCTGCATCAATGGTTTTCAAACTTTTCCCCCCCGACTTATAGATCCTAAAAAAATATCTCAGCTTAGGTAAGATTGCTGACTGGAGATTGCTGACATGGAGCTTGCATTTTCTTGGTTGCCTTTTATAGAATATTTGGAAGTGACTACTGCACAGCCATGCAGGATGCAAATGTTGGTCTAGTTCATTAATACAAGTATTTAAAAAAAAATTCAGTCCCAAAGTTGACCTATAAAGAACTTCACTAGTAGGTTCCTTTTCCCCTTTTTTAAAACTTGCTGGTGTCATTAGTTTCCCCTTCGGGTAGTTTGTTGCCTTCTTGGTTCTCTGCAATCAGGTGCTAAAATAGGAATTAAACAGATCTTTTTGACTTGGATAGTCACAGATCTGAATACAGGAATGGGGTAAAGTGGAGGTAGACTTTGGTGCAAGTTTGTCAGTGCTTGGCCTTAAAAATGTACGCTCTGACCCCCGTTTCGAAGATGGCCATGGGCGTTGAAATCCTGGGGGAGGAAAGCTGGAAGGTCATTCCTGCCTTGCTCCTGGGGGTTTGATGCCTTGAAATCGTGGAGGAAACCGCCGTACAGCGTGTTTAAGCATTCYGTTTGCCAAAGCCTCCTGTTTAGCATGCCCCCTCCCTCAGCCCCTGCTTGCTGCTTCGCAGGCAGCAATTAATGCTGCAGACAGCTTTGAGAAGAGAGGCTGATGACTTTAATTAGACATCTATTCAGACCAACCATAGAAAGAACAATTATTGATTTAAAAAATGCCCCATGATTAACTGTTTGGTCACCATGCCTCCTCCCTCTGTCTTTAGGCCGCGTCGTGGCAAGCTGCATAAACACCTTTACCTGTCGGGTGGCGTTCGGGGTGCCCGAGACGATGGACCGCCGTGAACGGCGGGGTGGTTTGGGAGATGGTGCGATGCGTCCCTCAACTTCGCTATGGAGCTATCCAATGCACGGGAGGGCAGGGCTGGAGGATGGCGGACCTCAGCCCTGGCCCAGGAGGAGGTGCACGAGTCGGGGGGACGCCGCCGTGCCTTTGTCCGGGCGGGGGGGTGTTTTGGGCACCCCCAGGCAGGAGGAAAYGGCGACGGCCCCGGCGCGGCGAGCGCCCGAGCGGGTGCCGCGGGGCCGCCGCTGGCGCGTCGTGGGAGCGGGGGGAAGCTCTGCCCTTGCCGGGGCGGCTCGCCCCCGTCTCCCGTTTCGGCAGGACGGGGGAGCATTAGGACCCAGCGCGCTGGCAGAACCTGTGACAAGAGTCTGGAGCAGCACTAGCGCAGAGTAGTCTCCATCAGCTGGGCTGGATTTCTGTGTATGCCTGTGCTGAAGGATCCTCTGCCAGAAAAGGGCTTTTTCCCCTTTCTGTGCGACCCGGCAGAGCGTGCCTGGGGGGACGTAGGGATGCCTGGGCCCGCTGAAACGTGAAGAATCCCTGGTGAATTCCTGCCAGCCATGAACTGAGGCCATTATTTAAAAATAATAAATCATTAAAATAAAGAGAAAAGCCAGCGGCAGCATGGCCCAGAGCAAGAGACACACGTACAGTCGGGTAAGTTGGGGGGAGGGAAACTTATTTACAAACTCTTGGCTATGTTGTTAGATGTATTATGCTATATCTTAATGCTATCTGTTGCAATGAAAAATATATGTATTTCTGTAGTGAAATCCAGATTGTGTTTCCTGTGCTTTCTTGTTTCCTGAATTTGGTATCTTCATCATTAACAATATCTGTTAAGATACATGGTGGGTGGTTAAATTGTCTGAATTATATTAGTGGCTCTGTCCTTTAGATTTAAATTAGTCCTTCTTTCCTGTTAATTGTTACTGATAATGCGATGAGGTGTCAGCTGAGCCTCCGGTGATGACAGAATCTTTCTAGGGCTTCTCAGCACAAAGATTCTGGGTTGTTTTCCTCGCTGCATCGTGTATTTCCTTCCCCTCCCTGATTATTTTCCAGGTCGCATTGTGAGATGCCGAAATGATTTTCAGGCACTGGGAAGCTCAAGGTTTTACCATATTGCAGTTAATCTTGGGCTGTGTCGCGGGCAGCAGAACTTGAGCCGAGCGGCGGCCTTACAATGAGGCCTTTCTCTGGAGTTTCCCTCTTTGTCATTTTGTCCCTTCTCTTCTGTGCAGTGACACTGTGTCTGAGTCACTAGGTGTTGGGGGGACTGGAGCGTGCGTGTTCAGGCGTCTCCGTTACTTGGCGCTTGCCAACTTGGCAAAGTGCTTTGTAACTCCAGGGCTGATTGCAAGCACTGAAGGGCCTTGTTTCTGGCCTCCTTCGTTTTTTCAGAGCCGCGGGAGGAGAGGCGCCTTTCCCACCACCTCACGTTACGCCGGGTCYGTTTCCAGCCCCTCGGAGCGGRGGGGGAAGGCCGCRAAAGAGCGGGATGTGCAACCACGCRGCTCCCCRGARCGGGCCTTGCCGGGAGAGCCRCCTGCCCCAAGGYGTCCWGGCCCGCCGCGCCGCGGGCGTCCTTTAGCCCCTCTGGTCGAAACGGTTTGCTCGCTTTGCTGTTTGAGCTGCGTGGTGGGGTGGCGGAGGGAGCAGGGGCCGTTCAGAACAGGCTAAGGGACGCCAGTTGCRGCGTGGGATTGAAAAGTTGTGCTGACCACCCTGCAAACGATGGGAGCGTGTTTGCATGTCGCGATGCCGCTGCAGAGCGCTCCAAGGGGCCGGATGCCTTCAGGCACCTGAGTGTGAACTGCTCCCGCTTCCAGGGCTTTGGGTTTTCTAAATGCTGCTGTTTTCAGTGGCGGGGGGGCATGGGCTTAAGAAGGTGAAATTTCAACCTGAATCTTGCCCATTCCTGTCCTGATAACTGCATTGAATTTCATTCAGGTAGGGTGGCAATTGTATGTCCTGAATGCGAGCAGCGTTATCTGTGTTTTACTCAAATTGCATTCTGAAGTCGGTATCAAGAGGGCCGAAACTGTGCCAGCCCTTCCGGATAGCCTTGACTGACCGGCTCCTGTCAGCGTTCAGTGATGTATATGACTTTACTAGCGACGTGTGCTCTTACGTTAATTGCGTGGTCTGGTACCATCGTATCGGGAAATGCAGAACTGCCTAAACCGTTTGCATCGAGCCTTGTCCACAATAAATCCGGCGCTATATAGTGGTGTTTGCACAGTGGGAGCTTCATCATAACACCACCTTGCTCGTTCATCTACAAGTCTAACAGCAACAGATCCGCACTGCTTAAGATTCGGTTAGCCGAGACGGCAGCCGCCCCCGTTGTGTCACTGGGTGACGGGTCTGTTATTAATCCTTGAGTAATCTCCTCCTTTGAATCAGGCCACTATGGCAGCACCATACATTATGTATTTGGTAATAACTAGACTTAAAGTAACTAGGCTAGAATTATTTCTAAGTCTTTCCTTATTCCAGCTGTGTTTGGTCACATCTTGAATTCGAGGCTAAAAGGACTTTAACCTGCAGTCATGAATCTCATCGCGGGAGCTTTTCAGAGGTGGTTGCTGTGTTCAAGGATTGCCTGAAACTTTTGATCTGTACTTTGAATGACGGCGTAAGGTTCAATTAGTCATATCTGCAYGGAGGAGACGTCCCTGTGTGCCTGCATAATGATGTGATTCTGGCTTCTGGAAGGAATACAGTAAATATTCCTTGGGTTATCTGCTATGAGGGAACAAAGCACAAAAATGGTCATGTTCAGATGAAACACAKTAATGACCCAAATACGTGCTTAAATCACAAGTTAACTCACTTGAACTATACATCCATTTTTCAGTGACTAAAAATCAGTATGTTTAAGTAACTGAGGAAATTGTGTGTAAATGTGTGTAATTTTTTAAACAGGGGATAAAAATGTGAAAATGTAGTATTTCTGAAAGGTGCCAGATAGGCAGTTTTGAGAAGCGAAGTCTCCTATTAATAGAATAGGTAGGCAGTTAAAGTTGTAGCCCACGCTGCCCGGCACATATGGCTCATTCCTTACCTAGAAGGTGAGAGGAGATTCATTCTCCAGACTTATTCGCTGGCCTTTCCGATGGGTGGACTAGGAATGCTGGTACTGGGATGAGTGACTTTGTCTGAGCCACCTGTGCAGAGACTGTCCTGCAGGAGACAAGGTTGGCACTACAGTCGGTGATAACTGTTTTGGTCGGATACAGAGGGAATGAGATATTCTGTGTTGCTTTTCTAGCTGCCCAATCCCCGTTACATTCCACTGCAGCCTGTTCTTGGGATTCCCGAGTTGGCTGTTGGCATCCTGCAGTCCAGGTAAAAGTTGGCTTTAGGAGATTGGTGGGGGAGGAATGCTGGCTCTGCTATCATAGTACACTTATCTGTGGTATCATTTCTTTTAATACAACTTATTAACWTATTCACYCTYTTGGCCCTTGGTACAYGGCAGTGMTGRTTATGAGCTGTTATGAACTGTCTACACTGATGCTTAAATAGATTTCCTGAGGGATTYGGACTAATTCGGAGTCTGTCAGTGYGTGCGAGTTATTCCTGGGAGTGTTTCTCACCTTGTAGGTGTRCAGCTCCTATYTTCCTTYRCTCTTGGCTTTATYAGAGCTTCCTAGAGGTCTGTGTGGTCCTCCATCCACTCCACTCRCCCAGTGATCAGCATATCGCCATCTTGCTCTCTGTGCCAAAAATTCAGATATCTGGAACACTAGTGCTAGCCTGCTGGAAAGGTTGGGGTTACCAAAGACGATCCTCTGTCACGCTGAGGTCTGCGTGCCTTGTACAGTGGGTACCGACGGGGTCCTAGCCTGGGRGCAGAACGAGACCTTTTGGTTACTGGTGGCAGGAGAAGAGTTCCCAGAAGTGCTTGACTGGCTTCTGGGATCCCTCTGTCACCCTTATCAGACGCCGCTTTGGGGACCTCTGCCAGCTCCCCGTGCAAATATGCRGATCCCTGCTGGTTTTCCCCCCTTGGCTCAGACTCTTCCTGTCTGTCTGGGCTAAGGCAACCCTGAAAGGATCTCAACATATTTAAGAATGAGCTAGCTTAAGAGCAATAGCTTCTGTCTAGGTGAGTGAGTTGAAACCAGAAGGTGATCCCGTCTGGTCCTTGCAGATAGCAGGGAAGCTTTGTGAAAGTGTAATGGGGCAGATCAGTGCTGAATAGCCCGGGCTGGCAGCACAGAACCCGCGTGGACGCACAAATCGGGAATCCTTCCCCCGCGCTGGAAGGGGACTGGCTGCCTGCATCGGTTACGGGTTCAGATAATAACCTGCAAAACTAGAGAACAAACCCTTCTGCGCGGTGTGTGGGACAGTGTATGAAATGCCACTGTCCACAAAAGCTCTAGCTGTATGTTTTTTGGGGAAGACATCAGAGAAGAGCAGGGATGTTGTACAATACCTAAAAACCTGGGGGAGTTTGGGGCTATGTCACCAGCTGCTGTTTTGGACTGTTATGCCCTAATGTGCAAGCGACCGTTTCCAAGCTTTGTTGTATTTCTCACCTCCCTGCCTCCGTCCTCCAACAGATGACTAGGGAATGCGAGAGTGACAGCAGCCAAGATGAACAGCAGCAGATGGACACGGGTCGTCTTGGCTTGCCGCTGACCAGAGCCTGTCCCTCCACCTCCGCTTTGTACGGCCATTAGATGCCGAGTATGCAATAATCCAACTGGGAAGGTAGATGTGACTGTCCTTCCCTGCGGGTGGGGACTCAGTATTTCCACCTTAGACAATTTTTCCTCTTATTTAAATCTGAAATTGTGGTAATCTCCCTGTTTGGGATCTTCATGAGAATGCAAGTCTCAGTATTTATTTATTTATTTATTTATTTATTTATTGGGCCCTGCCTCTTGGTTGTTTCTGGCCTTGGAGAGTCGGGCAGATGAGTCCCTTGCTCTTAGCGGTATCTCAGGAAACACTATGGAAAGCTGAGGCAGTACTGAGTCATCGGAGAAGTCAGCTTGCTCTTTGCTTCAGTCTGGTATAACGGAAGGCAATGCAACAAATTGAAGCGCAAGAGAAAAAGGAAAATATTTTAACTTGTGCGTTGTTCTGTGGCAAGAGCAATGGCAATCCTTGACATGGGAACTAGCTACGTGGCTGAACTGACTCCGTGGGGTTTTAGGCCTAAGTTGTGACTTACGGCTTTGGTCAGAACAAAGCTGTTGTACGTTGTCTAGACTGCGCTCTCCAGCGTTTGGAAGAAGAGCTTGGCAGTCTTCTGGACTCAGGAAGCCCATTGAAAAAGCCGTGAATGAATGAAACCCGTGCACTGTCATCGTCATGTTGGAGCAGTACAACTTAGTGCACTGGTTTATCTTTAATTAGTTAGAAACAAAAGGCAGAAAGCTATTTGTCTTGTCTTAAGAGCATGAATATGGTAACGGGCTTATTCTGTGTTCTCCATTCTTTCCTGAATGGTAAGGATTTGGAAAACAATTCTTCTGGAATTTGTGCTGATTCAAGAATGGACATTCAGTGTACAAAGTTGTGATGGATTTCTGTGTTGGCCAGATATTCTCCTTATGGATTTAGTTGTAGAAGATACAGCACTGCCCTGATGTTACATGTACTCTTCAGAGATATAATTTGGAGTTAAACTCGAGAATATTTCCTGAATTTGAAAATGGATGCTACAGCAATCACATGCCTATTTATCAGAATACCCGCGTGGGGAGTAGTTGGTGTGAGGTTTGCTTTAATGTCGAGACAGTGTGGCGCTTCCCAGTTTGAACTTCCACAAGCAGTGTTGGAAGAAGCAGGATGAAGTTTCTAGTATCACATTAATATGATCTTGTGGAATAATGATTAAGATTCTGCCATTTTAAAAAAAAGGCTTCGGGGTGAAGATCTGTGAACATTTCCTTTCCTTTGAGCATGGTATAATAAAATTATACTCTGTAGACTTGGCTTTTTTACTGGAGCTCTGTGGTCAGGCAAAAAAAAAMCCCTTCTCAGGAGCAGAAGGCGTTTTGGTGTTAATGTCAATGGGGGAACATGTTCTGTTTGTCATGTCTGAAAGTAGCTGTCCCTTCACCAAAGTATCTGAACCTCTGGTCCTGAATGGACGGACTGCAGTCTACCCATCTCATCAAGACAGAGATCGTGGGACAGTCCGGTTTTGGTGGTGTCCTCTGTCTGACAAGTATGCAAGAGTATTTCTAGGGCTCAGCCCTGTCTGCAGTTTGTGGGTCYTGGGAAGCTGCGGAACAGGTGCGGAGATTCCTCAGGTGGACTTTATTTAGCCCTTTGAGATGTCCTTTTCTGCTCCGCTTGCTGTGTCCCTGTAGGTTTAGGGAGTACAGAATTCTTATTTACTTTCACAGACATTACAAAGTGAAGAAACAGAACTCTTTTTTTCCAGTTAGCATCAAATCCAGTCTTTTAACAACACCAGAACACCTTCAGTTACTCCAGAAGGGTCTTTTGCACGACAACAGGTTTATGAAAAGGTTTTTCATCGCTGCATCAAATTGACTTCACAAGGATTCTCAAGCGCAGGCTCTGCACCCTAGGTAGCCACCAGGCAATTTGGAGAACGTGGTAAAAGTTTTAACAGACGGCTAGTAGGCAGCGGAGGGCCTGAGCCCCTCTTCTGCAGGCACCGCTTGTTAAATTCCAGCTGACGAACAGCCCTGCGGGTTCCCAAGCTTCCTTGCTCCTGCTGAAGGAGGTGACGCTCGCTGCAGGCAGGCGCCGTGCCGTTAGTGAAGGTGCGTGTTTTGGTCAGCGTTGCTTGGCTTCTCCTGGGCCGCCTCAAACTGCCTTCCAAGGCAGTGGCTCAAACCGGTCGTTCATATGGGAAATAGAAGGAGCTTTCTGAGCGGTAGAGCTGGAAACCTGCTCTACCTGGCCAGCGTTACCTGCAAATGGCTTTGGAGACGTGCACCGATTCGTGTGTTGTCTGTACGTGCTTTTATAGGAGCCAGAACGTGTGCCTTGCTTGTGCTCATCTGTGACTTCGTTCTCCTCWGTGACGATTACGCCTTATTTTACAGATAAATGTTTATTTTACTCTGCTCTCAAACTCCTAGGACCACCCTTAATTTCTCTTCTTTAACCATTCTTAGCAAACCTTTTTTTTGTTGTTCCTTTTTTTTTTAAGTGGGGCTGAACAGTAGCATTTACCTCAATGTGTTAGTCTCTGGGTTGTATTTATACCAAATCCATCTATGCAAAACAGTTTCTTAGGTGTTTTGCGTGTTGGGAGTTCCTTGCTCTAGAAAGGATCCATAGCTTATGGATTTTCCTATTTAATCAGCCTTATTCAGAACGGATTTTGTACAGGTAGAAGTTGTCTTCTACATTCCCAAAGTCATAATGTGGCAGTGGAAAAGGAGCTTCTGGATTTTGAACTCTCTAAATAGTCGTTTGTACCCTCTAACTTTTGTAAATAATGAAAGTTCACTATAGAAAAAGAGCTGCTAGAATATAGCCAGGGTGGGACGTCCGTCTGGGCCAGGAAACCATTCTGAAAGCCCCTGGGCAAGACMCTGCATGCGAAGTGTGCTTGGAAAAAAGTTACTCTGAAATATTTTTTGCTGATTTTACAAATTACAGACGTTTTTGGGAGGGGAGGACACTCAGCATGAGAATACCATAAAATTAATAAACTTTGTCTTATTTAAAAACAAAACCTTTTTTGATAGATTTACAAAATTATAGTAATTTCATATCTGAGACTGAAAAATGTATACCTACTTTTGCCAGATTTAGTTGGATTAACTTTCTCATTCAGCATTAATAAGATCACAGATATGAGAGAAAGATGTTACTGATTTGGTTTATTACTTTCTTGAAGTGATGCGTACCCATATGTCATTAGTTGGCTGCTGTGTTAATTATAACATATAACTAATGACTTGAGAAGAATAAACCATGAAACTAGCTTGCATTCGTACAGACTGAGGGGAGTCGTGAAGTAAATGAAAACAAAGCGTGTTTTCAGATGTGGCTGCATTAGCTAAATATTTTATTTGGAAAGAGAATTCAGTTTATGGAGTGAAGGGTGCATCATATGCAGAAACGCAGAACTACAGGTCCTGCAGCCGTCTCTTAAATGAAGTGTTTGTTACATCTGGTATCTGGAGCGTAAATGGGTTTTTGGATTGCAGGTGTTATCCTTGCGAATTGTATAAAATACAGAAATATCCGGGGAWCCGTCAGCTTAATTTCTGCAGCGAGCCTCCTCGAGGCCTCCCCTCTGGGCTCTGCAGCTGATGGCGCAGTACAAGTGGCCCTTGCTCCGCGCTCGGATCGGGAGAGCGTGYGGCTCCGCTGCGGCCGCGACCGCCGCGCCGCCCTGCCCTGCCTCCGCTGCTCGCCCGGGCGCCGTTAGCAGCCGGGCGTCGAGCGCGGGCTGCCGAGCAGCCGTGCTCCCGGCCGGGCTTACCCAGCCTTGGCTCGGATCCTTCCCGTGCCGTTTTCCCTGCCCGCCCCGCTTGGATGGATGCGAGCTGGCGCTGCCGCACGTGTGCTCTGATCCCATCGACCGCGATATGGGGAGAATGTGCGGGAAGAGATGCTGCTCTTTTGGGCAGGGCTTTGCTGGGAGAGACTTAGGTAGCGAGAGGAAAGGAGCTACGAAAGGGCTAGTGCAAGTTTGTTTGGCTGGGGTTTCTTTTTTTTTGTTTCTTTTTTACTGACTCAGTACTACAGCCCTAGAATCTGTTATTTATTTATTTATTTTAGCAGTGTAATGCTGCTTTGCAGATTTTAATTCTCTCCTTTGAAATATGCAGATGTTGGAGATGGGAACTGATGCCAAAGGCTAAATTCTTTCCTTGATTTTACTGATCTTTGGGCTTAAAGTTGTGTTGTTGAAATACGGTGATGTGCCGGAGGCCGCTCTGAAAGTCAGCAGTCAGACTGCAGGGATAAGTAACAGGCTGGAAGAAAGTGTCCTTCATGTGAGGTCTGAAGCATTGCGCTTATTGGGATGAAGTACTTGCTGAGATTTATTGGAACACAGCAGCTGAGCTAGACATCTATATACGTATATATGTATTTTTTAGGCCAACACCGCTAGTAATTTAAAGCCTTTTTATGTTTATGGACTTGGATGCTTAATCTGAACCTAATGCTGCAGCAATAAATTACCTGCCAGGGATTTTAGAAAGCTATTCATTTATCCCGTTCGCGTGTCTGTCAGTTGAGATGGTTTGGAAGGCTGAGCTCATCTTCTGATGTATTATGGCCGTACTTATCCGTGTATAGTGGTACAGCCTCTGGTGTCAGGAAGAGGTTAAATCCTATGGGAGGGAATGGCTTCCAAAAATTAGGGGCAAGAAAATATCCACAGTCCTATTCTCCCACCTATCCTTGGGAACCTCCAGAGAGAATTTTTTTTTATGGTTCCTAGGAGATTTTCAGCTATATTTTACCTTTTAAAAAATAACCTTCAGATGCTTTACCTGTGTGATTAGGTTCATAGAGAAGAGATATAAAGCTCTCTATCTCCTTACTAATGAAAATACTAGAACTTGCATGAAACAAATCTTTAAAAGGGTAAAGAATGCTACCTGACTTGGCAATGTTTTTTAAACTAGTCAACAGACTAACAATAGATTTACATATTTTTGTGTTTTGCTATGGTAATGTAAATTATTTTGGTCTACTGTTTTATCCTGCAACAGAAGAGAATCTTGTGTCGATTATCTATTTGTATAGTCAGGAAAATCGCACGTCCTGGAGGCTTTTACCTGCGTTTCGATTTTTTCCGGTTGCATCACTGCAAAGCAGGCTTTCCATGCCAGAATGAGTATGGTGTGAAGAGCTTGCCAGGCACCGGTCTGCATGAAATCTTCTGTGTTCCTTCCTGGTGAAGCCTGGCATTAGTTCGTTTCTGTTGCACTAATTCAGTGGTTAGCTGCAGTTTCAAGATGGTTTGAATTTGGGAAAAGGTCGTTTTCTTTCTCTTAGGTGACTGCCGCTCTTCTGTAGTCACAGAAAGGAGTCGCTGTGGCAGAAAAGGCAGCGCTGAAGCATCTTCCACGTGAATGTGAGGGAATTTCCAAACAGACTGATAAGGCGATTCACTCATTTGACTGTGCTGCTAATTCTCAAGGGCTGGTCTCTAGAGATGGTTTTGCAAAGAGCAAAGATATGCTGCTCTTTTGGTGTGCATCTCTGCTTCATGATTTGTAAAACAGGCCCTGAAGAGCTTTCGCGATTTAAAAAAACATCAGGAAAATTCTTTTTCCATATGAAGTCCCAATTTTTCTTCCCTGGAGGATTTATATGGTGGCTGACGAGGAGTAAAACGCAGCCCCTGCTTGACTGGTGTGGCTCCACCAGTGTCTCCAAATTGGCAATCTGACTTACGAGATTCCTTCCCTCCCCCTCTGCTGACTCTGTTGTCAGAAAATCTGAAATGTGGAACCATGCCACATCAGACTGCTTAAAAATCTAGGTTTTCTGGTTACTGTCGATACCTGCTTTTACTCCGATTGCACTTTGGAAAGGAAGCGACAGAGTTCTCCCTTAGTTCTCATGCGAGTGCTCTGCAGAAAACATTCCCCAGACACCCACGTTCAGCCCACAAAACCAAATGTGATGCTGCTGCAGCAGAAGCACTAAAATATTTGATTTTTTGAGGCCAGTTTATTTGGCTATCTCTGTGCAGACTGATGCTGTAGAAGAATCAAAATTAAAGAGTTCGTAGGATTGTTAGGTAAAAGCTTGGCGAGTTTCTTTCTCTGGGCTCCGTGGCTCTTGTCGTGACCCGCTCAATTTGGCTGGCAGCTCGGTTCCTGTAAGTTGTCTTGCTCTTACTGTGTGTTTTTTTGTTTTTTTGTTTTATTTTTCTTTTTCTGTTCCTCCTGGAACATCTCCTTGGACTTTTCTTTGCTGGTTCCGGCCCCCGACTGTCTGCTTTGTCTCGGTGTCTTGCCTGCGTGTCCTTTCTGGAGGACGTGCTTTGGGTTCGTTTTGCTGCGTGCTCGGTGCTTGCGTCTTGTCCTAGCAGCGTAGCCGCGAGAGGTGCGTGCCGGGCAGCTCCGCGGCGCGGGACCGCGGTGCCACCGAGGGCCAGGCGCCTCTTCCTCGCAGACCTTCACGTGCGGAGGAGTCCCTCGGAGGCCACCGAAGGCTTCTCGTTCAGACCTGGAAATTACACGGGCTCTTCTTCCATGAGAGGCAGTTAGGGGTGGGGGAAATGGAACAGCAGAATATTTCAGTTCTGCAGTTCCATTTAACCAAATTTATTCAGCTGAGAAAGTGAAAAGCTAACGAGAGCATCCAGGGCTCTGGTCGCTTCGATCACTGGTAAAATGCTGGGGGCTTGCATGCAGGGATTTGAGGCAGTAAGTATCAGGGCCACAGTACGATGCAAAACGTTTGGAGCCTGTGGGTATCTGCAGCAGTTGTGTGAGAAGGGCGATAGTCTTGCAGTTTGGACAATTCACTATTGCAAGCGGAGCCTAAACTAGGATGTGGCGTAATTAGAATAACAAAAATCTAAATGTTGGGATATGAAAAAGGATCTGCAGTCTCGGTTTATCTGCAGTATAATGATGAAAGCATGACTTTTTTGCCTTGGAAGTAAACTTACAAGATTCTTGTTAAATAGTTGCATCATTTATCAAATTGGCTGGAGATAACGCTGTGGTGTTCAAGTCTAACATCTSCGTTTTACAATCTCGCTTTTGTATTTTCTCTGTAAATGTATGCTGTGGTTTAGAAATTTTCTTAGGCAACATATGCAGAAGTAGCATGTGAAGACTCATATTACGTGTTTTCCATGATCATTTAACTGCTATTAAAAGTGTAAGACTCCTTATCCCGAACGCAGCACGTGTGCCTAAAGGGGCCGGTAAATACGACAGCTGTATTTTAATGCAGGCAGGCGGTTCGGACGGAGGTGGAGTTCGGTTTGCAGCAAGTGACGTTTCGCAGAAYGATAGATCTCACCTAGATTGAAGCTGGCCCACGGCCGCTGGAAGAGTAAACTGGCAAATATAAAACAGGATGCATATAAGGGAAAGTGATTTAAAATCACTGAGCAGGAAGCTTTCTGTTTAAATGCTGAATCCTGATTTTCTTTTAGACTTGTTATTTTCTTGAAGTTTTGCTCTCATTTTTTATAACCAGTGGGATGCATCGATTTTACAATTGCAAGGATTCTGGAGAGTAGTCCTTCTGACAACTGCAGTGATCCAGTATTTTGGTGGACTTCTGTTTGAATACACAGCTTAAGAGTTTTGATTTGGGATCTTTTTTTTTGATTATTTGCTAGAAAATGGGGATTGATTTGGTTTTGATAAAAAGATTTTTTTTGTGCTTTTGATTTCTGCCAATTGTATTTGGATGAAAAGTGGAATTCAGTTAAGTCTAGAGAAGCAGTGTCACAATTTTATGTAGCAAAACATAAACATGATGGATGCATTCTTCATTTAAGAACAATACATTTAGTACTCAAAAAAGGGTGATGATTGGTTAGCTTGTCTGCTGGCAGTGGTGATAGGGATTTCTGCACGTGGCAACTGGAAGCTTTCAAAATACCCTTGGTTCCCTGTGTGGGCTGAAGCCTCCTTGCCACTGAAGCTCTTGCTTGGTGTCTGGGTGCTTCTGAAATTTGTCCTCACATCCGTCAGATTTCGATCGCCCTTTCTCGTCTATTTTCTATTTCATAGCTTGCAAGAGTGAAAGAAGCCTTGTATCCTTTCATCCCCCAGCTTGCATCTCTCAGTGTACTTGTCTGAATAAAGAGTATATTCTTTCACTTAAGCCAAACCCAGCAGTAATCAAAACAAAATATTTTCTACACAATAAACAGAGCCTACTGACAAATGGGATGATGTAAATGCCAAGATTTGCTTCATTTTAAAGACTGGCATGAGGACAACACCACAGTATTATGCTGAATTATGAAACTTAAATTGACCAAGAGTCATATATCCCTTTCCCATCTTATTTATATTTAAATATATGTTTAAATATAAATATTTTAAAGGCATTAAAATTTGAGGAGGGAATATTAGTATAGCATTACTTTTTGAAACAATTAAAATATATGGTTAATTTAGATCTATGGCAATTTAGTATAAATTTCATCTGTTTTTCTTGAATTTATTTTAAAAGAGGAGGCATTGGTGCTGGGGCAGAGAGGAACCAACCACTGACTTGCCTGCCCCCTTATAAAAGGGAGAAATGTGCCACAAAACTGCACTAAGATTATGCAATTTAAGTAAAACTGGGCATCTGAAATGCTTTAATAGAGTTCCTTACACCCGTCACCTCATCAATGTTGTTAGTTTTACCTAAACAGAGAGGTACTTATTTAGGATGGCATGCTTGAGATCTAATGATGCACACTGAACTTTAATTTTGGATAAATATTTAGGATGTTAATGCCTTGAAAGCCTAATAAATTTACCATCAATATTTTCTGCTCATCAACATCCTGATAGGAAGCTCTATTAAAATTTGTACCTAGGAGTTCCTGGCTCAGAGGTGGTCTCATAAATGCAAGGAGAGGTTGATGGAGGTGGGCCRTCTAATTCCTCCACCAATTCCTCCTAAAATATGGCAATAAAAAGGAACAGGAAAGCAAACTCTAGTGGAAAAGGTCTTTCTGTCCCTGAGCATGTAATGCAAGAGACTAGAAAGCTGTAGGCAGTTTCTGATATAATGGAAAAAGAACAGAGCAAATATATTTAAGACAAATATGAATTTCCCTRACATCTGCCTCTTAACAGTTAATCTTTTCCAAAGCTGCTCCATAATCTTCTAAAAATATATAAGTTGGGTTTGTGAGTCCAGTGTGTCTGTCAAGCTGAAGAACAGTAGTTAATGGTGTTTTGCTATTGTCTGTGATTACTGTTTGACAGCTGCAATGGAAGGAGTTATATTTTGTTAGCTCTTGAAAGAATGGTAGAGTTGCATTGGGACTGACCCCTTCGGACTTCACGTGGCCCAGCGCGGGATCCGGAGATGAAGGGCACTGGAAGTCACACCGTGTGCTGCTCTTGCCAGCTCTGCAGGGAATAAGACGTCAGACTTCTAAACCGTTTTTCCATCTGTTTGCACCAACTTTAACTTGCCTTTCTTTTCCTCTCTGTCTTCAGGCATCCAGCACCGGAACCAGGATGAGTGTGGAAGCGAGTGGCAAGCCCCTGAAGGTGGGCTCCAGAGTAGAAGTCATCGGGAAAGGGCACCGTGGAACGGTGGCTTATGTTGGTGCCACCCTGTTTGCCACCGGAAAGTGGGTTGGTGTCATCTTGGATGAAGCAAAGGGCAAGAACGACGGGACTGTGCAGGGCAGAAAATACTTCACCTGCGAAGAGAACCACGGCATCTTTGTGCGGCAGTCGCAGGTACGCTTCCCCCGTATGAATGTGCTCTGGGGTGGCCTCTGCTTGCCAGGCTTGTCCTGGGTGTGTGTAGCTCATGGACTGCGAAAGGTGCGTAGTTAAATACAGGAAAATGACTCTCGGTACCTACCGATGGGGGAGAGAGAAAATGCATTTCCTTCGCTCCCAGAGACAACGGTGTTTCTTCATCTTCCATTGCACAAGGAAACAGAACAGCTCCAAACACAGAAGCCTCTRCAGAAGGCAGTGCCCATGTCAGAAGCTTAGTTAATTTTAATCTGACAGTCTTGTCGTCTTTGCGTGCTTCATCAAGTGTCTCGATTAGCCCAGTTTATGGRGTTGTCATGAAATATTTTCAGATGAATTGGGTGCAATAAAATGCATTGCAGAGAGCATGAAATGGTTTTATTTTGCCTCCAAAATGAATTGYACAAGTCTGGCTTTTATATGCTGCCTCAGGGAATTATTAACTACATTATCTGCAGCAAATAAAGTTTGGGACTGAAGTCTGGAAGTAAAGTCAGAGAATTTTAATTAGATAACGTTTACCTTAAAAGTGTATATAATTTTGACTTGGGTTTAGTTATTGAGCTTTTGTTATTCATGTACCATAGGCAGGAGCAAGGATCTCGCTTATGCATAAACAAGTCTGTTCAATTTTAATTTCTTCTGTGTAACCTTCAAAAGGTACAAGCACAGCAAAGACACAGTGTTCTTTAGTCCCGCAGGTAGGTATGCTCCAAGTGTGATGGCACAGTGAGAGATGTTTGGCTCCTTTCCTCCTTCCCTTAATAGCAAATGATTTTTTTTTAAATTTGACCTTGTAGGATCTGAGAAGCAGAAGCTTGTTTCCGTTTCCACAAACCCTGCTGCCCTAGACATGGTGACTCGCGTCCAGGATGTTGACAGTGTGTGACTGAGGAAGTACAGAGAAGCCGAACACCGAATAAATGTTTTTGGGAGCAGGAGTTGTGAGGTGGATTCCAGCCTCCTCTGTCCCAGTGACGAGAAGGGCGTCAATCCACGTACGATCAGTGAATAYGAGAGTATATTTCCTTGACAATCAGTTGAATATTCTCTTGTGGCTGTTTTACTGGCACTTACAGAGCTGACTTACCAGGTCTGTCTCTCAGCCTAGCCTACCAGCTGGAAAAGAAAATACAGCAGTTTACAATTAAAAATTTTAGTCTACGGATCCAGGAAGAGTGGCTCCTAGACCAGGGGGATGGAAACAAGTTTGGCACACAAAGCAGTCTGTTGGTAGGTCTCCGCTCCTTGAGCAGGTGTGCGATACCAGTGYCGTCAGACTGGGAGGGAGGACAAGGGCCGTTACTGCGCTCCGGTCAGAGCGAGCGCAGAGGACTGCACTGTGCCTGCTGGTGAATGCAGTGGTGGAAACGTGGCGTGCGGTCRGACTGGCGGCGCTGGCGTGAACCAATTAGCGTTGCTGCATCTACCCTGAGGTTTGCAGAGGAGCTTCCGTGTCACCTACCGATGGTAGCACGAGTGGTGATGAAGAGGTTCCTATCCTATATACAGCTTTGCATTGGGATGTTTGTGGCTCAAATGAGGGATCCACTAACAGTGTCTTCCCCTGGGACTTTAACGTTCTGCTCCRTTCCAGGAAACGGTCTGTTCAGGAGCTCTGTGCAGGGATGGCTGAGCCTCGCTCCAGGAGTCACGGCCATCTGTCGCTGCTCTCCCACCTTTCTTCCTTCTCCTCTGGAATGTTTTAGGTCTTTGTCTCGCCTTACCCTCAGCAGAGGTACACAAMGCATTCTTAAAAATGAGGTGCTTCTCCACAGTACAAGTAGTTTGTCTCTGCCTGCTCTCACCTGTGAAAGAGCAAATCCCTTGGATACGTGTGCGGAGGTGAACTAGCACTAGCGGTGCTGACTGTCCCTCTAGATCTGAATCTTTGATTTATATGGGAAAGTGAATTTGACAAGCAGAAGGGAGCATAATTGCTTATGAAAACAGCACTGCAGAGTTTCTCAGCAGGGAAAAAAAAAAAGGAGGTGTTTGAGGAGCCTGACTAAAATGGAAGTTGGAGTTGCAAATCAGCAGTTTTTAATGTCTGCCTCGTGCAGCGGCAGCTTGCTGCTGTAAGAAAAGGTGCAGGACTGTAATTCTGCTCTGCTCTGCCTTTTTCATAAAGCTCTGATTTGTGGAGCGCGGCTTCCCAGAAGGATTCCAGCGYGAGGGCTCCGAAGGCCGGTGAATCAGCCTGCGGCAGAGGCTAAGGAGCGGCGGCGGTGGTGGAGGCGAAAGCTGGCCGTGGCATCGGCCTGGCCCGTCCGGCAGCGAGCTGGTTAAGAGCGCTGGTCGTGCGCGTGCCCCCGTCTTGGGGGGGGATCTGGCACAAAGGGGGCTGCCGGAGTCCGGGTGGCTGAACTTCCTGTTCCCGGTTTTCAATAGGGACATTTTTCCGAGGCTGCTAGGGAGCGGAGCACCGTTGCTATAGCAATGCTGTTGTCGGCGAGCGGCGGTTTGCTGCGGCTTAGGTGTCCGCTCGCCGGGAAGAGGCGAGACGCGGCGCGCTGGCGCTGCCGCTCTGCCCCACACGCTGCTTCGGGCTGGTTGTTCTGCCGCCCGGTCGGATGGAGTTGCCAAGGCTCTTCGCAGTAAACTGAAATGCCGGCCTTTGGCTTAAACCAAAGTGACCATTAGCGTCTGGGGATTAATTTTTCAAGATCTGGTTCTAAGAAATAAATGGGAAATGGCAAGATTCCCTTTTAGCAGAGTTAATGTTCTGCTCGTGCTCTCGGCTGTAAATCTGTCTGCAGCTTCCTCCCATATTTCATTTCTGGGTCTCTGTAACAGGGTGGGTGGCTTTCCTGTGGTTACACGTGGTGTTAGACCACTGAATATGAACTGAATAATAAATCATTTGTCTTGAAAACAATTTATGACATGCATCGCTTTTGAAGCAGATTGACTGCATCCCTACAAGCACATCTCATTAAATCTATGTAGGAATTTCCATAGGATCAAGTAACTTTCTATTCTCCCCTCCACCCAAAGATATATCTCCAAAAATGAGCACCAGTAATAGCAGCATCAATAAAACTTAGCAGAATTCTARGGCTCTTTAATTTATTGTGGAATTTTAGCCTTAAAAATATACTGGCAGGGAAACTTTAAAGATTTTAGAGATTTTTTTTTTTTTCTGTTTCATACAGTCATTCAGGAAACTGGATCCCAGGCAGGGTGTGATGCCWTGCTTATGTCTATAAGAAAGTTCTAATCCCTTAAGGAAGGAACGGACCTCGTGTGCTGTCTGCTGAAGCGTGCRTCCTACCAGTACCTGGCCTTGTTCAAAGGGAAGTAGAAATCCAAAAGAATTAAGATAATTGCCAAATCGTTTCCCGTTGTTATGCCCGTACTTAAAGCAGCCTATAACAGCTTCCCGTGGATAGGTATCTCTAGGTGAGGGTTGATAAAGCATTTGTGGACGCAGTGGAGCAGGCAGACTCGAAGTGCAATAGCTCTGAGGAGTGTATATCCATTTTTAACGTTTCTTGGTGGGGTTGTCGTCCCAAACGAGCTGTGTCGCTTTCTCCCTGTGGGAGCAGCGTCCTCGTGCCTCCCAGCCGGCATGAAGAGAAGGAGACTGCAGGGAGTTTGGAGTTYGATGCAGCAGTGATGGAAACTGCCTTAGGTTGTACAAACGAGCCTTGAGTGTTTCCGTTTGCCTTGAGGACTGCAGATACCAAGCCAAACATGGAAACAGGATGGGGAGAAGCTGTTATAGCTCTCTCTGTTTGACCATTCCTTCCCTATTTGTTTTCCAGTTAGCAGAGGACGGGAATATTGCTTCATGCAGCTGTGTCAATATGGACAGGCATTTCYAACCAAGTGTTTACTCATCATCTTCTGGCAACTTTAAAATTTTGCCTGCCTAGGACTTCCATTTGGGCCGCTAGTTTTGAATAGGAGTATTCCCATATGCCACGTGGAAACCTTAGCATTCATTTCGACGTCAAGTGGGGCTGCTTTCCTGCTCTTGCTTGGCGGAAAAACTCATCAGGTTAATTCTGCCTCTGCAGCATGTCTTGTATGTTGTTGCATTTCTCCAAGCTAAACCAAAAGCAAGCCCYATTCTAATTCCTGCTTTTCTTCTCTGTGTCATTAGTCTTGGACTATTGATAGACCCCAAAATGTGCTATAGGCTACATGTGGCGTTTAACAGCCTGTGCACTCCCTGGGACTGGAACATAGCAATCMTTCTGTTACGGCATCATTATACAGTGGCGGTGTTGAAGGAGGAGTGAAGATCGTTGCATTTAATTGAGGTCGAAGAGGGAGTTTAGGAAGGAAAGCTGATGTGTTGGATCTGGGACTGTAGTGGGAAGTGCCRTGGGATAATGAAATACTTGGTGCCTGTTTTGTCTCTTTGGAGAGACATTTCAGGATAAAATAAACCCTGTAATCTTGATGTTGGTGCTTGTGATTCCATCTCCCAGTAAATCTGATATTGCCCCCTGAGCTGTACCTGGCAGAGAACCACAAGATCGCTCAAAATCTTATGCTCAGTTTGGATGAACTCCTCTGTGTGGCGTGGTGTAGCAATTCCCCCAGCATCRCGTTTCTTTAGTCCTCAGATGTGTTTTTGTCAATATTTTTGCATGCTGTTGTCCTGACTCAGTGAATTGCTATGAAAATCTCTGCGTTGCTGAAGTCACCTAAAAGGTCAGGTGTACTTGGCTGCGTTGGAGATGCACTTTCGGCATGATCTAAGGGACACTCTCCTTTTCCTCCTTTTTTAAACTGTGGTCGGAATGCTGTCACACTGGTGCAGTTGTCGTGATTTCTGTGGCATAATTTCATTCCGTCTCCTTGTTYCTTTTCATTTAAGAATTTGTTCCTGGTACTTGGGCATCTTTGCGGAATAGAATCCGTGACTGACAGATGTACAGATTTTATTTATTTATTTTTTAGCTGAACTCCCATACTCAAGGTTTTTAGACAATGAATAGGGCAAGTACCTGTCAGGAGCAATTCAGGTAGTGCTGACTTTCTGGGGTGAAGGGATGGTTCTCAAGAAGTGATCTCATCCTTTCCAATCCTGTTTTCTACATTTATCAAGGAAAAGTATGTCCAAAAGTAGTGGACAAAAACAAAACCTAACCCCCCAGCCCTTAAATAACTTAACACAGCTCGAACCTGAAAGTGTTTCTGTTTATGCCTACTGGGATTCCCCAGAGAGCTTGGCAGCATTCAGTTAAGAAAAAAAAAGGGAGGGGGAGACAGGGAAACTACCTGACTGTGTTGGCATTCTGAATTGCTATAGTTACTGTATTCCAGAGAAGAGCAATTTTCCTTAAAAAGGGGAATAAGAGTTTTAAATTCACTTTTTCTAAGATAAAACATTTTTAAAAATTCTAGCTTTCCTTCAAGTGTCAGTAACCTAAATTAATTGACAGACCAAAGTTCATAAACTGATTGCTATGTAGAATGATCGTAAATCTGTTAAAGATTTTCTGGACTGTTGAATCCTGAGTTTTTGCTTTCTTTATTCCCTACTTGAATGTGTAGCTCTTTTCAGGAAGCCTGTGRAAGGAGGATGGTCAGATATTTGAGCTTGAATAAGTGAATTAAAAATCTACATCAAAAAATGTAATCTACTCTGTTTAAATCTGCTGCAGAAATGGACCTGCTACATAATCACTCTCTTCCTTTCTTGTAATAAGAGTTGTTAAACTTTTTTCAGATCCAGGTTTTTGAAGATGGAGCTGATACAACATCCCCAGAAACACCGGAGTCTTCTGCCTTGAAAGTCCCGAAAAGAGGTATGTCTGGTGCGTTTGTGCTGTGAACCCTCGTCTCTCCCTCGGTCTAGACYGGACAAGGATTTCACGGCCAAACATCCAGCGCTGCGGGGAGTCCCAGCCCTGGGGAAGCAGGCTCCTGCTGCCCGGGAGCTCCTAACGCTGCGTCTCCGGTTCAGGTACACCTTAGTCTCCCCTGGGCTGATCCCGCGTTTCCTGTCGTCCTCTCTGCACGGTAGGTCGGTAGGTCGTGGTCATCGTTCGGTGGGTTGTGGTCACCGTGAATCGCAGAAGGAAGCACCTTGAACAGAAGTTGCTCCAGGCAGTTCTGTCTTTACCACGAAATCTGCCTAGCAGGAAGCAGAGTTAAGCTAAAAACAAAGTGAGAAATCCTTCTTCAAAGTGTGGGGCATGTGGAAGAAAGACTTGAACTGCTCTGAAGTTGTGAAATTACAGYTTATAGGTCAGTAGCTGCTAGATGCTGCGTGTGATTCTCACCTCTTTGGTAGAGAATGCTTCCTGTTCAGTAGTGCGAGTGTTCTTTGCATTTTTTTCCTTTGTCRGGCCAATTTGTAATAGCTTTCTGTGTTTCGCTACCTCTTGGGTTGTGCTTTTCTTTCATTTGACATGCTTGCCTCYCACTGGGGTTTGTTTTTGTTAAGGAATTATTTTGTGGTAATCTAGGGATGATAGGAGCTTTAGGAAAAAATGCTGATAGTTTCCTGTCCTGGACCGTTTGCAGACAATATGTGCCAAACTGAGGAATTCTTGTTTATGAACTGTTTGTTGAATGCACGCTTGACATTTCAGAATAATACTTGTTATTTCTGGCCAGTAGAAGCTAAAATTCCCCTTTACCTGGCAAAGTGCAACCTCCCCTTTGACTGCATAAAGCATGCCCGGAGGCACCGGAATGGGGTGATGGTTAGGCTCAGAAGTGGGATGTTCCCATGAGGCATTCATTTTGTCCATCCCATGAGTGGAAGGGAAATTTGAATTGGCATTCGTGTCTCTTGGCGTTCTGCCTTCRCCTTGTCCTTAAGAGGATTCTGAACTCTTAGCAGCTCACTGTCACTGCAGAGACTTGGGTTTGGTATAATCCCAACCGCTTTAATTCATCTYTGGTTTGAATTGCCCAATTAGCATGTGCAATTGAACAGAAAAACACTTAAAGCAAGCCAGTTTGAGTTTAGCTGATTTGTTTTCTCTCTCTCTCTCTCTCTTTCTTTCTCTCTCTCTCTCTTTTTTTTTTTTTATTAAAAGAGGTAGAAACTTAAGGGTTTTCTTAACTGAAGAACTTAGAGGGKTTTTTTTTACCTCAGAGTGCTAGAAAGCCCAGCTTTTCACGTGCAACTTCAATCTGCTCTTTTTTATGTGCTTGATATTAATAGTAAATGAAAATATTCTTTAGTGTTGTTATGACTTCTTTCATTCTTTCTTGTAGCTCTTGAAGTTCAGACTTTCCAACAGAAGCTTCAGTTTTTCGTGTTACATTTCTGTACTCGTTTAGGAGAAGGAGCTTGCACGGAGGCATGCAAGCATTTTTTCACTGCTTCTGGCTTTCTGAATGTATGTTAATGGACATGAGCCATTTGAGTGCTGATGTAGGCAAAAGCTACAAGCCTTCTAGAGCCGGGAATCTGCTGTCGCTTTTCTTATCACTCAGTTACTAGGAGCTAAGCAGAAAGAGAAGACAAATGCTCTTTAGACCATCACATAAAGTCCTGAGAATTCAGCAGTAGGCTTATGCTTTCTTAAGCAGGCTGACAGATGCATAAATAGAGGCAAGAAATGTARCTACATGGAGATACGGTAGCCTTGGAAAAAGGAACGAATCAAGCCTCTGGGTTTATCATGTCTCTCTAGCAAATGTTGCTGCTTTTTAATTTCACTAGATCTGTGTGTGTCAGTATGATGAYGCTTTACATCGCATGCTATGTCTCCCCCCTCATTATGTGAAAGACTTTCCAAGGCTGTAATCACCACTGTCTTCTGCAGAGTTGTCTCGTTTCTTCTAAAACCTCTTTGTCTTGGGATCACCAGAAGTGACGGTGGCATCCAGAAGTGCATGGCCTGCTTACTCGAATCATGCCACCGTGATATTTTCAGCACGGTCTCTCCCTTTTTGACACGCTCTGAGGTTTATTGTTGCTGCCCAGCAGTGTTCGCTGAACTTCCCATGGTGATGCGCTGGCCTTTTTCCCCAGCTCCTGAGTTCTTGCACTCAAATACAGAAAAGAATAAAACACAAGCAGTTCGAGTTTTCCCTCCCAGTGCGTAGTMAGTGTCAGCATTGCTTCATCTGCCCCTTGCTGCTCTGTGCTTATTTCCGGGAAGGAGCCCACAAATTCCATAGAGGAGGAGAAACCGGTCTTTTTAGCTCAGGTGGAAGTTTGGAGGTTGCAAGAGGGGTGTAGCCGGTCGTTTCCGCTACGTGCAGGTAGCAGTATAGCTGGCCTTGAGCACCGTGACGTGGCGCCCGTGCCGTGGGGTAGGGGCGTTGCGTGGAGAGGCAAGACACGCACCTGGTCTAGAGTGACGGCTGATGGCCGGCCTGGGGCTTTGGCCAGGGAGCGAACGCTGCGGGAGCGGGAGCGAGGGGCAGGGTCGGAGCGCCGCAGGGTCGGAGCTGCTGGGAAGCGGGGCTTCGTGCCAGGGGTTTCCATGGAAACCGCAGCACCGGCTGCTGCAGGCTGACTGCAGCGCGCGACGCCGAGGCTCCCGGGAACGCGGCACCTTCCCTCCCAAACTAGCGCAGGTGCAAGATGCACAGCGGAGGCGGCTCGGATCTCTTATTTATGAGATGCTTCTGCAGCGCGTCTCGCTGGGGCAGCCGGTGCCACTGTGCAAAGTACTGAACTCCGGAATTCCAGCCGTGAGAAGAGATGGGCAAACGGCCGCTGTGGCTGTGAGCTGCTCTCTTGGACCCATCACACATCCGGAAATGGAACAAAGGACGTAATTTAGCAAAACCTGCTTTGGTTGCCTGCATCTTTGATGCATGTGTACCACGACTGTGCAATTTGATGGTGCCTCCACACTCACATCCATGCCCTTCGCTCCGCTGTTTAACTGTGCGCACCAACAACCCRGAGAGCGAGGGAGGAATCCTGAGTGCAAGGGAGGCGGGTTTACCCGAGAAGCGRGTTTTAGCTCCCTGCTGATATTTGCCATCCTGCTCTCGTGGTCAGAGTTCCGTGGCAACGTGCTTAGTTCCCCCTCTGTTTTGTGGGTGCCCTGTTAGGATGACAAAATGGGAGCAGCTCGCAGCAGCTGGAGCCCTGCGAGCTTAGTGACCTGGAGGAAGACCAGCAGCTGAGGAGTTGGTGGATGTTTCTGACGGGGACCTTGCACACCGCAGGAGATCTTTCTGAGAAATGGAAAGGACCCATGTTCTTAGGCTGAGACCTGGCAGGATTGTGGTTCTAGGACTGCTGATGCCCCTTTTTAACAAGTGACACGTGCGCAGTTTGCTGAGCTGAGGTAGCTGTTTAGTAGAGGTAGAGCAGAACTGTCGTTGGTTAGTTTGGAAGTATTTCTGAGCAGCTGTCTCAGTTGCTCAGAGAGTTGGTCTCTTGTGTGTGTACGTTTTCCTTATGGGTGTTCAGATTCCTGGCTGCATACAGTCCCAGATGGAAACGTATTTTCGTTTCCTGAGTGAAGTAAATGATCTCTGGACCTATATTTCTATTCATAATCGCATTTGATTCTCACCTGGCATCCAGGTGATTAGGTGTGGTCATATGGGCAGCTAGATTGCCATGCATTTCTGATAAAGAGGATGTTTTGAAGGTGACTCAAGGCTCTCTGAAGTTGTGCAGCTATTTAACTAAAGACAAGACAGGTATCGTGACCTTCCTCTAAAGGGCATATGTCTGAATGTTTGTCTGTTTTTTTTTCCAGCTGTGCCAGCTGGTCTAATAAGGGAGCGCTGCTTCCTRCAAACCTTACCTCATCTGTACCCTGTTGTGCCACCATCTCCTGATTTATCCGGTTCTCCATCATCTCTGCTTCACTCCCACTCCTTTAAGAACATGTGTAAATGGTCCTTTCAATATGCCTCAGCTCTTGCTGGGTTGCAGAGGCTCTTGGTACRCACGTTAGGGCAGAGGGGTCCTTTGGGCCAAGGCTTATGGTTCTGTTTCTCTTTTTCTTTGCAGATTCCCTGGAAGCTGCCAAAGCCAGCAAACTGGTGAGTGCTGAGCCTGTAACTGCAGGCCGTTGAAATAAATTTACTTTGCTGCATATGATTAGTGGAAGAGGCAGGCTCACACACGCTATTCTATTGGTTTTTCTTCATTAACTTCTATCACCTCTCTAAAAGCTTCATTTTTCAACCCTACAGAAAAACTGCATGGACACACACACACACACACACACACACACACAACATGCAGAAAGGACAGCGTTTTGCCAGCCTGTCTCTTATTTTGCTTTTTCAGTTCTGTACTCTGTAATAATAAAGCCAGTGGTAAAATACATTTCTTCTGAAACACGTGGGAAACAAGGCCACATAAAAAGTAACTTCTTCAGCTAATGACCAGAAACCAGTAAGTTACAGATATGATCTGCCACCTACCTTTCTGCAGTTAAGGAATCAAATCCCAACGCAGTAGCTGTATTACAGATTTTTATCATAAGTTCAGTCGATACTGCAAAGTGTGAGCCCTGCGTGCTTCTTGGCGGTGTTCCTTAAAAATCCTGACCTTTACATCCTGCAGGAAGAGTGTACTTTTCAGGAAATTTGAAACGATCATTCTCTGGCTTATATGTATGGCTTACAGATAAACTGTGTGTGTGCTTCTTTGAGTATCATTATTTAGGAATCCCTATGACTCTTGATACATAAATGGGTACATGCTTGTATCCAAGTATACGATGTGTATTTCATGAGTAACAAAACATTGGAACAGGTATATAGCAGGAGGAGCTGTATTTTCAGGTACTTTTGACCCCCAAACAGGCTCAATTAAATAGCTAATTAAGATTAAAAACACAAAAATGGCCAAATTTCTATGTACATACTGTTAACATTTGTGGTGATACTGGATGATACGGTGAGTCTGGTTTGTGCACGCTTTAGGACAGAAGCTGGATGTTTCTCAGGGATGGACTAGTCCTCGTTCTGGGTAGGCAGTTGTGGCCTATCTATGGATAAGGGTGTTTTCACTCTTGTTGATAGTGCAACAATCTCAACTTATAATTTCACCTCTGCGTGGAAGTTGTTTTTTATTTCAGTGAAAGCAATTTAATCTTGAAACCTTTTTCTGAAGAAAGGTGATAAACTTGCCTTTGCTTAATATCTTTGCACTGATTGACTGGTCAGTCCGAGGGAGCTTAATCTTGACTCTCTCTGACTGCTTGGTTCTGAGTGGTACTTTCTAGGCTTGAAACTGGTGAACCCGGGCACTGCTATTTATTCTCTTTGTTTATGGACTTGAAACGCACAGGAAGCTCCATGTTTCCCTCTTGTGCACTTAGCACCTGCAGTTCTGCACTAGGACAGTTACTGAGTTGAATTTCATGCTTTGAGGTTTCAGATAATTGCCAGGAGCAGGAAGGATGGTTTTCCCCCATGATGCACAGCTATATTCTGAGTCCTGCTCTGCCTGTGCAGCATCAGAGTTTGGCCCAGCTGGAAATGGGGCGATGGACCAGTGCTCTGAGGTGGTCCTGAGGCACATCGTTCCCGGATGCCCAGCGGGTGCGCCTTGCCTGCGCTCTGAGTCAAGCTGACTGCCAGAGCAGAGGTTGGGGAAGAAATCCCCGCTCCTGCCCCCCGTAATATTTATAGTGACTTTGCAGGGGTTGCATTTCTCTGCTGAATGGGCATGACTTACCTACTGGCTTGTCTTGCCTGACTGGTCTCCTCCATTGCAGCGCCTCCGGCACTGGTGGCATCTTTTCCCCTTGTGTTTTCTGCCTGTAATGAATAACATTTTAGTCTCCTGGTTTAATTATACACTGGAATTAAGACATGAGTTGCTAGGTGAAACTCAACAGTGTGTGTTGTAAAGGCAGTCACACTAGACTACCGTTTCTGAAAATGTGCAGTGCAAAAGGGAGCCATGAAGCGTTAGAAGAAAACTTTTAAAATTGTTTCAAAACATATGTAATAAAAGACAAATACAATGTTTGTGAAGGGGAAAAATCTTAGCATTCATGAAATCAGGATGCTAAAAGAAGTATTTTTTTCTTTAAATGTTTTATGCTGTTCAGATTCCAAGAAGGTTGTAGGAAGGCAGATGAACCAAAAGGGGTTGCACCCAAAAGGATTAAGGAACACCAGATTAAATATCTAATGGTACCTTCTGGTCATAAGCACAACACACTTTCTCTGCATAAGAGATTGCATCTGCTGTTTTACAAAGAATTTGGTGCTGGCCGTTGTTGGAAGCAAACTATTTTGGTAGATGGAGCAGTGTCCCGTTCTGGGCTGGAGATGCTGCTGCTGTGCTGTGCTGCTGTGCTGTGGAGGCACTCTGTCTAGCATTTTCTGGATTGAAAAGCTAGAGTTCAAAGTTTACGTTCTGCTACATTTTAAATGCTATCGCTAGTGTGATAGACTCCCCGCAGTATTCTGAGCGATGCATCAGAGAGAGATCAGGATACACGCAGATTTGTCTTTTGCCTTCCATGTTAGAAACCGGCTTTGAAAAAGAGAATTAGGGCTCTGCTGTTTGTCTGCATTGATTACACAGCTTTTCCCAGGAACTGCTACAGCTGCCAGACAGAAACATGGAAATTAGGTGCTGGAGAAGTGCTTTGAGCTACAGTCTAGGATTTTAACACAAATAGATATCTTTACTCTATTGAACGTTTAGCTCACAGGCTAGTTGCCTGTCAAATCTGAGATCCACGGAATGGGTTCAGGTTAGTCCTTTGTGTTATACGCTGACAGCATAAATCTTCCCTCTTTCTGTATGTGGCAAGTCTGATCAAACGCTTAAYGGTTTGGCTTCACGCCAACGTAATAGCACACTGGCAAAAGGAACAAAAGCAATGCTGGTTCTTGAGAGACTGCACACGTCTCCAAGAGGAAGGGAGCATGCTCCTTCCAGAGATGTTGCAGTGATTCTAGGCAAACAAATACCTGAGATTAAAATTTCACCCCCTGCAAAGCCTGAGCTTTAGGATAAGCATTCTCCAGCACCACTTCTTGTCCTGACTCTTGCATGGTGTTGCAGTTTGTTGAAAACGATACTGAAATTGTTGTAGTCCGAGCATTGAGAGTTAGGGGAGGTTAGTGTGAGTGAGGACTCCAGTAAGAGTCCCGTCTCGTGGTGGGCAAGCCCTTCTGTTTGCTGCCTGTGCACGCTTTGCTCTGGGAAGTGGTGGGGAAGAAGGGAGCGAGTTGTGGCATTAGCTAAAGCTGAGCAGTCACGAGTAGAGAACTTCACAGCAATGAGCGGCAGCAACCTGTCCCTTGCCAAGAAGGGCTGGCTGCTGCCCCTCTAAAACCGGCAGAGCTCCGGAGACCCTGGTGCCTGAGAGCGCTGCGGCTGGTTGCAGTCCTCTCAATTCTTCTTTTGCCTATCCTTGCGCGTGCGGGCTTGACTAAATTGTGACRGTTGTGAGAACTGATATTTTCTGAGAGCAAAACCTTTGCCGTGCAGTATTTTGGGTGTTTTCTATCTTGACTGCGTACTTAACACTGCAGCAAAGGGTGTGTTTTCTGTGGTACCTTATCCTATTCTCTGAAACTAGAGAATTAACCAAGAGCTCTTGATTTCCTTCTTCACTAGAGGTTCTTGAGGGCCTGCTGTTTAGAGTGGGTCCGGTGCGCGGCTTCGGGCACCGCTGCGTTGCAGGGTGGGAGTACGGCCTTCCGCAAGCTGCTGCTGGTCACTGGCAGGCTGCTGGTGTTCTGTGTGTAAATCCCTAGGGAACTGGGACATCCCTCTGGAGCTACAGCCCTTGGCCTCCACTGGCTCCTGCGTCGCTCATTGGCGTTCCCACCTCTGCGCCCTGGGGTAGGGAATCGAGTCCAGGTGGGGCCTTTATGGAGCTCTGAGACACCAGGACTTCCCGGCTCTGTTGGCATCTTCCGAGCCCTTTAAGAAAGGGACTAGTGAGGGCAAAACCACAGGCTGTTGATAATTTATACCCGTGGTTAGCCCAGCAGCACACTGCGTTTAGTCAGATCACCTTTACGGTGCTCTGAGTAATATGTTTGTGTCCTGGGTTGCRACGTTATCTAAAGCGGGTCTTGGGGCGGCGTCTGGAAAAAAACGAGGGAAGTCGAAATTGGCTCTGTCGGGGTGTGAGCTGGCTGCRGAGGGTGTTCAGCAGCGAGGCAGCGGGGGAGTCCCCTTAGTGCTGGAGCATGGAAATGATAAAACACTTGCAGGAAGATTCACCAAATCCGAACCCAAGTCTCTCGCTCTTCGAGGATCGCTTCGCGCCCCATCTACGTTGAAGGGAATCGGGCCCACGAAGCACCGGAGCGAGGAGTCGGTCCTTCCTGCGAGGAAGCCGAAGTCTGTCCGCGCTCCGCCAACGGCCCTGGGCGGAGAGGCGAAGCTCTGCCTCGGTTGTCTCGCGCCCGGAGCCGCTCCGCTCGGCGGTGGGCTTGCCGCGAGCAGCGCCGGTGCTGCTCGGTCGCGAGAGGGGACCGAGACCCCGCGGGAGGCCGCGGGGTGCCGGGTGCCGCTCCGGGTGCTGCTGGGCACGCGGGGTTGGCGYGGGTTGGCGGTGGCTTTGCCGGTAGATGTCAGTGCAGGCCGGGGAAATGCCGCGAGCGGCAGCGCTGCTGTCCCCCTCCTAGGGACCGCCGTGCGGCTCCCGAGAGCTGGGGACCGGCCCCGAAACGCGGCATCTCCCGGTTATGTGTCCCCAGCCCCTTCGAGGCCTTTCGTCCCTGCGGTTCCTCCTTCCCCCTTTCTTCATTTATGGCCTGGGAGATGCTGCCGTCAAAAGCATGATGCTCCGCGTTTGCAGATTTTATCTGGGAAGCTGTTAAATCCAATCTATCGAATAATTGTGGCACTGTGAGTTCTGATACAGAGAAAAGACCTTCTCCCCTCTATGCGGAGGGGACCCTGGTTTGTGAGAATGGAGAGAAATTGGAACAGATTTCCTGCACGCTTCAGATCGAATATATCTCTTCCCAACATGATTATGTAAACGTTCAGCAGCCAGGGAAAATCATCCATGGGGAGAGCAGCCCGGGCAGGGCTTTGCCTTTGTGTAGTCAAGAGCTGCATTTTAAAAGTGAAATATTGTCTTACTGTCAGCTGTAAGCAGCCTTTGCTACCTGAGGCATGGCTGCTCGTTTCACTCGCTCTTAATAGCTGGAAATGCGTTAACAGAAAAGGTGGAAAGAAATATATGGATGCAATGACTTCTTCCCTTTGCAGTGCCTTATCCAAGGCAGGGGCGGTGTGGGAGGGGAGCAGGATCTGTGAAAGCTGATTTGGGATGGAGCTAGTTCCCTGGGATTCCGGGTTTCAGTCAGCTAAGTAGGTTGGTTAACTCTTCTTTTCAAGTGCTAATGACAACCGTTAAGTGAAATCATTCTCCTGCCAAAATGCCCTGGAACCTCAAAAGATCTTGGTGCTGGAAGAATAGCACTGGATTAACCACGCTGGGAGTAAAGCTAGTACATCACAGGATTGAAAATAAGCTCTGTTGTCTGCTTTCCTCTGTTAAGCCATTTTACGCTTGTTTAAATTTGCCTGGATGTATTTTCCTCTCTGATTGTACTTATTTTACTGCAGGCCAATGACTTCACCGATTTTTAGAGCTATTCATGAAAGAGTACATTTCTCAGTGTTGTTTGAACTGATAGCAATTTTATCATCATTGTCCGTATGATGCAAGCTCTAATTTTCTAACCTTTTATTCCCTCCTCATGCAGCGTGGAGTGAAACCTAAAAAGGTGGTGCATTTTTTTGGCAATTAATCTGTATGTTGCAGAGTCTCCCGGCCGCATGAAATGCCTTCCAGTGCATCCCAGTTCATTGTCACTCATTGCTGCTGTGCCCTCATAGTACGGTTGCATGTTTGCTCGTTGCATGTGTTCCCCTCTCCAGCCCCAGCCTGACCCAGCTCGCTCAAAGGATGCGAGGTAAATGCAGTAAAAACGATTGCTTCTGAGCTAGACTTGGAAAGGGTTTACATTACTGTGTCTCTGCCCTGACGCTGCTCCAGGGAGGTGCAGAGGTTCAGCAGCCAAGGTTTTCTTGCTTTAGGCACAATTCTGAGAGTTTTCTGCTGTTCCAGTTAATCACAGTCGAGCTTTCATGTCGGCATTTGGTGCCACTTGTGGAACGCGCCCAGTGTCTCTCTCGACATGTGTATGGAAAGTTTTTACATCAACTTAGTTTAAATCCTGAGCACCAAAGAGACAACACAGGTATTGCACAGGTATCCACACGAATGCTTGACTGACTCTTCAGCTTGGCTTTCAGGTTCTTGTGCCTTCTCTTTCCTTTAACTACCTTTTTTTACAGTGTGCATTCTCCTACATAGGGGTTGTGTAAGTACCAGCTAAATGCTAAGTAAGTTACTCACTGTGGGAAATATGAGCTATGTTCCTTCACACTTACTGTCTTAACGGGCAACATTTAGAAATGTATAGATTTGTCTTGGTAACCAGGTATGCTCTTACTGGGCCACTGTGTAGCCCTTGTTTGATCAATATATAGCAGTTTTCTAAAAGACACAAGGTAGTGTTACATTATGAGTTTTCTTATGAGCAGTTTTAATTTAGCATTGAGCAGTGGTAAAACAGGGAGCAGCTGTAGTAAAAGAACAAAACCCAAGGGTTTGGAAAAAGGTACAGTGCTGCTAAGAAACGTGCTTCTGTGTCTTGGAGACAAGTCACTGTTTTGCGTGTATGTAATAGTCGCCTTCTCCTTGGAATACTGCTTCCCGTGTTTCCTCCAGATAACATCAGAAAGAAAGGTAAAAACACCCCACAGCTAGCTTGTTCATAATTAATACGTATCAAAGCAAAAAAATTGTATGATCTATTACCAAAATGAACTAAAACTCATAGGTCTTGGCAAAGAATAATAGTTTCTTACAGACTGTTTGGGGAATATTATTTTGACATGGAAATCCTGCCAAGAAAAAAGCAAACATGGCCACTCAAATGCTTGGAATAGGCACAATACAAGCACTAAAAAAAAAGTGAGACAGTACCTGCTTAGTCCTTTATATACAAGATGCCAGTTAGTGGTATCTGCGATGGATCTTTTATTTCCAGCCACTTTTGTTTCGATTTTTGGGTGGAGAGATAATCCAAAGAACAGCGTTTGTCCTTCCTCAGAAAGCCCACAGATGAGGAGCAGTGAAGAAGCAGAAGGAAAAGCTATATGTTCCATTTAAAACTTGATCTGCAGAGACACTAGAAGGATGGCCGGGAACAAATACTACTGGACTATTTTTCTCTTCTAACCTCTTCTACAACCTCTCTCTAGACTAAAGTCTCTGCATGCGTCTGATACTTAACTTGTGTGCATGCATTTTGCCCTGCTTTTTCACTCCTGCTAGCTATTACCCTTGCTGTTTTGCATGCAACTCTTACTTATATCCATCTTTTTCATGGCTCTGTTATGTTGATGGGAAGAACTTCTGGTTTTGAATGTTGTGGGTTTTTTTTTTTTTTAACTCTCCAGTCTCCCATTCATTGTGATTCCCGGGGGTTAGGTTGATTGCAGGTCATGGTACATATGCTACCATCTGTTCAGAGCTTTAGTTGTCTATTGCTTTTAAAAGAAGTGGTCGTATGGTAATAGCTGTCCAGAGGACCTATATCACAAAAGAATATTCCTGACTGGTGTTGCGTGGAGATGAAGCTCAGACAGGTATGTCATAGCTTTTCTCAGAACGACAGTCTTGTGCCACGGATTTTCCGATGTCACCTCAGAATTTAATTTTTCAGGTGGAAGCCTTTAATAAACCTGCCAGCTCTCCACCTTCCTTCTCTACAACTCTTGACTTTGTACAAGTGTGTGAAAATTGCGATCCAGTTGGTATGATCGCAAAATAACTAACACTATTAGCAGGTAAATCCTTATTCATGAGATTAAGGTAGCTCTTTGCAAGTTAAATATAGGCTTTAATCGGGTTAAAAGCTGCTTCCTCTTGCTGCTTTTTTGTGCCAGATGGTCCTTGTCCTCTGAGCTATTGTGCCCCGCTCTGTTTGTGCTCTTTGCCTTGGTTTGGCTACTGTCTTTGAGTCTCTTCTGCCCCCCTGGCCCTGACATTCAGCAAGAGCAGCGGAATAGGCGGCCCCTTGCCCTTGAGGTCACGGCTGCTCGGTGGCCTTCGCTGGTTGGTGGCATGGGCTGTGCTGTCACCCCTGGTAGGCAGCTCGTCGGGGCTCCTGACCATCGTGGATGGTTTTGTACAGCTGCCGCTGGCCAGATCCCTGTTGCTTCACCTCTGGGGTTGAAAGAAGCAGGGAGGTTCTGATCATTATCTGCGAAGCTGCACAGTAGCACAAGGGTATATGGTATCAGGGGATGTCCTCCTTCTCCCCTGTGCATCCACCCTGCACATCTTCCTCAGCTTCTCTCTAAGGGTACCAGCAGCAGGTCGGATGCTGGTGGTCCAGGCTGTGCTCCTCTGGCACAAGTGAAGAATGAGGGAATTTCTGGTTTGTCTCGGACGAGTATAGCAGCACAGTGCTGAAACTGCTGTTACACCGGATGAAGAAAAATAGCAGTAAGGGAGAGTTTCTCTCCTAAAATCTGGAGTGAAATTACAGTTCTGTGCTCCTTTATCTCCCCAGTGCTACCTGGTTCCATGTTTCACCAACTGTGCAGTCAATGTGTCTTCTGTCTTGCTGAGATACCTGGGATTATATTCTGTCACCGCAGTGGCACCTTTCAGTGGAACAGGGGCACTTGATCTGTTCCCCCAGGCTGTTAAATAAAAGAGCTCCCTGGGTGGGCTCAGAGCAGACAGAAGGAAGTAGTTTGTCATACGATGTGTAATGAAGCTGTGGAACTCCTGCCATGGGATGTTGGGGTTGGTAAGTATTTTAAGGGATGCGAAGAAAGGCTGGATGTACTCTCTGAAGAGAAACCCATGATGGAATATGAAATGCACAGAAATGCACAGAAATTACAGTTGACCCAGGGAGTCCTTGAACTACAAGTGCTTGGAGCCTGGGAGAATAGTTGGAGTAAAAAATTACTTGTGTTTTTCTTCCCTAGGTGTCTTGCTCTGGCCTTTGGTTTAGTATAGCCTGGCCACTGTGTTCCTGGTGAAAGCCTCCAGCTTCAGCCCCGGGTGCAGCGGTGCCGTTGGCTCTGGCTGGTGCCGCAGGCCCTCCGCGAAGGATGGGGTGGCCGCTCGTTTGCGCAGGGATTGGCAGCACAGCCCCAAAACCCCGGCAGCTGTGGCTTGGTGGGGTTGGAGGCAGGAATCTGGAGGCGTTTCAGCTGATCAGCTGTAGCACAGTCGTTTTGGTGGGAATATGGTCAAGAGCTAGCTGTGTCTTCTGCCCAGAAGACCCTGCTGGAATGCCTTGTTTCACGGCTTCCTATACCATGAGCTCTGCCTTACTTGTGAGGATATTGGGAGTAGGAGACCAGTGTCTGGACACACTTCTGCTTTGTCTTGCTGCCTGAGTCCTGGGAATTGTCTATCTGCTTTACCTGCTCTGGTCTTACCTTGTCTCTGTCTTACATAGCTGTGCCAGCTGCATGGCTTGGCCTCTACTGTCCAGTACTGACTGGCACCGTTTGCACACTTGCTTCCAGGGATCCTGGAAAACTTCAGCTGGAACTGAAACCTGCCATGCACGTTTCTGTGCTAGAACAGGGAGCCACTCACAGGTAAAGCGGGCTCATCCGTGAGGTCCCTGTTGTACTCCGCAGTTCTTGTGGGGCAGAGCCTTTAAAATGCAGCTGGGCGAGCTGAACGGTGTGGTTTTTCTGGAGGCCCTGCTGATACACGGAATGTGGAGAAACCCAGATTAGTTAAAATAGGGACTTATTTCTCAACAGATCGTAGACTGGATTAGTCCCATAGCCACTTTGTTGATGGTGTTTGCAGGAAGCTGCAAGCGTGAATGGAAACGAGCCCCCTTACGGAGCGGGAACATCCATTGATGCTGTCCCCCTTAAGCCTGATCTGTATGAAGATGATGATAACTTCCTTTTTCAAGGATGCTGAATGAAGGGTCTCTTACCACAGTTCACTTGTCCTGTAACAGCATAAGCTTAAAGCCAGTTTGATGCCTGGGTTTTTCTAACGGATTGGCTCTGTCCCAAATTCAGTAACGTTCCCATTCCTTTTATCATTCCAGCTGGCATTCAGTGCGCTAGAGCTGATTTTTGAGTGTTTTGTTTTGAGCCTAAGTATAACAGATCTGTAACAAATGTGGCTTCTTCATCTCCCCCTCTGTTGTGCAGCTGATCTTGTTTTGTCCCTCTCTTGTCCTCTTGCTTATCACCGTGTCGGTTCTTAAGCTTCTTTCTAGAGTGGTGTGTTCAGCACCAGTGTCTCCATTTGTGGAGCAGATGGCCTCTTTCAGCTTGATGAGGGCATGGGGCTATCCGATTCCAGATGGTTTCTTTTTAAAGAAAAGGGGCCAACCCAAGCCCTATTAATCCTTTAAAGGAAGGAGTAATCCGATTATCTCATAAAACGTGCCTCAAATAACTGCAGAAGACATGTCTTACAAAAGGGTCGAAATGAACCTGGGCACTAATTTTTACATGGCTTTTAGTCCTCTTGGCCAGCTGGCAAATTGCAATGGCAGTTCCTCTAAGGGACAAGCATGGGTGCTTGTGGCAAGGTCTGTGGTGCAGAATGGTGGTTGCTTTGCTGTTAATCAAGGGAGAGGCCAGTGTACCCACTGAGTTGCAGCAGGGCAGCGTCTGGTGCCACAAGCTGGTCGTACCACGTATAAGAGAGGAAGTTAACCTTGGCACCATCGTGAGCTGGTCTTGTTCCTGAACTGAGATAAGCTTTAGCAATCTCATCTGTGTTGGTCTTAACAGCACCTTGTTACTTTAAGTCAAGTACACTTTCTTGCATATCACTGAACTTTTAAAAAGGACAGGGCTAAAACATCTAACATCTGTTTTTTCAGTTATAAAGTTGTGTTTTTCTCATCTGCTCCTTCTGCTTAACAGTGCAACTTCAGAAGGTGCAGCCAGTTCCTTGTTGATACCTATAGAATCTTGGTTGTTGGAAAAAATGCATATATTCCAGTTTTAGAAAATTTAAGATTTGGGCTAGGAGAGGTGTTGGTTCATTAGAACAGCTACTGCCTCACCCYGCTTACTGTAATATTCTTAATTCTCTTAACTGAATATTAAATCTGCGTAAGCTTTCATGCGACTCCTTTAGCAATATATATATAGCACTTTGTTCGCTAAGGGGCTTACAGCCATAAATCAAGGTTGCTTTTGTCTGAGAATATTTAATATCTAGATGGGTCTTTTTCTTGAAGAATTTGGGTAACKGTTGATTGAAATTGCAAAATGGAGGAAAGCCTCTGTCCTCTAGACCAATCCAGGGGGGTGGCAAAGGACCGATATAAAGAGATACTCTCCTGGAACTATTAATGCCTTCAGATAACTTGAAAGCCACATCTGCGCATAAAATTAGCTCTTGATACAAACTGACTTTACTGTGACATGCTCAGACTCGGTGGTTCTTCATTAACCTCTTAGCATTAGCTCTTTTAAAAATGCCGTTTGAAAACCCTTCCGCTGCTAGCACCAGTAGCTCGTCTGCGCCCACTGGAAGACCTGTTGGGGGGGAATGTGGTGGGATCCTGGATTTTAGCTCTTGAGGATGAATAGATTTGTTTACAACTTATTACTGCCCATAGGAGTCCTAGCCAGTTAGGAGAAACTAAAAAGTAGTTAGGTTTGAATAATAGATGTGCCTTATCCTGAGTGTTGTTTCTGTGGAAATGGCACCGTCTTATCTGACAGTTCCATCCTTCGTGGACTAATTGGCTGACTGATCCAAAATAAGCTCTTTCTCTGCTAGCCCTGAAGTATCATCAAAGTGGAGGAGGAAGGAGGTCACTAGTGATGGGGCCAGTGAGCAAGCCTGGTGTGGACTGGTTGGGAGTGTAACTTGGCCTCCAGCTTCTTTGTTGTTGGGGATGTGTGACCAAAATTAGCAGACTAATCAGCCCAAGCATAGAAGGGTTCAGAAAGCTGATGAAGTTCCCCAAACTGAGCTCTGAGCATCTTTGAGGAGAAGAATTAAACCTGATAACAAGCAGATCCTTGCACAAGACTATCACAGCAGGAGATGTCTCGCACAACGGTTTGCCACACTAAGGTATACCCACCAACTGCAGGTTTGGCAGCTGCAAGCTAGGAATGGACCTGAGAGTGAAAAACCAAGTGCAAGCCAAGAGAGAGGTGACTGTGTAGCCCACGTGAGAGCAGAGAGCTTGAGACAGATGCTTTCTACTTCAGTGCCCCAAATTCGTGTCTGTCATTTCCTCAGACTATCGACAACAGGAAAAACTGCCTGGCACAGTGAGATAGAAATGCTCCGCTGGGATTTAGAATACTCTGTGGTTAGGCTGGTGATAAAAGCGAGTCCTAAGGTATTATGTGGATGGGTAACTATCCTGAGTCCTTGACATAGCTAAAGGATTCTGCAAGTTCGATGGTTCGTGGAGTATTTGTTGACTTTTCTAACGTGGACTGTGGTCAAAGTCTTGTTGAGTTCTGTGCTTCAGAAGGACAAATCCAGTTTGGCGCTGTGTTCGGTCCGCTTCTGGGGAAGTGGAAGTCAGGGAGACAGCATTCGTGTGCCTAAGCTCTTGGGTCTGCCTGGAGGCAGACAGGAACGGGAGGGTCCCTGTTGCCCTTTGCTGCGAATGTCTTTTGGGAGCAGGGCTGTGCTGCAGAGCGGCTCTGTGGTGCTGTGTGTGTGTAGAGGGCATGACATATCTCTGGATCTCTCTGGGGACACCTCATCAATTCTGCAGCAGCAATTTCCTTTGAGGTCACTCAGTGCAGCCTGCCATTTTCCTTAGAACAACAGAAAATTGCTGTTTGCCTGAAAAGGGAAGATTTTAATCTAGGCTTATGTGAAAGTTATACCTACCAAGTTAGCCTAGTTTTTACAGTAGCACTATCTGGATAAATATAATTTTGTTCTTATTCAACTTCCTGCAAATAGGAGCAATTTCTTGTTTGCCGGTGAAGAAGATGTGTAATATGCCCATCCTGCTAACCTGAGAGGTAGGGTGCTTAGCTCTTCTCTAGACATTTGCACAGGACGTTCGCTCCCCGGAGAGAGGGGTGGAGTTCCCCCCCACCAAAGGGTTCTCGCCTCTAGGACGTCGCTAGTAAGCTCCGGGGCTGGGGCAGCGACCTGAGGATACTCCACTGATTGGGAACTCAGTGGTGGCTTTGCCACAGCCTGCATCTATCCCTTCCTGGCTTTCAGTCACCTGTTTTTTGACACAGCAGAAATATCTTAATTCTCTTCCTCACGCTGGGTATGGTACAGGTCTCTGCTGTCACTAGCTGTACCTGCAGTGGTGCAGTATGGAGCGCTGTAGTTTCCTGTAGCCTTGCAATGGCCTTAACTCTTGAAATTATCGCTCTCGGTTAACTTTTGAAATCTGCTGTTTTGTCTCAGTGCTTCAGCTCTTGAGAGCTTGCCTAAGCACTTTCTTTTTGATTCTTTCCTGATCTGCGTATTTAGCCATCTCTCAGCTCATTAGAATATTTTCTGACTTGCTTTAGTAAATTGCTGTGGGAGCAGAGACACTTTCTTGCGAACTATCATTGTTTTTTGCCTGTCTTATACGGAAGGTCTTAGAGGCTGGTATTTCCATAGCAGGAAGTGACTCCATGCTGGAGGCACCAGT
>NW_020447311.1:79761-81533 GCF_003343035.1 Apteryx rowi
TGTGTGTTGGCCAAGAGCACCCTGTGTATAAAGTGGCTTCTACAATGCATCTAGAATACAGTTGTCACGTATTTTTTGCAACGGAACATGTTTTGCAAAATTTGCAAATATTTGCTGTGCAGGTAAAACTGTAGAAGGTGCCTTTTGTCCCTGCTCCAGGTAGGGAAAAAGCATATCTCTTTATGTGGATACTGTTGCTTTCTCTCCTGGCTCCCCTAGGAAAGCCTGATGTCCGAGACAGCAGTGAYTGGGGTAAGAGTGCCTCAGCATGTATGGGTTTGCTGTTGCCAGGATCTTGAGTGAATGCTGGATAGTTTTTTGACTATGCTCTGCAGCAGAAGGGGTTGGGAGGTTAGTTACCTGACTGTTTCTTCAGCATTTCCAAGAGATACCTACATACCAAAGGCGCAGCCCAACCTTAAATCTGTGCTCCCCACTGGTGTGGGAGGGATGCTGCCTAAAGGAGAAATGCCAAGAAGGATGCTTCCAGATTTGCCAGAAGTCCAAAAATTCTTGACACTGGTTATTTTACTGAGGAGATACCATCTTAAATGGTCGGAGGCTGGTGAAAGCCCGCCTGTGCTTTTATTGATGGGGATAAAAGTAACTTGCACATGAGCCAAAACTTGTATTTACTCACTTCAGACCTACCAGTTCAGCCATTCACCCTTCTTCGAGGTGCTCTGCAGCAGCAAAAGAAATGGAGAAGGATCCTCACCCCCTGGCCTAGCTTTGTGTCGTCTACACAGGGCTTCTCAAATCATCCCCTGCCCCATGCTTCACAGCGCTGAAGTTCTGACTTGCTCACCAGTAAGGTTGGATAAGTGGCCTGGTGGATGCTCTGGCCGCCTGCCAGGAGGCAGATGGCCACATCTAAATTTCCCAAGGCAGAGGACAGCAGCCTTCATCCTGGGTAAGAGTGTCACCCATGGAAGCTACAGACCATGCATGTTATCAAAGATCTTGACTTTAAAATATGGGCAGTTTGGATCCCAGGACCAGTAGTCCTAGAGGGTCTGACTTCCAGGTCATAGATCAGGAATGGATGTGTCACTGAAGATACCGGTGATCTTAACTGCTAGTAGAGAAAATGTTTGAAATAGTAAATGACACACACATTTTTTTTATATATATATATATAAATAGATGTACGCACACACACACATATAAAATATACATTTTATATTTAAATATAAGTATACATTTCACATATACAGACAAGGACTGCCTTGTCCTGGGGTGGAAGGGACAAAGTGAGGCTGAATCTGGCCTCAGGTTAAAAGTTCTAGTTGGGTTGGAAGGCGTTTTGGATACAGGAAATTGTCCCCCTTTCCTTCGACTGGGTAAAATCTAGCGAGAAAAAAGCTTTCACCGTAATTAACAGGAGCGGTCTTCAGCAATCTGCCTCATCAGACCCGAAGACGTGAGGGCTGTACTACGGGATTTGAGGGTGCTGGTGTGCAGCTCATCTCCAGCTAGCACTAATCAGTTTTAGTATGTAACAGAATCCGGACTCTGCTGTCCTTTTTAGACCATCGATCGGAATATGTAATCTGAACTCATCGCACGACTCAGTGCTTTTAAGTTACCCCAAGGACTTTGGATTTAGTCAGATAATAAAATGAGAATGTGGGCTGAGTGGTGTCTGATTCAGCTTTTGGCTGTGCACTTTGTGCAGTGCCGTTGCAAACAGTCTCCTTTTCGGCCTTCAAGGCATTACGGAGCAGCAGTGCCTGAACTATTTTGGGCAAACGGGTGATAGTCAACTCCCA
>NW_020447311.1:81573-126018 GCF_003343035.1 Apteryx rowi
AACTGCTGTGAAATCTTTGCAGAGTTTAACTGAAAAGTCTACTCTAGCCTATATTTCTATAACACAGTTGCGGACCACCTGCTATGATGGTGCTGGACCCCGGAGGGGTGTATTTTCAGAAGTATTGAYGTAGAGTTTGGATGTGCTGTTTGCACTGACAAGTATTTAAATAGCTTTCAGAGAGAAAATGCTGTAAGTGTTCTTAGTGCATCAGACGATAAAAACCTGATATGTATGTTTTGAATATGAGCCTTACAGGGTAGGAAATACTAAATGTATACTTAATTACTGAATTTTGGACTCGGGAGTGTCCACYGAGACTTTTTTTTTGAAGATATTCCTGATTTCTGAACTTTGGCCACAGGGAAAGGGCGGAAGAATCAAGGGGAAGCTTTGATTTACTCAACCCCTCTCCCCCCACGCTTCCCCAAACCCCCGTAGCCASACCTTCGTGCCCCAGGGTTCGCTCTCGCCTGTCGGGTTGCTTCGTGGGAAGGATGTGGTTGTGGCACGCAGACCCCGTCTCCTGCAGGTCCTCTCGTAAAGGTACCGGCCTCCGTCCTGAAGCCAGGGCGTCTAGTCCCTGTGACTGCTACCGTGAGGCTGTCTCGGAGCTGCGTGGATGTTAAGAAATTTTCTATTTTGCAGCCTAATTGCTCATGGCCAGTTATTATCCGTTGTTCTTATGCCAAATTGCCCTTTAGCTTGAGTAGCTTCCCCTTTGTTGATGTCTGCCCCCAGATGTAATTACAAAGCCATCGAATCTCTGCTCAGCCCTTCCTTGGGTGGCTCGGGCAGGCTAAGTGCTTGACGTGCTCTCGCAGGGTCATCCTGGTGGCTTTCTACAGCATCATGGCAACACGGGGCCGAGAGGAACTGCAGAAGGTCTCGTCTATCCCCACGGTCTGGGGCAAGGTTAAGCAAACCGGTGGTGTTCCCCTACGTGCAGGTTAAAGGAGCTGCAGATCTTCCCTTTCCTCACCCAGATATTGCTGGAGTGGGAAGGGCACCATGTCCCTCCGGTAACCGTCCTGTGCCGGAGGTGTCTGCTGGGACACCGGTCGGAGCACGCGGGAGCTGCCGCCGCGGGTGGTTCGTGTCGGTGTTTCTCACGGCAGAAGGGCTGGGCGCCGCTGCGGCGTGGGGGCCTGGGAGAAGACGCGTCCAGCTGCTCCCCCGCTGCCTGTCRAGCACGGGTGGTGGTGCTGAAACGTATTCTGGTGCCTGGAACGTGTGTACAGGCACCTTAAGGGTGATAGTTTCCTTTTTTACCACTTTCTCATCAACTCCAACTTCTCTTCCTCAAATGCTACTTTGTAGTCTGAAAATCCCATCTTTTGTCTCTGGAAGAAATGATGTTAACTGGCCCTGCAAGGGGGTGGCTGCTCTGTTGTTAAAAGACTTCTAAGAGAGTCTCATAAAAATGCAGATTTCGATTTCAGAAAATGCTATTTTTTTTTTTAATGCTCTCAACTTTCAAAAACTCAGTGCAGAGTGGAAGTCCTGGAGGAAAGCAAGTGTGCAAGGTACCTTGGACAGAGTTCATTTTCCCTAGTGTAGAAGTTATGCAGTGATCTAAATCTACTGCAGATGATGGCTCCTGCAGTTGGATGCGAGCTATCCATGGCACGGTAAACTGTGAGGGACATACCTCAAGTCTCCGGGGAGTTTTAACCCGGTGATGGAAGTGGCCCTTAAGGATCCTCTTTCTAAGAGATCCCAAGCGTTGCACCAAGCAGCCACCTTACATGCAGATGTTTGCGTATACACATGCTACTTGAGAAGGACACGTACCAGTATAAGCAACTCCTGGTCAGTGCGAGCTCCTGGCCTTCATTGTTCCCTAGTTTTGAAGTATTGGCAAATAATAGAATCAAAATGTAAATTGTCTGTGTTAGAAGGTCCATGCACACATATATGCGCTATTATATAGTACAAATCTGCGGAGTGGAAGATGCGTGTATGTTTAAAAAATAAATAAATCTGAATGCATGGGGTTTTCAGTGTATGGTGGGATTAGGACATTGAGGTTCATAAAGAAGGACAGAGTTTGTGATAAGATCTTACTATAAATTTTCCCGGTTGCTGTGACATTTTAAACTCATGTTTTGCAGTTCTGACGGAGGGTTGCCTCTCTCATCAAGGGGTACGCACACTCAGCAAACTTAGTCCAGGAGCAAACAAGATCCTGGGAAATTCAGGTTTAGGTCTGGCAGCGTAACGAGCCCCAGAAACGGCCGGGGGGCYGCTGCCGCCCCGCGGGGCGTTAGCGCTCGCGTCGGGGGGCAGGAGACCCTCTGCGGCCGGTCCCTCCGCGCCAGCCTCGCCGCCTTCCCTGGGCAGCGGGCGTTCGCTAGGCTCCCCGAGCGCCCGCCGCCTTCGCAGCAGCGGGAGCCGGCCGGGCAGCCGGAGTCGTTCCGGGCGGTGAATCCAGGGGAATCCGCAGAAATCCACCCCGACGTCTCGACTGGGCGACGTCGCCTCGCCCCGGGAGCGAGTCGGCCCCGCGGCGGGCGCCCCGGACGCTCCGGCGGCTCGCGGGCTCGGCGTGCATGCGTAGATCCGCCACCGCCGCGCGGGGATGGAGAAGCCTCCGATTATCCCGGGAGGCAGCTGAGCCCAGGACGTTGCTAGGCTACAGCGGAGCAGCTCCCGGTCCCCCCGAGCGAGCAAGCGGCGCCGGACCGCGGGTTCGGTGCCCGCTCCGCTGCCTGCCCGCCCGCCCGCCCGGCGCGCCGGGAGGGAGGGCGAACGAAGCCCRTGCGCGGTGATGTAATGAGGAGCCGGGGCGGTGGTTGGCGACGCCGGCGGAGAACGGCGCAGCGGCTCCGGCGGCGATGGGCCCCGGCCGGCGGCAGCCCCTGTGATCGGCGGCCGGTGCTGCGGGAGCGGCGCGCGCCGGATTGCCGGGTCCATGGAGAGCGGCTAGAGGAGAGCCGCGGCCATCTGCAGCGCGGCGGAGGGCTGCGTTGTGCGACCGAGTGTGCTAACAGTCTCTCTGCCTCCCTATTCTCTCTTTCTCTCTCCCTCCGTCTGTCTTTTCTGCAATGATGAGGCAGGCCCCGGCGACACGCAAGGTACAACCCGCTGCGCTCCCCCCGCCGCCGTTCCTAGCGCTGCTGCCGAGCCTGCCTTGTTTTGCTCTTCTCCCTTTCTGCGCGTTTAATGCCGCTGAGCTTTAATTTTGAGTTTGACTCGGTTTCAGGTGCGCGGGGGTACAGGCAGGGTGGGGAGGAGACCGTTCAGCGAGGAAGCGGTGTCTTTTAATTTCTAGCCTCTCCTTTCGAGTTCCGTCGGAGTCGTTTTTCCATCTCGCCCGGCCGCCTGGCGTTTGTGTTGCATGCGGTGTCTCTGCAGCTCGCCCCCGAGAGCGGGGCTCGGGGGCTCGCCGCTGCTCGCGGATGATGGTGCTCGTTCGATGAAAGTTGCATGTTAATAAGAGCCTCCCTTCTACCTGCTTCGGCCGTGCAAGCTTACGCAGCTTGAGTTTTGCCTGCCTTTAAAATCTCCGAATGGATGTCTTACATGGATGTGCTGCCGAGCTAACRTCTTCTCTAGGTTACAGCATGGACTCTGATTTGTGCTCTTGTAGTGTCCTATATGTTTATTTTTAGCATAACCAGGATATCACTGTTCAGCTTAAAGAGAAATCCTGAAAATTTTTGCCTGATCTCGGAGAAGTGAAAATAAAAATAACCAAAGGCACAAATGTACAACTCTGACCATGCTGCAGCGGCTAGAAGACTTTGTAGTGTTGTGTTACAGTAAACGCACATGATTTATGTATATGGTTTCTTAAGCTGACCAAATATAGTGAAATACTTGGTTATGTGTGATTACTTAAAAAGCTTCTGTTTAATCCGCTTCCAAATTAAAAGTTTTACAAATGCTAATTTTCTGCCTCCAGCAGAAAGGTGAAGCTCTGACTGGGTCTGCGAACCAACCTGGGTACACATCGGTTTCTGCTGGTGATAGGCTTTTTGATAGGGCAGCCTCCATTTCTTTCAAGGAATTTTATAAATCTGACATCACCTGACTTAATCTTGATTTTTCTGTTGTCATTACTTTTCCTTGCATATACTTTCTCTGTGTGTGATTACTGCTGCGAGAAAGTTCATGCACAAGGTGTTACCACTTGTTTAAAATATATTGTGAAATTTCTTGTAAATGTATCCAGGAATAATGTACATGATATGCCTACCGGAAAAAAAAATAGGGAGCTTGTAATTCTGTAGATGGAAGCTATGTAGGTAGTAACATTATTAATGCCAACAGGTTTTGTCTGACTGAGCATCCTCTGGAGAAGGCTCAATTCTTTCGAAAGCCTGAGTTCTCTAACTGTAACTGGAATTGGGTCCTAGCTCCCAGGGATTAACAGCCTTGAACTGTAGCATTTGCTTAGTTAATGCACATATCTTCAGCAGCTGCCAGCTCCTGTCATGAGGAGATGCAGACTGGGCTTGTTCATTCTGTACTAGAAATCCTCGCATAAACTATGTGGGAAATCTTTGTAGAAAAAATTGCTAAAAAAAATGTAGCCTGAGAATGACTTCTCCTCTTTTGGTTTAGAAACCTTCAAACTTTGTCCAACAGAAGAATTTAGCGATACAGTACCAACCCTACGCGGTATAAAACAAAGTTAATACAAGTGTGCTTGTCCTGAGTGCCAAGTTGCACTATATACGTGACAGCGCCAATGTTTAACGCTGTCAGCTCAGTCTGGATCGAGGTTTTTCCACTCAAGGTGGAACCAGTTTTGGTGGGAACTTCGTGTTAGAGACAGGCAATGCCAGTTCTCTCTACCAGCCATGCAGCAGTTGTAGGTAGCCAGAAGGTGTTTTGCCAGGTTTCTTACTGCTAGAGGTGAAGTTTTAATATGAGCGAGTCTATTTTGAACCGTGGACACTCTTCTTGCTATTGAGTGTGGGTCCTTTGGAAGGAACGAAAGTTACATAATATTATCAAACATTTATGCAGCAGCATTCTGCAGAACAGTTCAGAACCACCAAATAATAAAATATTCATGGCCATAATTGGCTGATGCGGAGCATTCTGGGATCCAGGAGGTCCCAAAGTTTTTGTATTAAGCTACTGCCTATATAATCAGTCTGTTCTGGAGCCTTGTAAAAGTTGGAGTCTCTGATCCCGGCTCCAGAGCAGAGATTCCTAGACGACTTCATAGCGGTGAGCTGCTTTATCGGTAGAGCCCCGCTGCCTCTCTCCCACAGCTATCTCCTCGGCCAGCTGAGCGTCCTTGCTATCTGGTGCGCTTGACTGCTCGGGAAGTGGGTGCTGAGAAAAGTATTTGACATACCTTATCTCTTTAATGGCCTTAATGGCTAGAAGTGAGGAGAAACGAGCATCTCGGTCTAGCCACCTTTCTGGGAGCCAGTTATATATGGCTTATAGACCACAGCTGGTGAATTGCTGCTCTAAAGTTAAACACCTGCCTTTCCCTAAGGAGACGAAATGGTCTGTTAGGTTTATTCCGAGTGGCCTTTCCATTCGGAATCCCCGAGGCTCCAGAGCACCTTCCAGTTTCCTCCAGGGAGGGGAGCACTTACGCGTTTTATGACACTTTCATTAGGAGAAATGAGGCACGTTGTACAGACAGAGGGACAGATGGAGAGAAGGACAGCTGAAAGAGCAGGGAGCCTGGTGGCCTTCAGGCCCTTCCAGAGATCAGCAGACCGTTCTCTTGACCTTCCCTCGCCAATGAGCCGTTCACCCAGTGAATCTCAGAGCTGACACTTCAGCTTTTTATAATCTTTACACAGTGTTGCGTGGATTGGGAGCAAAATGACCTTCCACATCACGCTAGACCTTAATAGAGGAGGCATGTAACCAGGATTAATCCCACCTGCCTGTCTGTCTCATTTAACGTGGACAGCTTTTGGTGAATGTTACCAGATTTCCCCTTCTATTAAGGGTTTGGTATGTTTTGAGTTAGGGAAGATGTTAGCTTCTCCCCCACCCCGCATAGACCAGAAGCTCTTAGTCAAGGGCTGCTTGGTATGAGATGAGAAAGGCTTAATAATTGCTTGTTGACTGTTTCTCTTGACATCCATCTGCTGGAATGGGCAGTGCTAAGCTGTATTTCAAATGCAGAAAATTGGTTGCTAGTTTAAAATGTCCTAGCCCTTGGTTACTAAAGTTTGCCAAGCACCAAGGGCTCTCTGTAAGTGCTCGCCTGTGAGCCAACAAGCCCATGCAGCTGGCGTTTCCATCGCTGCTGTGGTGCTTTTGGTGCTAAACACTTCATAATAGGACAGCAGGAACCACGTTGGAAGCACTGTTCTCTGACAATAAGGACTTTGTGGAGTTCCTCTTTTACATGCTGTATTGGGAGTCRCATGTTTGGCAAGGAGTCAGAGCATCTTAACGCGCATGGCTTGCTAAGTCCCTGAGGGAGGGGATTTTTCAGAGTGTTTTTCAGATATTCCGAGTGTCGCTTGATTTAATCTTTTTTTTTAGTAGAACTTTTGAAAGATGCTGAAGTACTTTGGAGGAGCTTACACTACTGCTCCTAAATCAGCACTGCATTTATCTGAGGGTTTTAAGCTTTTACTATTTTTGTTATGCTTTCCTGGCTAATATTTTGCAAGGCAGAAGAAGTTCTGGAAGATGTAAATCTTTCACTCAGTGTTGAAATGGGCCTGCTATTGAGTTCAGTCTTCTAAAAACACTGGAAGCGAGCAAAACAGGATTTAGCCTAAATAATACAATAGGTATCGGCTGTTTTGAAGTGACGATCTGTCAAATTCAAATTTTTAAGAGAAGAGTAGCTATAAGATCTGTGTTGGCTGGTTAATCAAGGCCTTGTGTGCAAGTGCCACCATTGCTTGCGATACATCAGTAGAGCGCTAGTTTGTGAACAGCGGTGCTTTCGGTACTGCTATTTCTGAGATCCAGCTGAAAGAGAAGCTGCTCTGCTGGGTGCAATGCTGCATTGGCCTGGGGCTGGTCTGCCTCTGAGATGTTTGCTAATGGGCTTTGTATGATCAGATGTCCTGTTCATGACAGCTTCCTTGCATCGTATCGCCTGGCAGCATTTTTATTGATCGCTTCTGTTCTTGGTTACTTTAAGCTGTGGAGCTGTGGTTACGTTAAGCTGCGTTTAACAGAGTAAAACATGAAGCAGAGTGAAAAGCCTTAAAATAGGCTCYGGTGACCCTGCCTAGACTCTAGAACTGCAGCCCCTGCAAGTGGTTCCCTTCGCCTGGGTTCATGAGCTTCCAGTGCCCTTCRGGCTCTCCCCGCTCGCTGCAGGCTGACGGAGGAGCGCTTCCAAGTTCACTTTTATCTGTTACAGTGTCAGTTATGGTTGGAATATCTGTTAATGAGAAAATTGCCCCACTGATGTTTAACCTCGCAGCAAGGATATGCCGAGATACACGGTGTGACCTCCCCAGCCTTCAGCAGGAGATCACTAAGTCGGYGACGGTTGTTTTACTGCTATGATGCTTGTGCAAACGGTGGGTGTGTTTTGGGGGGACTCCTGCCTCAAAGTCTGCGGACACATTTGTTCCAGAAATGAGAAGAAAATGTGCTTGAGAAGAAGCTTCACAAGATGCTGCCTTGTGAGTTTTGTGGCTAAAGAAACAGAGCCCGGGGACTCTAGTGTCTCTGCGGGCAGCTGGTTTGGTGATGCTCCAGTTCCTGCAAAAAAAAAAGGGGGGGGGCTGCCGTGGGGGGAGAAGTCAATCTCATACTTCAGTGACCTCTCTAGGAAAACAGGTGTGTTGAATTAAACCCAGCTTTTTGCAAGCAGAACCCTTGCGGACCCTGACCAGCACAGACAGCGGTAACGTAGCTGGGTGGTTCCAGGCTGACCCAGGGCAGCCCAGATTTCGCCTTTGAAGCTCAAAGGTCTCTTAAGAAGCAAATGGAGCATCTGCCCCCGCGGTGTCGGCTGGGGCTTGGCTCCCTGTGACGGATGCAGGCAAGCCGCCTTGCTCGCGGCGGAAGACCCCAGGCCGCAGACAGCTCTGTGGTCCTGGCCCCGTGTTCGAGGGGGTGGAAATGGGCTCGAGCGCTGCCGGTGCTCCTTGGCCTGAGCGAGGAAACCTGGATGGGGGCTGAGCTGCTGCAGGGCTCCGTTTCCTTAGGAGCTCTGCCTGCCGCGGGGCTTCACCTGGAGCTGTCCTGGGAGCGCGGGTTAATGAGCACGTACACCTGATGCCATGCACACTAATTGCGGTGATGTCTTTTGTTTCCTTTACCTTGTTCTCTGCTGCATCTGCTGCTGTGCTGCTGCGGTCTGTATCTCTGCTCCTGTCTTTCCCTGTATGAATGTTTCTCCTCCTCTGCCTTCTACTCCTGTTGCCCTCCAGACCACCACCCGGCGGCCCAAGGTGAGAACCAGCAGCTGTGATCAGTGGGCACTGATCACCTGATTTTTTTTTTTTTGTCTGTTTGTTTGTTTTTTTTAATATGAACTAATTGAGTGCTAATCCCAAAGTGCATTTTCTGTTCTCCTCCCATCTCTTCGTGTAGAATCCGAAGGAGTTCACGAGATTGGTGTGTTTCTCTAGAATGTGTCTAAATCACTGGTGAGAATCTACTTGGGCAAAATGTATATATAAAACTTTATGCTCTTAGCCAGAGCTCATCTAACAGAGTAGAGCATAAAAGTGATGCAGTAAGGCCAAGTCCATCTCACTGGCAGAACACTCCTCTTGGTGTCCCTCTTAATGGCATTACTTGCTTCTCACCAGCTGCTGTTTGCTTTCTTATATGGGATACTTTTCAGCAGGGACTTGAGATTAGCTGTTGGAGGAGAGAGGTAAGAGTTAAGAGATGTCATTTAGGACTGTACTCATTCCAGCATTTTGATTCTTTTGTGTTTTGAGGTCTGCCCCTAGCAAGTGGGACTTCCCTTGCAAAGGAGGACATGGTTTGAGGAGAACAAAGCAGGGAGATAAATCATCTAAAATCTCTATAATAGACAAGTTATGGTTTGTAAATGGGGAATAATTTTCCCTCTTTTATGGAGGGGCACACTGCAGGGAGGGCTTTATTTTCCGTGGCTTGTTCAAGGAACTCCAACCAGGGCAGCGACTGATTTATTCTGTCCCAAGGCAACTGGGATTCCAGCTGCCAGGCACCCAGCTTTGCCCCGTGAAAAATCTCTTTTGCTGTCATTTTGGCATTGTAAGGCCAGAGCCCAGTCTGAGTTAGGGCCTKGTGGAAAAAAAAAATGTGGCAGAAGTACATGAACATAGTCTTCAATATAAGGAGGAGAATTTGCCACTCATGCTCTCACTGACCTTAGTGCTCTGAGGCCAGGTAAAAATCTCCTTGAAATGTCTCCTCCCCGAATGCTTGAGACGTGGTATGGGTTTTGCTGTGAGTCCGTATGACACRTTTGGCTGCTAGCAGTGAGGCAGAGCAGTGAGTTCAAGTTCGGCAGCTTTCGCTCGCTGGTGTGGATCCGGAGCCAAAGTTTGCAGTTCCACCTGGAGCCTTCCCCTTGCGGGGCAAACCCCAGCGCGCTCTCGGCTGGTCGGGGGTCCTTGCTCCTTTCGTCGCCTCGGTGCCAGTGCTGCTCTTGTCTTCCCTTCCACCTGTGCTGGCGATGAGGAGTGGATGTCCTACCTGACTTTCTTCTGCTCCTTTGACCTTACATATGCGCTCAGCAGGAAGTTAGGAGTCGAAGGCATCCGTGCACGTGTGCTGGGATCAGAGCTGCTGCCCATATTGACGAGCCAGTCTGGCGCTCTGCAGGGACGAGGGCCCCTCTCCAGCCATTGCAGCCTATTTTGATAGGGCTCACAAATGTCTTCACAACAGGTATGGTCAGCTGGCAGGTCTCTTTCTCTGGGGGCTTGACCTTCCTGCGTTACTGGGAATGGATTTTCAGTAGGAACCGTTGATGCGGTTTGCCCGGTAGCTATGCAGAGGGCTCTAGGAAATGCCAGAGCATGCTGCGTCTTGTCCCTTTCTGAAAAAGGAGGAGATGCCGTCAGTCACTTTGGCATGCCGGTATCCTGGAGCAGGACTCCCCCGGGACTTGTGTCGGAAAGGTGGCATCCGACCCTCTGAACGGGGCTTGCAGTTCAACTGGCCGTCGGCACGGCGCGTCCTCCAGGCCTTCCCTGAGCCTGGCCGCCAAGGTCACGTTGCAGGTGGCTATCAGAGGACTCCCCAAACATTTCTGACACTTCAGGTGTGGTGTGTGGTGCAGCCGTACCAGGTATGTCCCCTGGTGATGCTGCTCCGTTCCCACAGAAGCTGAACACTCTGTAAGGGTTTTTAAATCCCTAAAGCGATAGGAACAAGAACTTCCTTGCTCCTTGGGGATGGTGCCACGGAGACTGTTCCCAGGCAGGGGCTTGCACGGTCCTAGGAGAGCTGCTGGTCTCGCTTCGGGGGGAAGGCTGAGCTGCCTGCTTGTCCGTACTGCACTTCAGCTGTTGCAGTCACTTTAGGTCAGATTTGTCCAAAACACGCCTAGGACTTGGCAGAAGATCTGTCTCTGCAGCGTGGCGAGGGATCGCCCGATTGCCGCGTGCTGTTTGCGCTCAGGCGGGTGGGTGCAGCAGTGCGAGTGCTGCGCCTGCCCCAGCAGTGCCCCTGCACGTGCCAAGCGCTGTCCCGCCTAGTCCCTGCCTGGCGGCTCGAGGATGGGCCGTGCTAGACTCTGCAACGCACCAAAAAGCCGATCTTGAGGAATAAAATAGAGTCAGGAAATTAATTTGCACGGCGTTAGATTCCACGGAGACGGTGCTTCAGAAATACAGGTCGGGGAAGGGCTGCTCGGGTGAACAACGGAGGTTCTGATGAACCTGGCACTTTCCTTCAGACAGCAGGTTCCCTTGGTCTCGTTGCTTGTGGCCTCTCGTCGGCAGCAGTTAACTGCTCCGTAAGCACTGATGAACGCATCTCTGCCGAGGGTTGAGTCCCTTGGTTTATGTTAGCATCTGTCAAAACACACATAGCATTCCTTTATTATTCAGTGTGGCCTTTTGGGGGATTCCTTGCCAAAAGAACCARTACTTCAGCAGTTCATTTGAGAGAAAGGCTACAAACCCTTATATCATAAAATCTGGAAACAAATTGCCATATAGTAAAAGGGACAGGTTTGTTTCTGAGAAGGAGGAACCAAATTTGTAATGGTATGCAGGGAAAAACAAAACTAAAATGAGAAAATATACAGACTAAAATTAACAGGTATCTAGCTGTTTCCTAAAATTTCCACAGATTACATGGAATAACAATTAAAGAACAAAGCCTATACAAATTTTTGTCTTCTGTTGACTAGTTCCAGAAGTCCTTAGACTTGCATGTCTTAATTCCCTGTATTTTTTTTTATGTCTCAAGCAGAAGTCTGGATGACTTCACAAATTTTATGGGCTTAGAGCCATTCTGTTTGTCTTCACAGCTGTAAAGTTTTTTTTTTACTTTCAAGCTCCACTGATTTTTTTTTTTTYCCCCTGGACTCTGATGAACTCTTTTGCTACTCTTTTATTTTCTCCCTGTTCCCCTAAAACTCAGTGCTTCATCCCCACAACTGTGTAATTGCAAACAGAGCATGAAGACCCAGAGCCTTCCAAGCTCTCCCGAGCTCCAGCCTGCCGCTGCCCACAGTGTCCCCGACAAGCCGCCGGTGCCACTAGCGCGCGTGCGTTGGCAGCGCAGGCACAGCAGCGCCCGAATTCGGGTGCACGGCCAGTGCAGCTCCTCCAAATGCGGAAACAGCGAGGATGGCTCGTAGGCTCATCCGATGTGGAAAACGGACRGTGGTGAAACCCTTCCGGCTCTTGTCTTTGCTTGCTTGTCGATCTTGCTGTCTCATCCTCTGGAGCTGGGCCATGAAACCTCCAGGCACGTGTTTGCGCTCTGTGAACGCTCTGGAAGGACCCTGGTTAGTCCTGTCCTTGATCCAGCCAGCAGCCCGCTTGGCAGGCACAGCCTGATGGACAGCGCTGCTCTCGTGTCCTGGGACTCCAGGAACCGTTAAGAACAAGGCGATTAGTCCGTAATCACGGCAGTATTGCGGATGCGATAGTGTAAGGAGGTAAAGGTGGCGCAGTCCGCAGGGAGAGGCAATCTTTTATCCTCCCCGTTATTGGGGTAGGGAGGAAATGGGCAAACTTCTGCTGCTGTTTCAGGTCTGAGGAAGAGCTTGTGTGCTCGGAAAAAGGTCTGATTTGGTTTTCTTAGCTATGTCAGTGGGTAGTAATCAATTATTCTAGGGAAAGGTAAAATTTTATCTGAATTCTGGCCAAGCCAGRCTCCTCCCAGAGCAGCATAAAATCCACAGAGTTCGCACCGCTGGAAGGCCTTTGGAGGACTGTTTTGTCCTCTGCTTATTGCGAATCTCAGTAACATGTGGGCATAGATATATGCTCAGTTTAGCCAGATTGTTCTCCCTGATGTCACTGCTCTCTCCTTGGTGAAACAAACCCCTTTTTGTCTCCTGGGTGAGTTGTTTCCGACTGCAGTCCCCTCCGCCCCTGGTTAGTGTGTTCAATTCAAATTCCCACTCTCGGTTCTTAGCCCAGCAGGTAGGTACAAACTCCACGTGTTCCAGAGGAGCCAGAGGCACCTCTGGAATTTTGCTCCCTGGATTTTATCTGTGATGGAAATGTGAATCTCTGAGAGACAGTAGTTGTCAATGGACAAAAATCATGGTAGAAGGAAGACAGAGGACYGAAGTGATCTCAGAGAGAGCGTGCGGGGGGATGGACCAGCCTGGGCAGCGTCATGTGTCTCAAAACGTGCCCATCTAACTTCCTCCCTTGAACRTGTTGTTTTGCAGCCCACCCGGACCACCAATTCTGCAGCGTCCAGCGGTACGGCCGGGCCCTCCGGCTCAGCCTCGGCCTCCGGGGGGGAGATGAGCAGCAGCGAGCCCAGCACGCCGGCTCAGACGCCGCTGGTGGCCCCGGTTATTCCAACTCCCTCCCTGACCTCTCCGGTGGCACCTCCGGTTCCGTCACCCACAAAGGTGAGCTGTTGCCGTAGGCTYTTGCAAGTATGGAAGGTAGCGAGCTCCTAAGTAAAGAAGGAAAGGAAACATGCCATGAACATTGGTAGGAGATGTATGAGGAAAAGGGGAGCGAGGAGTCCGCTGACGGGTCCCAGTGGTGATCACTCCGCAGGGCTCGTGTGAGCACCCGGAAGGGAGTGCTTTATTTGGGTACCACGGTCTGAAGGAAAACAGAGCAGAGCAACCAAATGACTGGGGACTTGGAAGAGGGAGGCAGATATCTTGGCAGGTCATTGGCCAGGGACTAATATAAGGGTCAACACTAAACATGCAAAGACACTTCAGATGCTAAGAATGCCGTAGCTTAAGTCCGTACTTGATGCATGTTCTGCCTTCCCAGGTCCCCATGATATATGCGTGGCATCAGACCAATTTCACAGGTGAACATGATAATAGATCAGGGCTCTGTGTCTGCCTTCAGGCCAAGGACAATCTTAAAAACGTTATCCCTATCCGCCCACTAGTATTAGATGAACTAGAGTGGACAGACATGTAGTAGGTGCACTTTGGAAACGCTCCTGCCCTGAGATACACAGTCCCCTTAGAACCATCCAATCTTTCTCTAACTTGGATGTTTCTAATAATTATATTGGCACAGTTAATCCATTTTTGCTCTTTAAAATAGTTTTTCATTACTTCCGTCCTGCTTTGTATTAATTAGTTAAAATTAGAGCTTGTGAAAGATTTAGGGCACGAGGGCAAAGAAATAATAGCACAAGAGAACAAAAAACCCACTATTGGAGGCTGTGTGTTAGGGAAGGAGCTGGAGCAATCACCACCTGGTGGGAGGAAAGGGTATTCCCATTTCCCACTGAGTCCTGGCTYGTTTTGAGGACTGCGAAATCAGGTTTATATAGTGTGTGCAAATCTGCTTGCTAGATAGTATTAGTGACACCTGTATGTCCAGGGGTGGGAAAGCAGTAGAGGAGAAATCTGTTTGGTTTTCCTATGCTGTTTGGCAACCTGTAGGGTTTTTTCAAAATCTGGTCTTTAATATCACCTCAGCTTCATGATTTTAACCTATAGTCGTGAGGCTGCTTTAAAGTTGTGCTACTGCCAAAAGGTGGCGAGGGGGGATCCTTTCCCCCTTTCCCCTCCTCCTACCCTTTTTCCTAGCCCTTTATTCAAGGTACCTCTGTGCTGGCATCAGCATTTGTCTGGCCATGGGAACGGATCTGGCCAAAAAAAGAGCCTGACAAATACAAGTTCAGTTTTCCCTGGCCGGGGCTTACCATGAGGTTACGTGAGCACTACTGTGGGGTCGAGTGGGCACTGGCAAGGAGCACCGGACCATCTCTGGTAGCTCCCCAGACTTGTGCCCCTTCGTGACTGAATAACCACGGCCTCGGGCAGTTGCCCTGTTCTTTGCGTGGGCTCTCACATGAGCTGCGCAGGCAGGCAGCTGCGAGTGTGAGYGTGGGAAAATGTGACCAGAAAGTCCAGGTACTGGGTGGAGCTTGGGATCCTTTACAGAGCACCAACTTATTTACAAAGTTAAATAAAAAAAAAGATGGAACTTTGGGTGGAATTGGGGTCATCTTTAAATGGTATGGAAGCCAGGCTTTCCTCAAAGGTGTGTGGTGACAGGGAAAGAGGTGATGGACACAAGCTGCAACACAGGAAACGGGATATTTGGGAAAAATTTTCACAGTGAGGGTGGTCAGATGCTGGGATGAGTCTAGAGGGGCTGTGGGATCTTTGTCCTTGGAGATAGCCAGACCTTGGCTGGACAAGGCCCTGAGCAACCTGATCTAGTTGGMCSTGCTTTGAGCAGGGACGTGGACCAGAGACCTCCAGTTATCTTTTCCAACCTCAGTTATTGTATGATTCTGTGAAAAAATACTGTGTTTTGGATGTACGATCTGTGTTCAAGGCAGGCAATTGTAACTGAAGGTATTCTCTGTCTCCAGAACAGCTCAGCAGCATCTCAGTTTGTTCATGAAGGCCAGGTGACTGCTGTCCCAGCGTTCTGGTTTGATGAGCGTGCATGTTGAAATCGTYCTTGTCAGCTCAGTAACTGGGAGCTGGGAGTTTTGCCTAGATCTCTAACTCACCCTTCAGTTAAAAACTCACGCGTGGCTGCACAATACCTTTATGACTTGGTGCTGCTTGAGTGATATTTTCCTTCCTGCATAGGCAGCTCACCAGTTGCAACATAGCTGTCTGGTGTAGAAACATGGTGCTAACCTTGTCTGTATTTTAAGGACAGTCAGACATATCTTCCCGCTTTGAACATATGAGGCTTTTTCCAAGAGAAATGTTATAGCTGGGTGGGATGGGGTGTATTCGCATGCTCCCATGGGGGTGCATTTGCCTCCTGTTGGAAGTCTTAAGTCCGCGTCCCTTTTTCATGCGCCAGCACTAATTTTGGTCACCTTTGGCTTTGGTCTTAAGCTGCTGCTGCAGGCCGCAGCTACAGTGCTGTATCTTTGTGCAGCCTTTTTTGAATTAAAGTGGGGCATTGCATACTRGTATCAGTATCCTCTTCAGGCTGTATCTTTAACTAAAGATGAAGTTGGATTCACAGTGGAGCCCAAATACTACAGCCCTCACTCACCTACAGTAGAGTGAAGCGAATTCAGGCTGGTGCCGGTTACCTAGCAGGTCTGCGGGAAGGGCCTGGAGCCGCCTCTGTGCGGTTAACAGGCTGGAAAAACCTTAAAGAGGGTCTTGCAGTTGCGCTTGYGAGCTAATCTGAGGTTCACTTCGGAGGTAGTTGTAGGATTTGATTTGTCATGTGCTATGCTGGTCAGACTGAAGAATTTCTAGGTTCTGGACTTCTGCTGGGCTTTCCCTTGTAGAGCTGCTCCAGGCCTGACACATTGTGGGTTGCAATATGCACAGCCCCGAATGTGGTCAAAACCCTCTTTTTTACAAATAACTGCCTTGCTCTAGAAGAGTAAATATCAAGAGAGGACTGTGGAAGGATGAAAGGGGGGAGTAGCTGGACCAGGATACGATACACTCGCAGCATGAATGCACAGTTTGTGGTGTGCCCTGTTTGTGTGTATCTGCATGTTTTTGAATTACACATTAATAACATAAAACCCTGGTTGCTGTAAGTCTATAACATTGTGTAGGTTGTTTTGTTAAAACTCTTTTTAATAAACTCTGATTCTCTTTAAGAAAATGTTTCTTGCATGCCACTGCTCCATTCTGATCCTAACAGTAGGAGGAAAAAAAATATTGGAGGGTGGATTTGGGTGTGTTATTTGTTTGATTTTTTTTTTTTTTTTAATTCTTTTTATTTAAGCATGCATAGATCCCAGTGAAATCAGTGGCAAGGTGCTTAGCACCTTTTGCAAGCCAGCTTTCTCAGTCTGTTAAGGAACACTTATTATATGTTGTGTGTGTAGTGAAAATCAAGAGATTAGAATGACAGACTGCAGCTGCAACTATATGGTGATACTTTCTTCAAAAACTCCTCCAATAATAATGCCAAAAGAAGGGCTAGTTGATTGGGCCAGATTCTAAGGTTTTGCTAACTATACATGAAATTAATATTTTTGGAGCTCTTTCCAAAGGATATTGCTACTCCTGCTGGTAATTCTTGACATCACTTTGTAGGAGGAGGAAAACTTGCGTGCTCAAGTCAGGGACCTGGAGGAGAAATTAGAGACTCTGAAGATAAAGAGAAATGAAGACAAAGCAAAACTTAAAGAGCTCGAGAAGTACAAGATCCAGCTGGAACAGGTGCAGGAATGGAAAAGCAAAATGCAGGAACAACAGGCTGATCTTCAAAAACGTTTAAAGGAGGCCAAAAAGGTGAGTGTTCTTGGAGAGCTGTGCAGATCAGAAACTGTGACTTGCATAGGGAGGAAGTGATGCCAGGCCTAATTCAGTTGCTAAAAATCCAATTATATAGTTCTTTCTTTTTTTTTCTTTTTTTGATTGAAATATCATCAGCTGGCATTAAACTCTGTACTCTCCTGAATCTTGTCTTTTTAATATCTAAAGGTCCTAAAATGTCCTCTGACCTCACATGGCTCTGTTCTGTCCAATGTAAATACTGATTTAGCTATTGAGCTGCCAGTGCAAATGCCAAACACAGTCAGACTACGCCGCGTGTTTAATTCACCGTGCGAGCGTGAGCTCCAACTATATCTGGTGCATCATGGCAGTAGCACATTCAGCTTGTCCTGGAGCTGAAGTTACAGCTTCTTCCTTCAGCTGCAGTAGATGTCTGAGCAGACAGAGCCTTTGGGTGGACTTTGCACAATCCTGTCAAGATACCGGAGACTTCATGCATCCTGGGATTTGCTGTGCTTTCTGCTGCCTGAAACAGACAGTTTGGCCTTTGAGGCAGGAACATCTGATCTATCTATGAATTAATTTCTGTATTGATGCAATTTTCAGTCTTGTGCTGATTAAGAGTCAAAGCTAGGGATAGTTTGCTTTAATAGATGGAGAAATATATGGTAATTGAGGAACAAGTCACACGTCTCCTCAGCTTGCAAGATAAAAATCTGAGTACGGCAGCAGCCCCATTTCTCTAGTTTAATCTGTGGTTGCGTATCTGCCAGCGCTGTGGGAGTGGTGCTCTTTAAATTCCAGAGCTGTTGATAGACTGCCAGTCCCACCTTCAAAGTCATGAGTCAAGTTCCTGGAAATCTTGCAAATTACTTCAAAAATCAATGTATCCCAGCAGTTGTGGTTTTGAAAACAGGGCCACACTTTGAAGCTTCTGCTACGATGGCAAGAGCCAGCAGCAGAGGAATATGCTCAGTGTTAACACTGCTGGGTCTGTTCCTCTTTGCTGATGCTGACCTTGCAGGCCTAAGTTTTTTTTGATGTCCCAAGAACTGGATGTCTTGAAAGATTATTATTTATTTTATTTTTTTAAACTACTGTGCTTCTCTTAATTTCCTGTGTGGAGGAAGGTTGTGGGKTTTTTGGGTTTTTTTTGTTTTTTTTTCCTGTGCACTTATTTTTCTCTCCAGGGTTTGTGAAGAAGCAGCTTGTCTTTCTTCTTGCTTGTTTCTGTGTAATGTTAAAGCAACATGCTCTTTAACTGACCAATATATTCACTTACAGTATTCGTCACTTGAAGGAGTTGCATCCCAATGTTTTGTTTTAAATACMGCATTAATGTAAGCTGCTGCTTTGTTGTACTGAGTCTGCTCAGGAACTGAGCTGAAGCAAGCTGGAACATCTCGGGGCTGTTCTTAAAKGGCAATTAGATGACACAGTCCTCTGGAGCCTAATCTGAGCTGAGCACATCTTCAAAGGTGTCTGAGAAGGCCCTGGGGGATCTTATCAATGTGTATAAATTCCTGTTGGGGGGAGAAAAGAGGACGGAACCAGGCTCTTCTCGGTGATGCGCAGTGAAAGGACGAGAGGCAGTGGGCACAAGCCGAAATACACAAAATGCTGTTTAAACACAACAAAAACTGTTTTACCGTAAAGATGATCAAACACTGGARCAGGTTGCCCAGAGAGGTTCTGGAGTCTCCATCCTTGGAGATGTTCAAAACCCGACGGGACAGGTCCTGGGCAGCCTGCTGTAGCTGACCCTGCTTGAGCGGGGGTTGGACTAGATGGTCTCCAGAGGTGCCTTCCAACCCCACCTATGCTGTGGTTGTGTTAGAAGGGGGAACTGTCCTCCCTGCTTCAGTGACTGGAGGGCATAAATGGGTGTCCCCATTGCTCCTTTTTCTTTCCTGGCCTAGTCTGGAATTGTTTCTTTCCACGGTGGCTTCCCAGCGGGCTCTGATCATGACTTTCCACTGTAGATTTTAATTCTAATTTAGCTAAAGGGAGAATAGTTTTAACAAACTGATATATTTTTTTGAGCTGCTGCTCTGCAGGATTGGTTAGTATGAGTCACTGCCAGTAAAAACCACTGGCCCTTGGAGCTAATGAATCCTGGTGTTGCACATTGTATAGAGAAGCACTTCTGTGGTGGCTCTGCTATTGCTGTCTTAGCTCACCGGGGGAACGCTTTGAGTCCCCTGGATTTACACARTACTAGCAAACCACTGTGCCAGCTCACAGCTGGTGTTCTGTCCTTTGATGTCTTATTCTCCTCCATAAGGTATTTCTGAATCCTCCTGTTCCTCCTCTTGAGGCTTATGGTCCTTCTAATGGTATTTCTTGGGTAACTGTCTTCTCTCAGCCTTCCCTTGAGCTGGTTTGCACGTTGTCTCCTCCCTCACCTGAGTTATGGTACCATTTCTCCTTGCCAAGTCCTGCCTTTGAATGTCATTTAAAATGCCTGCTTCACTTTACCAATTTAGCTCTTTCTCTATCCCCCTGCCAAGGTTAGGTGCTCTGCTCTTCACACCCACGCATAGTGCTCTCAGGCAGACAGCGGGACACTTGGAGCACCGACAGTGACCTTTCACTTCTCTCTGCTCTCTGGCCCGTTTTGTCAAGGGTGGCTTCTCGGTTTGTTTCCCCAGTGTTTTATTTGCTTACCTGCTCCARTACAAGTGACAAGCCTGCATCTCTTCTGTCTTYGCATCCATCTCTCCTTCACCTGCAGATCATTCTGTGTTTGGGTGTTTCTGCTGGGCCGTCTTGTCGATGGGAGGAGGTTTGAAATGCAGCTGCTGCAAAGCAGAGGAGAGATTCCCAAGAGAGGGAAAATGGATATTCTGGAGCGTTGGCAGTGGGCCTTCCCCTCTAAGCCTGGATAAGCTTTTGTTAATTGGACTTGATTCTCCTTTGGGAGAGCTGTGACAGTCATAACTGTCTGAGGCTCGCTGCTTGTGAGATGGGTCTCTTAACGATTGGTCTTGGGCTTCCAGGACGTGGTCTTCTCACCTGTCTGTGCTTGACTGCAGGAAGCCAAAGATGCCTTGGAAGCCAAGGAGCGCTACATGGAGGAGATGGCAGACACTGCTGATGCAATTGAAATGGCAACCCTGGACAAGGAGATGGCAGAAGAGCGAGCAGAATCCCTGCAGCAAGAGGTGGACTCCCTGAAAGAGAAGGTGGAATATCTCACAATGGACCTGGAGATCCTGAAGCATGAGATAGAAGAGAAAGGTGGGAGAGGATGTGGGAAAGGGCCAGCTTTAGAGTGGTCTCAGCTAGGGCCACTCCACAGGGAAGCTTATCGCTGGGGAGGAGGTTGACTGTTTAGCCGCAGTGGTGGGTCCTTACCGCTAATTGCGGTGGGACTCGGGGTTTGCCTCTGCAGTTCCCACCTGGCAGCCCCTGAGGCATTCTGCTACCTTTCCAGGGCACAGGTAGGACCTTTACAGGGGCAGGTCAGCAGGAGGCAGCAGCTTAGCTTTGTGTTCAGTCAGGTACCAGGCCTCGCTGAGAAGACAAAAATGTGGCTGCTGCACTTGTGAGGCTGGGGACAAGAGTGTTCTTGTCCTAGGCTTGGAGGAGCTTGGATTTAATGCCAGAGGCTTAATTTTAATGCCTGTCATTCTCACTGGGGACAGTGGATCCCACCCCAAAAGGTATTTGAGTGGGACAGACTTTGTGGAAGGTCATAAAACTGCTTTTGTTGCTTGCTGATTTTTTAGATCCAACTGCTCAGCTTTGCACTGAGCATATCTTCAAAACCAGTTTATTGCCCTTTTTTTGATTCCACTGTGGCCTTTTTAGCCCTTTGTATTCAAGGTGAGCTTTACAAATTACACACAGCAGGAAATGAGCAGCCATGAAACCCTTGTAGCGTTAGCATTCACCTGAAAGAAACCAAGCCCAYAGAAGGAGCAGATGATCAGGTAGGCAGGCTGAGGGATGTGACAGAAAGACAGATAACATATTGAGGGAGTGAAAAAAGTGTGGGGAGGAAAGGAATAGTCTGCAGGGAGATGAGGAACTTACTGATGAGCGGTATCTTTTATTTGAGTTTGTTTTCACTGAATTCTGAGCGCCTGGAGGGAGCTAGGCACGCGCGCTATATCCAGCTAAGTGTAGCTCTGTCATAACCCGGCTGCTGCTTGGATGTGGTCTGCAAGTTGATACAATGGTTCTTCATCTGAACTAATCTCTCAACGTAGGAGCACCAGCATCATGCACCAGCCTTGTGTTTGGCTCAGTTGCAGCAGAGGGACTGATCCGTTTCCCTTTGGGACTTAGCCGTCCTCTTAATAGTGTTTGTAATGTCACTTAGTGCTGAGAGAGATGTATCTGGTTAGCAGCTGCCATTTCTGCACAAGCTGAATGATGCTTCCTTTCCACACCAGGCTCAGATGGAGCAGCATCCAGTTACCAAGTCAAACAGCTAGAAGAGCAAAACGCGAGACTCAAGGAAGCTCTTGTAAGGTAGGAAACCACCTATGGCTTCACGAAAGGCTGGGGTACTGCCTGTGCAGATCCTTGCTATGAAAGCTTGTGCTCTGTTGGCCTAGTGACAGCTTGTGTCAGAGCACTGAGCCAAACGCTTATTCTCCAGGGCAGATGGTGTAAAAGCTGCTAACAGGCTCCTGGGCTGTTTGAGCTCTGTGTGCTCCTTTAAGCCTGCAGATGCTTAAACAAGATAGAAAGAAGAGTCRTTTGTTACTGGAGAATAATGTATATAAGGAGAAAATGAGCCGTTCCAGGAAGTTTGTGCTGTATTTCATTTCTCTGTGTATGCAGTACTGTGCTTCTCCAGAACAGCAGCAGGTTTTTGTGCTGCAGGTTTATTGAAGCAGCCTGTATAGGATGGTTCTCCAGGCACATCCCAGCCAGGTCCTGCTTGAGGTTTCTTGAGCCCACTGGCCAAGCTGGTTGTTGCCTTTCTCTGTGTACGGCCATGTGCCAGGGCGTCGGGGCTTTTCTTTCCGAAAGCTGCATGTCCTCTGGCCTAAAGGATTGAGTTGGGTCCCTCTGGTAACCGTATCATTGCTCACTGTCACACCTTAATTCCTTTGTGACTATGATTCAGTGTATGCAGGGTGCTATATTGCCCTTTGTGCAGAGAATGGTCCTTGCTCAAAGACATTTATGATTTGTAGGCCACAAACAGGTAAAGGAAAGGAGATGTAGGAGGTGGCCTCACTGTGGAAGCATTCCCTACTGATACAAAACATAAGAAACTACTTTGCGAGGATTTCCAAACCAGCGTATGTTTGGGGTAGGAAGTATAAAGAAGCCATTCTAAGTGAGAGAAACTCCCAGTCCTCAAATTTAAGTGAGCAGAGGAACTTTACTGTCTGTAAACAGAGCTGTTCAGACCAGGGTCTGCATGCACATAAGCAAAGCTCTGTTCTCACTGCCATGATGAAACACCTTACCTTGTCTGTACTCTGTGCTTTTTTTTCTGCTGTTGACCCTCTTCCTTGCACTGTGAAAAACTGTGAATGTGTTATTTTTCTTTGATCCCTTAGTTCTTCCTTTCTGTGCTTTAGACTCTTCCATTTACAGTTATTCTTTCCTGCYTGTCCCACCCATGCTCTCTGTTGTTCATTTTCCTATTTTCTCCTTCTCTATTCTCTCCAATAGCTCTGATTCTTTCAGAGGAAGATGCCATTTCAGGCACTGATTCATCTCCRTTCCTCACTGTTTATTAGTTGTTCTCTGGGGACATTGCTTGCATCTCCTGGGGGGAAGGCTGGGGAATGGCTGCCCGAGCGCACCAAAGTAGGAGACTGTAAAGACACCACAGTCTCACTGGGCAGCTCTCCTTTAAGTGGAGATGGGGGCAGTTCGTGAGTTGAATTGCAGACCGTGTACTTACTTTTAGAGGTGGGAGTAGTTTGTCCCTAAAATGTGTGACCTCTGCTTGAGTGCCTTAAAAAGATCTGTGTGTTCCCACTCCCAAGCTTTGAAAGTCACTTCTGTGCCAGCCTGGCACRTGCAGAGTCCACTGGGGCTCTCCAGGAGTGCCTGGTAGCTCTGCTTGTACCACCACTGGGTGGCCAGGGCCAACCGAAGAGAGGGGTCTTGGCCCTGCTGATGGGAAGGGACTGCTGATGCCTGCAAAGAGCGATGTCTGGGAAGGGAATGGCTTCCGTTGCTGTAGTACCTGTCTCTCCACTGGCCTGTGCTGAGTCTGGTTGCTCTCTGTAAGGATGCGGGACTTGTCTGCATCAGAGAAGCAGGAACACGTGAAGCTTCAGAAGCAAATGGAGAAGAAAAACACGGAGCTGGAGTCCCTGCGTCAGCAGAGGGAGAAACTGCAGGAGGAGGTGAAGCAAGCGGAGAAAACGGTTGATGAGCTGAAGGAGCAGGTGAGTCCATCTGGGGGTGGGTTTGGGCTGTTTTGGGCCTTGGGCAACTGCTGTCAGGCAGGTCAGGGTCACCTCCTGGCATGGAGGTGTTTCATCATGGCAATCACTCTTGGAGAGCCACACTTGGCATTACTACTGCAGGGACTGATACCACTGGGCCCATGTCCAAAAGCAAACCCCGTACCAGCACTAGAACTGTGGTTCTAAGGTGGGTCTTGAACATAAGGCACGTGCTGTATGTTGTGCTTTGTAGGGGCGATCCATGTTTGCTGCTTGCTAAGTTCTGTTCCTTCTAATTTTGCTGCTTGAGCCGTCTTCATGAGGCTTGTTCCTAGCCAGGCTGCAGGTGAGGAGCAGTCCTTAGAAAGTCCCTGGGAAGGATCTTTATTCACTGCAGAGCAGTGTGTGCAATTCCTTTGAACTCCGGCTGTGGAGGGAAGCAGGCTACACGCTATCCGAGCATTAGCCTGGATTTTATAAAAGGTGGGCTGTTAGCAGAAGTGATACCTGTTAACACAAAGACTGAAATGCCCATTACTCTGTTAATATTGTGAGCTTATAACCACTCCCCTAGGTCCTTGGGGAGGACAGAAAGCCTGGAAGGCACTGTCATGAGTCTGCAAAGACTCAACCCAAGGGTCAACATCATTTACACTGACCTGAAACAGTTCAACATCATTCCCTGATGCTGCAGCTAAAGACTCAGTAGCAACTGTAAGAGGCAAAGCCAAGCCTCTCTTTTAACATGCCCTTCCCTTGAGTTGCTGGACATGTTGCTGGCTATTCTGGTTTGAGTCGCTTGCTGTCCTGATGGATATTGCCCTCTGCTATCGGGAGGGAGCCTATGCACTTCCTGCCCAAGCAGTCACCTCAGGATGGGGAGAAAGATGTGTCAGTCATGTCCCACAGCCCGCCAGAATGATCCTGCTTTAAGCTGCTGGTAGCAGTGCTTTGAGAGTTGGGTTGGACTGTGATGTGATGTGCGTTTGCAGGTTGATGCTGCTTTGGGTGCTGAAGAGATGGTGGAGACTCTGACGGAGAGAAACTTAGACCTGGAAGAGAAGGTCCGGGAGCTGCGTGAGACTGTTGGAGACCTGGTAAGATGCGCTCCCGTGGAGTAAGGGGTGGCACTGGAGTGCTTGTGCTGCTTCCTTTATGCCTGGTGTGTGGCTGGGCTGACATGAGGCCGATTGGGCTGATTGCTCGACGCTGTGGCTGTCCAAGGCAGCAGTGCTAATATGCACTGGTATTGGTGCCAGAGGGGACTGGGGAACCTCTCTAAAGCCATCGTGCCAGAGGGGACTGGGAAACTTCTCTAAAGCCATCACACTTGGTCCTGCTTCCGAGTGTTTTGTCCTTCATCTGTGCAGAATATGCCCTTTACACCCAGGGGTGGCCCTCTGCTCTGCTTTGAAAATGCCCAGCTGTCCTCACTTGCTAGGCCGTGGGGTAACTGCATCCCATGCCACCTCCTTGTTTCTAGGAAGCCATGAATGAAATGAATGACGAGCTGCAGGAAAATGCCCGGGAGACTGAGCTGGAGTTACGGGAGCAGCTGGATATGGCAACAGCACGGGTCCGCGAGGCAGAGAAGCGTGTGGAGGCTGCACAGGAGACCGTGGCTGACTACCAGCAGACCATCAAAAAATACCGAGAGCTGACTGCACACCTTCAGGTAGTGTCCTTCAGCTCTGTTGCATACTGCAGCAGGGCAGGGCCGGGAGGCAGATGCCTCCGGCCAGGCTTGCAGATCCCCCTGGAGCAGCGCTCCTTTGGGAGCAGACCTTGATGATGAGGAGACCGAGCATATTTAGGCAAGAGTGTTCTTAAAGGAAGTGGGCCTGGGGGTGGGGGCATCATGTTGTCTCCTAATCTTGTGTGGAGATGGCACTGCAAATGCAGCAGAAAACAGATGGCTGATGCCCTGGGGAGTGGGTTTCTAACCGAATTTCTCTGAGGACATCCAGCAATGCCAGAGTGCTCATGCTTCTCATGACCTCTGTCAGTCCTGGCTGTCCTGCCTATGTCCAGATGGGACTCATTGGCAGAGTATCAGTTGAAGGCTGCTGAAATTAGTGCTGTAAAGTGCTTCTGAACACATGGGTGTTTCAGCCTTTCATGCAGCTGTGCTGCTTATGCTACAGGCTTGGGAACTGTGCCCTGGAAAAGACAGGGTAGCATGGGATTGTTCCAGCACTGCTCTTGATTCTCCTTGGCTTTGCTGACGGTAGAAAATAAATTGGTAATAAGCCTGCAAGGATTCCTTGGCTTTAATACAACTTGCTGTCAGCTGAGTGTTTGGGACAGGCTTGTGTTTCTCTTCCTCATTTTCATCCTATTATTCCCTTATAGCACAAGGATCCCCCCACCCCACCTCCCAAAAAAGGGGCATCGGGCGTTAGATGTGGATGTACTGCAGAGGGTGTGGGTTTACAGTTCTCCTTTGTGGTGTTTTTCCATACTTCTAATTGCAGCTTCTTTCTGTGCTCAGGATGTGAACCGCGAACTCATGAGTCAGCAAGAAGCTTCTGCCGAGAAACAGCAGCAGCCTCCTCCAGAAATGTTTGACTTCAAGATTAAATTTGCAGAGACAAAAGCCCATGCTAAGGTAGAGCTAGCAGGAGAGCCGTGTACTGGGTGCRTGCATCTATTCCCGTGTGCGAGGCTGCTGACGTGGTAGCACTAAGACACGGCGTAGGTGCGTGGGGTGCCAGCCTTGGGGAGGTGCCCYGAGYGCACTGCAGTYGCCGTGTGGTGAGGCTGATGCTGGGACACAGCTCTCGCGTTAGGCTTGTGGTGCTCTTGCCACTAGTAGAAACAGGCTGAGACAACTGTCGGGAGCTGGAAGGAACACAGGGTACRTGATGGGAGGGAGGAAGATGCCAGCGTGTGGTGCACAAAGAAATGGTCACCACTGTGTCTGCGAAGGCATGCGGGGAAGGCTTAATCAAGCAGAGCAGTTTAATCGGGATGAAAAACATCTCTGCCTCTGTTTCRGTGTGGTTCATGTGCCAGTGGGTAGGCATGGGCCTGTGCAAGGACTCCCCTGCTCTGTTCCTAGCTCTGCTGCACCYCAGCGGCCATGAGACTTTCATTGCCTCGGCGGAACTGAGCGCTTGCTAGTTGGCAGGGGAGCTGGGAAGGCAAGTGAGATGTGAAGCAGTGCAGGACTGTGAGCTGTTAGTGCTGGGGGCAGCAGTGTACCGTTGTGCTAAGAAAAACATCAGACTTACTTGGATACTCCCTGCTGTGCAAAAATGGGTGTTTTTTATGAAAGTGTGTTCTCAGAGCTGACAATCGAAGCATTGTTTTATCATGCTGCGAATGCTGGCTGGAAAGAAAGAATGCTTGTGAGCATGGATACATGGTGTGCTCTGACCTCTCTGTGGCTGGATCGGAGCTCAGGGTCTGATCCAGACCAATCCACAGAGCAGCCAGATGGTAATAATAAAGAAGTGTTCCCTGCAACAGCTGTGGAGCATGGTGTTAGCTGTGTCCCAGGAGGAAAGAGTTTCTGACTCTTAACACTGAACAGACCTGACAGCACATCTCCTGTCCTGTACAGGATGTGCTGACCTGGAGAGAGGACCAAGCAGGGCTCCTTTTGACTGTGCATGTCTCCTGCAGGCTATCGAGATGGAGCTGCGCCAGATGGAGGTGCAGCAGGCCAACCGGCATGTCTCCCTCCTCACTTCGTTCATGCCAGATAGCTTCCTGCGCCACGGAGGGGACCACGACTGCATCCTTGTGCTGCTGCTCATCCCCCGGCTCATCTGCAAGGTGGGATGGGTGCCTCGGCTCCTGCATGGCTTTGGGTGTTAGGCTTTGATCACTGGCTGGAGAGAGGGACCCATGTGAAGAGCTTGTGTTAATTCTTCCACTGAAGCTTTGAGCTGGCCCATAGGAAGAGCTGGCCTTATCTCCTGAGCTGGGCTTATGGGGCTTGGAGTGTCATCTTCAAACCCCCTGTGCCATTTGGGCCCACCAGGAGCTGTGCCACAGCTCTGTGGGAAACGTATATTTTCTTTTCTGCCCCAGGTGAATTTGGAATTTTTAATGTTTACTTGTTTGAAATTTTTCAAAATTGTGGGGGCAGCAGGAGGGGAGAAGGACACAGAAGTCCCTGCCGCCAGATAGTGGTAGATCAGTGGTTGGAGTACTCGGCTGTGGTACGTGTAGGTCAAGCCCAAGGGTCCAATTCAGGCCCCCTTGGGGCAGGCATATGAGCCTTGGTTTCTTTCAGCACTGCCCAGGGGTGGTTGGCACCCCGCTGCCAGCYGTCCCTCTTATACCCCTTCTGGACTCACGACACCTTTCCCAGGAAAACCTTTTATATATACATATGTATGTGTGTATGTATGTATAAAATACACACACACGCACACACACGCAACTCATTTCCTTGTAAACTTTAGTTTCARCAAATCACTGCTTTTCATTGAAAAGTTCCTGCTCCAGTCACGGAGCTTCAAGGATAAGGGAAGCACAGGAAAGTGCTGGTCAGGGAAACCTTGGGGCTGAGTCATGGAGGATTTCCTGGAGAGGGCTGGGAGCTGAGCTGAGCAGTGTGAACAGCGTAGGTGACTTGGCAGTGAGGCTGATGGAAATGGACCTTGAGCCTGAATAAGTGGCAGCAGTGCAGGAAGGGCTAATGAAGCTGTGCAAGCAAGCTGCGCCTGGGTTTGGCTGGTCTGTGGCTAAGTGGGGAAGGATCAGAGCAAGTGTGGAAAGACTTTTATTGTTTGCCCTCTTCCATGACAGGCTGAGCTCATCAGCAAACAGGCTCAGGAGAAGTTTGATCTGAATGAAAACTGTGCAGAGCGCACCGGCCTCAGGGGCGCTCAGGGAGAGCAGCTGAGCTTTGCTGCCGGCCTGGTGTATTCTCTAAGTCTCCTGCAGGCTACGCTGCACAAATACGAACAGTGAGTATCTAACCGTTCTGCTCCATCACCGTGTCACCCTTGGTTTTCACCTGCTTCACCGACTAGAAGCGCWGAGCTCTGCAGTCTCAAAGGAGGGCCCGGTTTGTGCTGGAGTTGCAGATACTTGGGCAGCTAGGCTGGAAAAAATCTGAGGGATTCCCTTTATTGCCTTGTGCTGGTAGTGTTCACTTCTCTTGTAACTCCTTCCTTGTTTTCCTCCCAAGAATTGGGATGTAAAGGGATCCAGCTCTCTAGCATGAGTTGCTCATTCTTCAGCTGTGACCATGTCTTTAGGCCAGAAGTAGCCCTGGCACGTTGATTTTCCATCTGATCCTGCCAGGAGATGCATCACGCTTTCCTGCTAAGTTTGATTGTGCCTGGGWCTCATACTGGGCTTCAGACCAAAGAGCAGACTCTCCCCTGCAGCCCAGTTCCCTCTTTCRTGAATGCCCAGTGCTTAGTCATGTGCGGAAGGTTTTATGGAGTGTCGAGGAATCTAAATGCTTGATTAATATGATCCAGTCGCTGGCCAATGCCATGACAACMTCACGGAAAGAGTGCTTTCTGTAGAGACTGGAAATTCCTTTGGAGACCAAAGGAGCTGCACTAGGGAGAATAATCACTGTGACCCCTGCTAGGCTTTGCTTCCCAGGAAAGTGGCTCAGTTTGAGCAGAGCACTGAAAGATCCCTTTGCTCCTACAGCAACATGACTGATGAGCTCATTAAATCATATCACATGCTGTTGGTGCTAGATGGTAAATCTTCCTCTGCCTCCAGCACTGGATTCTGGTTCAGAAATTCATGATAGCGTAGATACTTGAAGTGTTTTTCTGTTCTGAGGCTCCCTTTCCTGTAGCTCCCAGGCAGCCAACCAATTTCATGCCCTGGTTTCCTGCAGATGTTCTGACCCTCAGCGACCTCTCTCTAGCTACCCTGCTGCTCGGGGTCCAGACAACAGGGTCGGGCAATTCAAGTGGTCTGAGATCAGCACCCAGAAGCAAAGCCCTGCACTGATGCTGTCTGGACCATATGCCTGTTCCCAGACAAGTTGACTGTGTCTTCATTTCCTTACCAGGGCCCTGAGCAAATGCAGCGTTGAGGTGTATAAGAAGGTGGGGATGCTGTACCCTGAGATGAGTGTCCATGAACGCTCCCTGGACTTCCTGATTGAGCTGCTGCACAAGGACCAGCTGGATGAGACGGTCAATGTGGAGCCGCTGACCAAAGCTATCAAATACTATCAGGTAGGATCTGTGGAGCCAAGAGCGTCAGGCTCTTGGCCGGGCTCAGGGTGTTTCTGACCTGCAGGGCATGGAACTGGCRGAATCTCTCCAGCATGTGCAGCAGCTGGAAGTCTTGCCCTTCCTCACATCGTTCACATGGCGCATTAAGAAACCGTCAATAAGCCTACTGATAGCAATTCCCTTTGTATGTTTTTCACCTTCTGAGCATGCAGGACTTACGCCTGTGGCTCTGTTACTTAGAGGCTGTGTCCTCTGTCCCTGGGAGGAAGAGAGGGAGGGCGAAGGCAGAAAGGATGTGATTTTCCTGTCCTAGATTCCCGTACCTCTGTGCTGGGGKTTGAGGCTGTTGACCTTATAGAACTAAGGGCCACCAACACTCTTCTAGAGGGCGAGGTGTTCACAGGGCATCTGGTTTGGGATGTCATCGCAACAGTTTTCACTTCCAGTAAAAAATTAGGCCGAACTTTCAGTGTTTGTTTTGTTATGTGTTTCCTGGTTTGGTTTGTTTGCTTGGATGTGTGGAAACATTTGAAGGATGCTGATCTCTGCTGTGTTGATSTCTCTTTTTGTGTAGCACCTGTATAGCATCCACCTGGCTGACCAGGCTGAAGACTGCACGATGCAGCTGGCCGACCACATTAAGGTGAAGTGTAGCAAAATAATTTGGCTCTTTGTTGCATGTTTTCTGCCTTTTTGTCTTTTGCTCCCCTGAAATTTTGTGAGTTGAAGTACCTCTTCTGCCTTCCCTATTGCAGTCACCTTTTCTCCTGCACCCACTGGGTGTTGTGGCACATAAGTTATGTGGGTTCCCCGGTTAGGGAAAGGGGAAAAAGATGTGGGCCATTTGCCCTGCAGACATCCAGGTAAGCAAGAAAGAGAAGAGYAGCAAGGAAAGTGCTGAAAACCTTGTGCCTGAGAGGGCGTGTTGTACTTTCTTAAGCCTTTAAGGGGGCTGCACTGCATCCTGTGCCCCACAGAGTAAAACAAAAGCCAAGTGAATGCCTCAGCCATTTCTGCTGCTCCTGTAAAGCCGGGAGTYGTGGCAGCATGGTGTACAAAGGGCAGCTGTCTTGCCTGGTCTCTGCTTTGCCCTGAACTCATGGTGCCTGTGTTTGTGCTCTGCAGTTCACCCAGAGTGCCTTGGACTGCATGGGCGTGGAGGTGGGCAGACTGCGATCCTTCCTCCAGGTAGGACGTGCTCTGTGRGTTGCTCTGCTGAAGCTGTGCCAGACTCCCTTGCTGGTGATCCGTTTGTCYGTTTTTCTGAGGTGCTATCTCTGAATCCTAGGCTGGGCAAGAGGCATCCGACCTCGCCATCCTCCTCAAGGACTTGGAGACCTCGTGCAGTGACATTCGCCAGTTTTGCAAGAAGATCAGGCGCCGCATGCCGGGGACAGACGCTCCTGGTATCCCYGCAGCGCTCGGCTTTGGGCAGCAGGTGAGCTGGCCAGCACGGAGGCTCCCACRGGGCCAGGGCRCCCTCGCCCTGCCCTGYGCAGGGCCGTCTGAGCAGTATACTGGGAGCAGGGGGCTGTACTGGGCTGGCATAAAACGCAGACCACTGCTGTCCTCCTCGCTGGCTGCAGGGAGGGAGCGCCCTGCTTAAGCCAAGCCGCAGCCTGCTGCTCAGGCAGAGGGAAACAGTGTGAGCTGATACTTGGTCTAGTGTCTCTGGGCTGCATGTTTCTAGTCAGGATSGAGACAGATGGACTTTATAACCTAATTTCTCCAAGCTTGAGTTTTTTTCTTTCTTTTCTCATGTTTCTTGTCTTCCCATGATGCTTCAGAGGGATGTTAAAATCTCAGTAGTCGTTGGACTAGGGCGAAGGAAGCGTTGTGCAGCCAGGAGCTGTGATGTCTGGGAGGCGAGTGGGAAAGTAGCTCGTTTGCCTCTGTCGGTGTTCCTGGCTGGCTCTGGCCTTTCCTAACTACCCCGTGTCTGCTCGACTCCCAGGTGTCAGACACGTTGCTGGACTGCCGCAAGCACCTGACGTGGGTGGTGGCCGTGCTGCAGGAGGTGGCCGCTGCTGGGGCCCAGATGATTGCCCCTCTGACAGAGAATGAGGGACTGCTGGCGGTGAAGCTGGAGGATCTGGCCTTCAAAGCGAGCGAGCAGGTGGGAAACTGTTCTCAGCCACCCCTCATCGCCTGCTGCAGTGAAATAAAGTCTGGGATAGGCTTATCCTCACAGATCCTCTAACTTGAGTGCTACAGACCTGCCTGGGGGCAGCTCTGGATGGAGTCTAGGACACCCCTGTGGAGACCGGGAATGAACTCCTGGGAATATGGCCAGTGAATGTCAAAATGCAGAGAGTTTTGTGGTCTCCTGTTCTGCGCTGTCCTTCCCGGCAGCCGGCCTTGCTCTGCAGCTGCCTTGTCAAAGGGCCTGCGGCCTCTGAAGGCCTGTGGCATGTTGTGGGGAGGCAGGAAGGGGCTGTAACAGTGGCTTTGAGCCCAGCTGTGGGGGCACCTGCAACTTTCTTCCTGTCCTTTGCAGATCTACGGCACCCAGGGCGTCAACCCGTACGAGTGTCTGCGCCAGTCCTGCAGCATCCTCATTGCGACCATGAACAAGATGGCCACGGCCATGCAGGAGGGAGAATACGATGCTGACAGGCCACAGACCAAGGTGGGCTTTGGCTATGGCAGGAGTTTCAGGCAGAGCCAGAGCATTTGAATTGCTGTGTCATCCTCCACAATCCTGAGGATCTCTGCTAAGAGAGACAGGATGGTCTTTGCATGGTCTTGGTGCCTGCTAGGTTTCCCCATAGGCAGGTGGCTGACAAAAGTATTGATGAAGACATAGGAAAYGGTGACTCTCAGGARAATAAATACTGAGGTGTGACTCCTYGAGTTTGGTGCTGGACGYGGTGCTAGCACACKGAGTGAGTGCTCACTGGAGGCTGGTGGTCCAGGAGGGAACCCCTTGTTGGCTTGGGAGGAGTGGGATTTCTGAGGTAGCTGCCCGAAGGCCTGACTTGGGCTTGCTGGTGTACTTGGCTGCCTGCTTGACCTGGCAGTGCTCCTGGGAATCCTGCCGCTGCCTCCCCCAGCAGGAGACTATGTCTTCTGGGCACGGTGGGGGCCCGAGGCTTGGGGAGGTGCAGGAGATGCCTGCAGGATACAGGGAGGCAGGGAATGGTCCCCCAGTTGCTGAGTGACCCCTTTTGCTGTTACTGGGATTCTTCTCACAATACCAACTCTGTGTCTTGTTCCTTTGGTCTCCATTGCAGCCCACCCCACCTGCTGACCTTAGGGCAGCAGCTCTTCGGGCAGAGATCACTGATGCTGAGGGGCTGGGGCTTAAGCTGGAGGACAGGGAGACAGTCATCAAAGAGCTGAAAAAATCTCTCAAGATCAAGGTAAGCTGTTCTTCAGTCGATCTCAACCCTCTTGGCTGGTCAGTGAAGAGCTGCCCTTGTGCCACTGGAGTGGTCGCGTTTGTGGACCAGGTGGCTTGCTGTCTGTGGAGCTGATGGCTTCAAGTCCCAATCAGATCTGCTCCTGGAAATGTTGTTCCTSTTGCCGTGGAGGTGCGGGCTGCCATGTGGCCACAGCCTGGTGACTCCCYGCTAGGGACTGTCCTGGCCTTTCTCCCCTGCTGTTCTGGGACAGCGATGGGTGTGTGTCAGGCTACCGACCATAYGCACAGCGGGGTAGGGGTTATGATTTCTGGGCAGGCTCTCCCCAAGCGCTGCAAGGGGCTTTCYGGAGTGCATGCCATCCCCAGGGGCCTGGAGCAGTCTGCTTTCTTTCCTGCTGCTCCAGGGCGAGGAGCTCAGCGAAGCAAATGTGCGTCTCAGTCTCCTGGAGAAGAAGCTTGACAGCGCATCCAAGGATGCAGATGACCGAGTGGAAAAGATACAGACAAAGCTGGATGAGACCCAGACACTGCTCAAAAAGAAGGAGAAGTAAGTGTGAGATGGGGTCTGCAGAACAGGGCTGGCTATTGGAGAGTCCCTGATGAAAACTAGACTGCCTGTGTTGGCTGGACGGTCTGGGAGCATTTCCGGGTTATTGGAAGAGTGATGTTAGTGGAAGATGAGCAGGGGAACCTACACGTGTTAATGGTGCACAGCAGAGCACAGGATGGGAGCACGAGTCTTGGGAGAGGACCTGTTCCAATGTTCTTTGTGGAAAGGTCTATTCTCTTTGCATGTTTTTACCACCATCACTTTGCTCCAAGTTTCTCTTGCCACAGGTAGTCTGTTGGCAGAGCAAACCTGCTGACAAGCGGGGAAATGCAAACCTACAAGGGGGAGAGAGAGAGGATTGTCTTGCAAGATAAAAGCTGGGCTACATAGGAAAGCTGAGGAGGTGGGGGGCTCAGTACTGATAAATACTTCCTTTGTGCATGGTATTGTAACCTGCAGCAGGAACTGGTGGGGCTCCAAACCCTGAGTCAGCAGGCTTGTGCTTGGAGCTTTTAATGGTGGCAACTGGTGGTAGCAGGGCATGTGTCAAAGCTAGGAGCTCTCACATCCTGAACTGTTTATCTCTTTCCTCGGGAGGAACATCTCCAGTTAGACCCATGACTCTGTTCCCTTCCGCAGGGAGTTTGAAGAGACCATGGATGCTCTTCAGGCAGATATCGACCAGCTGGAGTCAGAAAAAGTGGAGCTGAAGCAGCGCTTGAACAACCAGTCAAAGAGAACCATTGAGGGTCTGCGTGGTGCCCCTGCCTCCGGAGTCGCCTCCATTGTGTCTGGCATTGCAGGAGGTGCGTAACCAGTGCCCCCAAAGCGCTYAGTGCTTCTGCAACTGGTAGGGTATTTGCTGGCTGGAAAGGGAGCCTGGGGCCTCCTCTCCGCACTCCCTCTCCCTGACACAGAGGCCAAGAGCTGTTTAGGGGAATGCCAGCAGAGTGTCTGTGTGGTGTGACCCCAGGAGGCAGTGTGGGARCTCAGAGACTGCCTGCTGGAGGGAGCAGCGCTGGGAAGTGGTGCTCCTACACCCTGCTCTTCTGCCTGCCTGACCTTCCTTCAGAGAGCCAGGACATCTGTGAGGGGGCAGGAGGCTTCTGGGCTTGTAACSACGAGTGGGGAGTGCAGAGAGCTTGCAGCTCCCTGAGCAGTGTCCAGCAGCTCCGTGCTTGTGCAGGCAGAACAGAGGGCACCTTCGTGGAGCCGGCCCGGGGGGTCCCTGCAACTTGCCCCTCGGTGATGGAGCATACCTGCTGTGGCCCCCTGGGGCTGGCAAGTGCCGGTGCCGCCAGGCCCTTCCTCCCACCGGGATATTCCAGTGGGGAGACAGCAGTCCATGCTGCCTGCTGGTATATCCTTGCTGCTCTGCGCAGCACCTACCTCCTCTCCCTTGTCGCTCCAGGACACAGATGAGCCTCTTCTGTTCTAGCTGGCTCAGTGAATGGGAGATGTAACTTCTCCATACCTCACGGGCTTTTCTGAAGCCCAGCAGCAAGGGATGGGTGATGGTGAGGGAAAGGTGCTTGCTGAAGAGGGAGGTCCTCATGCTGGCTAGTCTGGGTGTTCAGGTCTTCCTGTCACACTTCCTACGAGAAATCCCTGGTCAGGGGAGCAGTGGTGAGGCAGGGAACTGGTGGGGTGAGGGAAATGTGCTGGCCTCTTTGTCAGGAGCTTGGGCTGTAGGACAACGTGTGACCTTGTGACTGGAGAGCTCAAGTGTCCTTTAGGACTGTGACAGGGAGGCTGTGGAGCAACCTGGTGCTCTGGCCCCAGTGTGGTAATGGTTTGGTCCAGATTCCTCACCCTTTTGGCTCAGTCCTGAGTGGGTAACTCCTCTGCACAAAGAGGGAGGCAGTTCATGTCTCGGGTCTGCTCTGGGTGTACCATGAACGCCGTCTTCCCTGTGAGGCAGATGCCTTTGGTATGAGTCTGCCCCTGAAATGCCCAGTGAGGATCTAGTCTGGTTCCTGGAGGTGGCAGTTCCTGACCTGCAGCGGAGCCACAGGCTCTACCTGAACCACTGGGACCTTGAACTCGTGCTCTCCAGGTCCCCCGAGATGGGACCTGCGTGCCTGGTCCTGGACAGCGTATGCAGCAGTTGTGCTCTGAGCCCTGTGCCAGCGCCAGGCTGCTCATGAGCGCCCCGTGTCCAGAGCGGGGAAGCTGGGGGACGCAGGTGCATCAGAGCTCCGAATCGCAAGGCAGTGGAGCAGAGCCTGAGGGGGGGCCCAGCCTGCAGATGTGTAGCCTGGATGCAGTGAGGCTCTGGGAGCAATTTCTCTCCCCCTGAATTTGGAGGCTCAGGCTGAGCATCTTGGAGTCGGAGGGAAGTGCAGATGCTCAGCATGTCCCGAGATCCAGACCAAGGAACAGCCGCTCCGGGCAGGCTCTGGAGGAGCAGCCTGTGGGGGTGCACGTGTCCTGCTTGGGTTGCTTACGGCCGCGCACAGTCGGGGTGAGCAGGTGTGCTGGCTCCCYGGCCAGGGCCCACAGCCGGGTACGGGGGGCCCTGCTCCCACAGCCAGGGCTGCCTCGGGTGGTCGCTCCCGTCTGAGTGAAAAGGCGGAGGGAAAGGGGTCGGCACAGGAGCAGCTCCGGGTGACCAGAGCTCCTCTGGCCGTGGCTCCTCTCAGACTTGATCCTCAGCTTTAACTCTGCTTCTTCTTGTCTTTCCTCTGCCTCTTCTCCTTGTACTGCAGAGGAACAGCAGAGAGGTACAGTACTGCACCCTGGCATGCGAGTGCTCCCCGCCTCGTCCGGCCCCCAGAAGTGCATGCAAGGAGGGACTGGTGTCCCGTAGGCATCCAAGCATGGCCCTGGGACGAGGCTTGGTTTGGGGCTGGAGTGAAAGGGTGGCAGGTCCTGCCCGAGAGCAGCTCTTCTCACCTCAGGTGCCAAGTGGCCTGTGGCGCAGGGGAAGCTGCAGCTAAGGCATTCTGGACAGCCTGGGAGTCCTGGAAGAGAGTAAAGAGCATGAAACTGCTGGCGATGCAGACTGGTGCCACCCCAGCAACGGGGAAATGGTTCCCTGGAGGTGCCCGGAGCCCAAGGAGAAATCCTGTGTCTTCAGGAAATAGGAAAGAGAAATCCCCGGGGCCAGGGCTGTTGTAGGAGGCGTGGGCGTAAGATGCTGCCCCTGGACAGGCGACACTTTAACCTTTTTCTCTGAGCGAGATGTGAGGTGCTGCATGTTCGGGGTGGCTCAGTGTGTGCCTGGCACGCCTGGGCAGACCTCGCTGCCGCTGCTCCCTGCGGCGTCGCGCACACTGCACCTCTTGTGCCTTTGAGCCCCGTCTGCATGTCTTGCGCCTGCCGTAGCCATCCTGTCCGAAGCTGCTGCGGGCCAGSACATCACGGTCTTTCATGTTGCTGCTGTTCTTGCCTGTTTGCAGGTGTCGGTGCCAGCCAGGTGATGGGAGGCGGCTCAGGGCCAGTCCAGGTGAAGGACTCGCCTCTTCTTCTCCAGCAGATCGATGCCATGCGGCTGTCCATCAAGCACCTCAAAAACGAGAACAACCGGCTCAAGGTGAGGTTTAGGGAATTCCCTCACCCTGCGTGGGTCTCATGGGTGTCCACAGCAATGGGCTGAGCACAGCGGGTTCCCGCGGGCTGGAGCTCGGATGTGCCGTACCTTTGGAGGATGAACGGGAGAGGGAGGGTGATCCTTGGACAGCTGAGCGCGCCAGCCTGGTCTGAAGGTGAAAGAGGAGCCCAGGATGACTGAGGGGAGTGTGATGCCGCTGTGCAGTGCCGGGGGACTGCGGTGGCGCYGTGCAGGATGCCTTAGGCTCCCTGTCCTCCCAGCGCTGCCTGCAGCGCTGTGCTCCCGCCAGCACCAGGGAGCAGCTTTGCACCCTGTGCACCTTCGTGCCGTGGCTGTGGCCAGCCCTGCTTGTTGCTGTGGGTTTCCCCATGAAAGCAAAGAGTGAACCGGTGTGGACAGAGGTGTTGGACACAGCTTTACCGAGAAGGGCTATGTGAAAACCCCAGCAAGGACAGGATTACACAGTTCCTGTTCCTGCTGCTGATGGCTCGGGCTTTTCCCTGCAGGCCGTTGGGTCTAGGAGCACATCAGCCCTTGGGAAGGGCCATCCTGCACCACTGGGACACTGTCCTTGGCATTTGCATTCCTGTGACGGCAGCCTCTGGGCTGTGGCTTTGTGTGGAGTCGGACACTGTGTTACCTTGCTTCAGCTGACGGTGTTTGCGGAAAGTAGTGTCCCAGGAGGACAGGGAAGGGCCCCAGGGGTCTGCAGTTCAGGTGGGATGAGCTGGAGGGAGAGGTTTTGAGCACCGCAGGCGAGAAGAGGTCGAGAACGCAGCTTGGCTGTGGTGCAGCTGGCTCTCCCTTGAGTGGTGGATTTGGGCTCCTTTGGTTTCTCTTGTTTTCCTAATATGCGAGGAGATGTGCTGGCCGGAGAAGGGGCCAGGTCCCTGCTTGGTCTGAGTCCAGGCTCAGAGCCAGGTGGCTGAGAGCAGGAGTAGCCGGCCGAGGTGGTGGTACTGACGGCACGTTATTGCCGAGCCTGGACTCCCTCTTTACATCGGTGACTTCAGACATTATCTGATGCAGTCTAAGATGTCTGTTGATTAAGGAATGCGCTATAAGGAAACTGGCAAAGCGGCAAAATAATCYAATTAACTAATATTCCACTAATATTAACTCACAGTTATATAATTATGCAGACTAGTATGCACAACTGCAAAGCTGTTAATTATAGCTCTTAAATCTAATGAGTCACCAACATGGCCGCTATTGAATTACRGTTGTATAAGCACTGAGGCGCAAGCCTGTTCCCCCCACGCCGAGTCTTACAGACACAGACCGCATGGAGAGTCTAGCAGGTTTCCCAGGGGGTTCCCTCCRGTGTCCTGGTGCATTTGGGCCCAGTGTTGGGGATGTCACCTCTGTCTGTAGGGATCCCACTGTCGGAATATCCACCCTCTATTGTTCTTAGACTAATTTTATGCCTTATTTTCCTTTTTTTTTGTTTTGTTTGAGTTTGAGGCCTCTTTTCCTCTGCCCTTGTACCTCTTTTTCTGMACTCAAACTTCTCCCAAATAAACAGCCTGCCCCTAATTGCTTTTTCCCCATTGGTCCCAGGGAGCCCAGATGAAGATGGAGCTAGCAGGGCTGGCACCTTTGCATGTACCCAAGCTCTCCCTCCCCAAGGATAGACAGGGAGAAGATGTGGCCTCAGGCACCCTTTACCGCAAGACCAGCCAGCTCCTGGAGACCCTCTACCAGATGAGTGCCAATGCCAAGGTTGTGGACATTACACGGAAAAAGTCAGGTAGGTCCTACGCAAAACAGTGCTTGGTTGGAGCATCTGGGGAGGAGATTGGTCATGAGCAACTTGTGAGTTGGAGGGAGCTTGYGCAAGGCCTGTGAGCAACTTCTGCATCTTCCCTTTGTCCTGGGGAGGAGCAGGCACCTCCTTTCTGTCCAGCCAGTGTCCAGGAGCAGGGTTTGCTCTAGGACAGAGCTCTGACCTACCCMTTTTCGGAGGCTGAGACCCTGTTCCTGCAGCTTCTGCATTTATAAAGCTCCCCGTACTTGTATCACACCAGGCGCTCCTTCAGCGTATAGGCAGCGTCCGAGACATCGGTGCTCAGGGCTGTACAGCTCCTCCTCTTCCCGGTGTGAGAGCTCCCTGTGAGGGATCTGGGCTGGAGTCAGCAATCCCTGGTTACTCGTGCTGGCCCGGTTTCCTCCTGCGCGGCAGGGAATGGCCTTGTGCTCCTGATAGGTGTCCGGGGATGAAGAGCGCTGGGCAGAGGCCAGCGGTGCCGTGACCCCCCCCCGCAGCGTTGTTCTCCTGCTGCGACAGCCCTGTGGGGTTCCTGCTTTTCTCACCTCCTGTCTTCCRCAGCAGGGAGCCCAGCAGCGCGGCTGCTGGAGCAGACGGCCCGCCTGAAGTCCCTCAGTGACAGCATCGACAAACTGAGGGTAAGGCAGGCTGCTGCTCTCCCGCGTGGCTTCGCACCTCCCACACCCGTGCAGGCAGCTTTTCGGCCGCTGCTGGGGCGAACGTGCTGGTGCGGGAGGATGGGGGTCCTGGCAGGCTCCCCGCCGGCCATGGCAGGACCTCGCAGCCCTTGCAGGGGGCCAAGRGGGGAGAAATGGATGGACGTGTCCCTCAACACGGGCAGGCCCAGCCAGCTGCTCTCGCTGCGCTGGTGCTGCCAGCTCGGGGCACCTCGGGCTGGAGCGGAGGGGGGCTAAACACTGCCACCTCCCTGAAACCAAGCCAGATTTGACCCCTCTGGCTTCTCCCCGCTGGGCATCACGCTGGGAGCTGCTCTGTACGGCTGYGAGCCTGGGCGGAGAGGTGGGCATGAGCGAACGGAGGGCAGYGGGGAGCGGTGCAGTTCTGGAGGGGACGTTGTCGCTGTCTTCCCCTGCAGGATGAGGTGATGAAAGAGACGGTTCTGCAGCACCCGGGGGCCAACGTCCCCACGGACTTCGCCACCTTCCCCTCCTCCTCCTTCCTAAAGGTGAGACCCACTTTCTCGGTGGTGTTTGCTCGGGGCCCCGCTCCAGACTGGTGGGACTGACTGAAAGAGGGTGGATCAGGAGCCTCTGTGCTCCAGCCCGTTCGCTCTGGGGCCGTGCTGGTGCCGGAGGACACCCGGCAGCAGTCCCAGGGTTCCCTGTGGAGACGTCCCCTGGCTGGAATACGGAGGGGACAGTCACGCTGGGCAGCCGCGCTGCCGGAGCAGGTCYGTGCCTGCGCACAGCCTCTGTGCTGAGCCCTGACTTGCGCCGGGGACGACCTGCCCCTCTCACTGCTGCTCTGCTCTTCCAGGCCAAAGAGGAGAAGGAGGAGGACACGGTTTACTTCGGCAAAGTGACCTTCCCCTGCCAGCCTGGGCGYGGCCAAGTGCACAAGCTCGTCCTCACCCCAGAGCAGCTCCACAAGCTGCACAGCCGCCTCATCTCCTAAGGCAGGAGCCACCTAGCCCTGTACAGACTGAGGTTCATTGCACATCCCCTCCCCAGGCTGTTGCTGAATTGTCCCCTGTGCCAGGCAGCCCTTAGGGGCGGCGATGCTAACCTGTGTGTACCCCGGGCCGCGGCAGCGCCCGTCGGCCTTGCTCTGCCGGGTGCTGCGTCCCCGTTACTGAAACCACTGCTCTCCTCTCCCTCGCCCGGCCTGGCCGTGGAGAGGAAACGCTGGCTGCTTTCGCCACATCGCCTCTCCTCCCCTGGCCCTGCTCRGGGGGCGAGCGTGTGAGCTGCTTTTCCTCCTGGGGTGAGCGACCAGGACGCTAACCAAGAGCTCAGAGCACCACGTGCTGCTGGCCCCTTCCAAGCAAATGCTGTTTAACACTAGAGCCAGTTGCTGCTCCTCCTCTGAGGCCTCTGCTGCTTGTGACCAGCCTGGCCATGGGGCAGAGGGAGGCTGAGGAGGGAGCTGGTGCCTTGCACGAGGCATCAAAACCTGTTCCAGTTTGGCCTGTCCAGGTAATTGCCCAAAGCAGGCCCTGGCAATGTCCCCGGGTGCTGCTGGGCTCCTCTGCCGTGGCCTGAGCAGGGAGCTGCGTCTGGCACAGCCCGGGGGCCGCAGGGGTCACACTCCCAACACTACAGCCCCTTCCCTCCCAGCCCAGCCCAGCCCGTCCAGACCCGCGAGCRTGGGGAGCTCGGCTCCCCCTGCCCCGGGGTTCGTTCCTCAGCGCCAGGCAGCCCRGGCCTGGGGCCCCCTCGCTGCTGGACGCGCAGGCGGGGGGGTGGCTCCCGTCACGGCCGGACCCGCGGGCTGCACTCGCGGCCTCTCTGCACTCGAGCTCTTGAATAAAGCTGCCCCTTCACCCCGCCCGGCCGGGCCGTGCTCCTTCCTTTCCTGCAGCGGGGCCGGGGGAGCTGGGCACCGGGGGGCCTGGACTGGGGGTGCTGCTGCGGAGGGGGGCCGGGGGCGGCGCSTGCTGCAGGACCGGCCCCGGGGGCCCGGACCACGTGCGGCCCCTGCAGCCACGTGCGGCCCCGCGCGGCGGCGCGAAACCTCGCATCGAATCGCGTGACGCGAGGGGGGCGGGGCGCCGCTCTCATTGGCCGGGAGCGGGAAGGGGCGGGCGTCCGCGGGCGTCCCCGCGCCGCACTGGCGGAGACGGCGGCAGGAGGCGGGCTCCGCCTAGTCCGCGTTCTCATTGGCCAAAGGGACAGCCTCGCTGGCGGCGGCCTCCGGTGATTGGCGGGAAGCCGCGGGGGCGCGGCCGCCGATTGGCCGCTGGCGGGAGGGGCGGGCTTCCGGCGGGGCTCTGCCCAGTTCCGGCGGGAGCAGCGACGGGGCGGCAGGATGGTGAGCGCGGGCCGCGCCGGGGTCGCATCCGGCGGCATCGGGGGGCGGGAGCGGCCGGGGGGGGCCGGGGCGGCGGGGCAGGAGCCCCGGGGCGGCGCTGGGGCGGCGATGGCGGCGCGGGAGGAAGGGAGGGAGGAAGGAAGGAGCGTGGGGGGGGCCCGGCCGCCGGAGCCGCGGCCTCCCCGGTGACCGGAGCCGGTGCAGGTGCTGCTGCACGCGCTGTTCGAGCACGCGGCCGGGTACGCGCTCTTCGCCGTGCGCGAGGTGGAGGAGATCAGCCTGCTGCTGCCGCAGGTACCGGGACCGGGAGCGGGCCGAGCTGGGGGGAAGCGGGGGACGGGACCGGGCCGCGGGTGCGGGAGGATCCGGGGACCGGGCCGGGGGGGAAGCGGGGGACGGGATGGCGGGGCCTGGGCCGGGACCAGGACTGGGCCGGGACGGAGGCTGGGATCGGGATGGAGCAGGTAGGGACCGGGTGGAGGGGTCGGCGGGGGTTGGGCCGGTACCGGGGCGGGTGGTTCGGTACCGGGCCCGGGGGGCTCGCGGTGCCTCTCCCTCACGGCGCCCCCCCCCGGCAGGTGGAGGAGAGCGTCCTCAACGTGGGCAAGTTCCACAACGTGGTGAAGCTCGTGGCCTTCTCGCCCTTCAAGTCGGCCCAGAGCGCCCTGGAGAACATCAACGCCGTCTCGGAGGGTGAGTGGCAGCCGGGCGCCCCCGGCGCGGCCGCGCATTGCCCCCCGCCCGGCCCCGCTCAYCTCTCTCCCCGCGCAGGTGTCCTCCACGAGGACCTGCGGCTGCTCCTCGAGACCCACATGCCCGCCAAGAAGAAGAAGGCGCTGCTGGGAGTCGCCGATGCCAAGATCGGGGCCGCCATCCTGGAGGAGCTGGGCTACCAGTGCCAGACGGGCGGCGTCGTGGCCGAGATCCTGCGGGGTGAGCGYGAGGCGGCTGCGGGAGGCGGCACCGCGGGTGCTCCACGCGGCGCCTCCGCTCCCGCCGGGCTGGGACTGGGCTGGGGCCGGGGAATCCCTTTGGGAGCTTCCCTGGGAGCTGGTCCAGCCCTGCGGGTCGGCTCCTGGCAGTGGGAACAGCCGGAGCTGGGCTGCCTGTGCCGCGGGCTGGGAGCAGAGCCTTTCCCAGCTCCGTGGGCCCTGGCGCCGTGCTCCAGCACGGGGTGACGGAACCGTCCCCATGCAGGGATCCGCCTGCACTTCCACGCCCTGGTGAAGGGCCTCACTGCTCAGTCGGCCTCCAAGGCCCAGCTGGGCCTCGGCCACAGCTACTCCCGGGCCAAGGTGAAGTTCAACGTGAACCGCGTGGACAACATGATCATCCAGTCCATCAGCTTGTTGGACCAGCTGGACAAGGACATCAACACCTTCTCCATGCGCGTGCGGTGAGCTGGGGGCAACGGCGGAGCGGCGCGGTCCCACCTCCTCCCCACGCTTACCGCAGGCAGCCGCCCCTCCCGGCTGCCTGTACAGAACGGGGAGGCAGAGCATCGCCTCGATACACCCCGGCCTGGGAGATGGTGCCCTGGCTGGATTGTGAGCGGGGGGACACGGCGCRCGAGCGGGCTCGGGCTCCGCGCAGGGGGCGGGCTCCTTCCCTGACCGCTCTTCCCCGCAGGGAGTGGTACGGCTACCACTTCCCCGAGCTGATCAAGATCGTCTCGGAGAACTACACGTACTGCCGCCTCGCCAAGTTCATCGGGAACCGCAAGGAGCTGAGCGAGGAGAGCTTGGAGGRGCTGGAGGAGATCGTCATGGACAGCGCCAAGGCGCAGGCGATCCTGGAAGCCTCCCGCTCCTCCATGGGTGAGTGGGGACTGGCAGCGGTGGCTCTGGTGGAGCGCTGGCCTTTTTAGGGCATGAGCTGAGGCGAGAGGGAGCATTTTGGCTGAGGACGGGGCCCCCATTGCGCCGTCCCTCAGCCGTGCGATCCGCCTGGCCTGGCTGCTGACGCCCYTCTCTCCTAGGCATGGACATCTCCCCCATCGACCTCATCAACATCGAGAGTTTTTCCRGCCGCGTGATCTCGCTGTCCGAGTACCGTAAGGGCCTGCAGGAGTATCTCCGCTCCAAGATGAGCCAGGTGGCTCCCAGCCTCTCGGCCCTCATCGGAGAAGTGGTGAGTGCCTGTCCCGGGCTCGCCCAGGCCGCGGAGGTGATGTCTGAGTGAATCTGTCAATCCACTGAGTAGCCCTGCTGACACCTTTTACTGCTGATCCGTGGCCTGGGGGGGCTGCACCACCTGCTCCCGGCGGAGCTGGACTCTGTACGCTCCTGGGGACGGCGGCGGCGGTAACGCCAGCCCTGTCCATTCGCAGGTGGGCGCTCGTCTCATCTCCCACGCCGGCAGCCTGACGAACCTGGCCAAGTACCCGGCCTCGACGGTGCAGATCCTGGGGGCTGAGAAAGCCCTCTTCAGGTACCGCTGCAGGGTGGTTGCGGTGATGGCAGGCCCCTGGGCCGCTGGGTGTGACGCACCGGGCCTCGGCCGCGTGTGATCAGCCAGCCCCAGCCTCTGAGCGACCACYGTGGCTTCGCGTCTTGCCTCGCGGGTGCTGCGGGCGCCTGATGGCGGGTCCGTGCCCAGGGAGCCGCCCTGGAGGTCAGCGCCGCCTCGAGCTGGGGTGGGGAGCGGCTGGGGGAAGCCCTGTCCCCTCGTGCTGGGCATCCCCGCGGCCCTCTGCGTGCGTGACTCTTGTCCGGAGGACGCCCTTGGCCCCGGGGCTGCCCTGTGCCACCCTCTGACGGCGCCGGGGGCCGGTTCCAGGGCTCTGAAGACGCGCGGGAACACCCCGAAGTACGGGCTCATATTCCACTCCACTTTCATCGGGCGAGCGGCCGCCAAGAACAAGGGGCGCATCTCCCGCTACCTGGCCAACAAGTGCACCATCGCCTCCAGGATCGACTGCTTCTCAGGTGCCGGCGGGGC
>NW_020447311.1:126557-138632 GCF_003343035.1 Apteryx rowi
CTGACCCACCGCTGGAGGCAAAAAAAAAACTGATTTAATGAGGCTGATCCGACGGGTGCCATGGGGATGGGCGGAGCGGGGATGCGTTCTGGGCTGGGCGCCTCCCTTGGTGCTGACGGAGCTGCCTCTGCCCCTCGGCAGGCCAACGAGGTGGTGGCAGAAGTCAAGAAGAAGCAGGAGAAGAAAGAAAAGAAGAAGAAGAAGCGGGAGAAGCGGCGGCTGGAGGCGCTGGCCGCGGCTGCGGAGGAGATGGAGAACTCGGTGCTGGAGACAGAGGTGAGGGCAGGGGCCGCTCAGGGTGGGAGACCCCTGCGGAAGGGGCACCGCGACGGGGGTGGCCGTGCCCAGCCTTGGCCCCGTTGTGCGCTTGGCTGATGGCGACGCAGGCGAAGCAGCGGTGCTGGGGCTGGCGCTGTTCCTGCTTTTCCTGACTGGCCGGGCTGGGCTGGGACAGCGCTGGCCGGTCCTGGGGCTCATTCCTAGCCTGTCACAGCTGAACGCCCGTTGCTAGCCCTCGGCGTTCAGTTGTGGCACGGAGGGGATCAGCCTTGGTGTCCCCTTGCTTTTGGGGTGACCCTGCCCTGGGATCGAGGCAGGCAGAAGGAAGAATCGAGGCTGGAGAGGTTGAACTGGCTTCGGCAACAGCCGTTAAGGGGGCAGGACTCGCGTGGGCACCTGGTGTCTGGCCGAGCCCTGAGACTCGGCCTGCTTTGCTTTTGGGTGCTGCRTCTTACAGATGGCTGCAGTCCGTGGGCTTCCCTGCTCCGGGCCTAGCGCAGAGCACTCAGTTCTGTGCTGTGACCCCGGCTCGCTCCCAGGCGCGGCCCTGGCAGCTGCAGCCTGGTCAGCGCGGCACGGGGACTCAGCACCTCCTGGGGTGGGTAGGGCTCTCACAGGCTCCCATTTCCCTTAGGAAAATGAGACAGAGCTCAAGAAAAAGAAGAAGAAAAAGAAGCAGCAGCTGGAGGCTGCCTCAGAGCCGGAGGAGAATGGCCTGGAGGAAGAGGCCTTGCCCAAGAAGAAGAGGAAACTATCAGGAGAGACTGTTCAGCTGGACAAAAAGAAGAAGAAAAAGGCCAAGGATGTGGAGGAGGATTAGGGAAGCGAGGAGGAGCTGGAGCAGGGCCTGTGCRTAGCAGTGGTGGTTCGCTCAGCGCAGCTTTGTAGATGGCTTGTCGTCTTGTGTCCAGCATTTCATGGCAGCTGCATGTCCTAGAATGTAACTCAGCGGGGCGGCCGCCATTAAATGAATTTTGGTACCTCGTGTCCCGGGTGAGTTCGTTTGCCCCATGACCAGGCCAGGCCGCGCACGTCCTCTGGGGCAGCGCCTGAATGCTTGAGCTTCCTTGTACCTTCGACACAGCGTTGGCTCCCGGGGCTGCCTGCGAGGCCCCTCGGCCCATCCCCGTGGGGGTGGCTCAGGGTTGCGGCGTGGCTTTGCCGCAGTCGGGGGGACGTCTGCCGCTGTGGCAACGCCTGCAGCCCACGCGGTGCGGGCAGAGCCCTGGACCCCGCTCAGAGCGGGGCAGGGGGCAAGGACACTGCTCACAGYGTGACTGAACCTCAATAAATGGTTGAGGCTGTTGTTGATCCTCTTCTGTTTTGTGTTTTGCTGCCGCAGATGGGGGTGAAAGCACGTGAAGCCGCCTGGGAGAGGGGTTGGCGGCCAGGAGGCCCCAGTTTTGCATCCTCTGCTGCAGGCACAAGATGTGACCGTGTGCTGTCCCCCCCTTCYGGCCCTGGGGCTGCACGGAGCAGCACGATGGCGGCACCTTCGCTCTGCCACCGCCATCCTCCCAGCCCAGCTCTGCTGGCTGCCCGCAGGGAGCGGGGCAGCGACGTGGGGCAGCAGCGCTGGTGGGGCGCAGGGTGCCGAGGGGGAGGCAGGGGCACCTCCTGTGGAGCCAGCAGCAGTGCTCCAGCTGCTGTGTGAGTGAGGCTCCCACTGCCACGGGAAGGAGGTGGGTTCACAGCGTGGACACAAGTGAGGCAGGTGCTGCTGCGCTGGGAAGGGGCAGTGGAGGCAGAGGGAGGACCAGGATGGGGCAGGCAGGATTGGGGAGGTGCAGCACCCSTGCCTGGGGCTGAACGCGCAGGATCCCCATCTCTGTTCAAAGTACTCACGGCAGAAACCTCCGCGGTGGGGCAGAGGCTGCTTTATTAGGTGCGAGGGCAGGCTGGGGGCAGCAGCGCTGCTGGGAAGYAATAAGTTACTACGCAGGCAAAGCGAGAGCACCTGGGCTGCCGGAGCCGGAGAAGAGAAGAGGGGCCTTAGGCATCCAGGGCAGCTATCACGGCTTGGGTGAAATCCAGGGAYGTGGCGTAGCCCCCCATGTCCGCTGTGCGCACCTGCAACAAGAGCGGAGCGTTAGCAAGGCGGGAAAGCGGCCCCTGCGGCGGGACCTGGGCTGTGGGGCTGGGTGGCAGCAGGATGGGGCCCCCTGAGGCCTGTCACAGCCCCCTGCTCGGAGCGTCCCCAGCTCCGGTGTCCCTGGGCCGCAGGGAGGGGAGAGGGCGCCCCGCCACAAGCAGCTGCTCCAGGTTGTGGGAGACTCCAGGGGCCCCCCCGGTCCCTGGGAGGAGGTGGGTTATGCCCCCTCCAGCAGTCCCGGCCACCTCTGAAGCGAAGGCTGGCGGTGGCAGCCCCTGCCAGGGGCAGCTCTGGGTTCAGCAGCCTGGTCAGGGCTGGTGCAGCCGCCTGCCCCGGTTCCAGCACGAGCTCCGCTGCCTGCCCGGGATGTGCCTCWTCCCTCGCAGGGCCGAGCGCACATGCACACACGTGTGGGAGCGCCGGCAGCGAACAGCTACCGTGGGCGCGGTGGTGCTCTGCTAAAGTGGTGCCACYGAGCAAGGACAGAGGCTGCAGATTAAAAAACAAACCAACCCTAGAGCAAAGGGCTGTTAGCAACTGCAAGAACAAGGGCTGCAGTAGCCGAGTCAGGCTCCCTCTGCCAGCTGCTGCTTCCCGGCAGGTTTTGGTAAAAGCCGGCAGGGGATCAGTGCCGTAACATCACAGCTGCCCGCTGCCTCCCCTGGCAGCGCAGCGCCCTGGGCTCTCCTGACCCAGCAGGCTGGAGGYGGCGAGCACGGCCTGGCCGCAGCGACGGCTGCCTGTGATGAGCGTGACCCTGGGAGCGGTGCTGAGCCCCCAGCCCGCGCCCTCCCTGCACCCCTGCCCCGGCCCTTGCCTTGCAGAGGGACGCGGTAACACACAGCCCCTCTTCCGGCCCTGCGCAGGGCAGGAGCAGCAYGGCCAGACCGAGCAGCACGGCTCCAGCGGCAGCTGCCTCCGCGCGCCCGTCCTGCTGGCCACAGYGGCACAGGGCTGGTGCAGCCGCACTACAGTGCCAAGCCTCGACCTAGCCCCGACCCTCACCACCGCGCTGTGGGGCACAGGCGGCCGCTGAGAGCCCTAGAACAAGGCCCGGGATGGGGGTGGGGGTGGGGGGCATGCTGGACCCTTTATTTGCAAACACGAATACAAAATACTGTAATAAATATGTTTCCCCCTCATCGTCCCCCAACCCTCACAGCACCCTGCGACAGCAGGGCAGGCGCCCGCAGCACTGCACCTGCAGAGCTTCTAGTGGTCCCACCAGCACGTCTGCAACCCCCCGCGCTGCCCTCCAGGCTGCTGCAGCATTGGGCAAGGAGCAAGCTGTGCTGCGGGGAGGGGAGCGGAGGTTCGGCCAGCCCCACCGCAGCCCCCTGCTCTGGGGCCAGGCCTTTCTGCCCCCGGGGAGCACGGCACCGGCTCAGCCTGGCCCCGCACAGCCAGAGACCTCCCGGGGCCGCACTGACACACAAGACTGGTCCCCAAAGCCGCAGGGGGCCTGCAAGGCCCTGCGAGCAGGTTGCATGCCAGGGTCCCTGCTCAGGCCGGGGCTCAGCTCTCCCCAGCCTTGCTCCTGATCTCGGAAAGCCACAGGACAAACTCCTACTAGGGAGGGGAACAGAGCAACCCCTGTCCTGCACCAGCTCCCCCGGGCAGGAGTTTTAAAGCCTCCTTGTGCTATGTGGACTTTTCCTGCTCCCAGAGAGGGGCCTCTCATTCTGAGCAAGTATTTCTGGATGCAAGTCCTCAGCCCTGCRGTCCTATTGCTAAAGCCTCTGTGGTCAGGGAAGGCTCCTACAGCAACCATGGACCGCACTGGCCTCGATATCCCTGGGAACTGCCTGCCCGGGGACGCTCTGAGCACTGCCTGCTCAGCTCCGAGTCATCCCAGCASACGCTCACGGCCCGAGACCAGCACTACAGTCATCTCACGGAGGGCAAAGTGGAAACGCCACCTAAACAAACCAGAGGTGCACCCAGGCGTCCTCACTCCTGGAGGGAGACCTGGTCTCTGTCCCTCTGGCAATTCGCACTGGCCACGACTCTGGAAGGTTACTGGGATCTCTGGGGCAGGGAAGAGGAAGAGCCTCCCTGGAGGCACCAGGGGATCCCAGCAGCCCAGAGCTGTGCCAGCAAGGGGAGGGGGGGGGAGGAAGCTCTTTCAGGTTTTAAGCTACAGAAAGGTGCTGCAGGGTGCAGTGAAGTCCCAGAACTCCCCACGGGCGAGCGGGGTTCCTAGACACCATAGTGGGGGTGCAGGTTGTCAATCACAGACTTCACGAAGTCAGAAGTGGTGCAGTAACCGCCCAAGTCCCGTGTCCGAACCTAAAAATCCAACACAGGGAAGGGGAGAAACAAGGGAGAAAGGTGGTCGTGAACCAAGCAAAATGATTACGAGAAGGGAGAGGAGAGCAGCTTCCCTCTACGCACCCTGCCAAAGACCCCAGCCGGGCTGCAAGCTAGAAAGAGGCCGTCTGACATCCCCAGCCCTGCCAGGCCTCCCCTAGCCAGCAAACACCACTCAGAACAGCAGCAGCAGCAGCAGCAGCAGCAATCCCCTGAGACAAGCAGAGAGGGACTGAATAAAGCAACAGCCGCAAGCGCACAGGTTCCTGAGCTGTTCACTGGGCTGGAAATAGGTGTGGAGGTGCTGAGACAGCACCTGTGTCCGAGGCTCGCACTTGTCCGTAAGGGAGAACACGGAGCTTTTCTACCCACGAACGCTCCTACAGAGGCTACAGAGAAGCAACAAGGCCGGTTGCCCAGTACTCACTTTTCCGACTTTGATCACCTTCTTCACCGCATCCGCAATCAAATTGGAGTGAAATTCTAAGCTAGAAAAAGGAAAGCCACCACGGTCACTTCCTCCGTACAGCAGCCTGCGAGCCCYCCCGCCCGCCCCTCAGACGTGTCTGCGGCCCAAAGCAAGGCCGAGGCAGCGCTGCCCTCCGGGCACCGCGGAGGGCATCCCCTCCTCATCCCACCGCGCGCCCACCGGAGGCACCTACTTGAGGTGTCGCAACATGTTGGCAGCCGAGAGCAGCATGGCGGTGGGATTAGCAATGTTCCTGCCCACGGCCTGGGCAAACGGGTGGCGGGCACCCTGCGGGAGGAGAAGCCACAGTGAGGGACCGCGTTCCACGCTCCCGTCCCGAGCAGCTCCCTGGATAACCCAGCGAGCCGACAAGGGGCAAAGCGACAGACTCCAGGGAGCCGAGAGCAGGGAGGAGACTCCTCACCATCTCGAACACGGCGTACTCCGCGCTGTAGCTCTCGCCGGGAACCACGCCRGCGCCGCCCACCAAGCCAGCCGCCAGGTTATCAATGATGTTCCCGTAGAGGTTCGGCATGACCAGGACATCAAACTGGTAGGGGTTCTGCACCAGCTGCGCAGAGGGAACAGGAGGAAGTGAGGCCTTGCGCACCAGTCCTGCCCAACACGGGCTGGCACACGCACAGCAGGGAGCCTGACAGCCTTCAGGACAGGGCAGTGCCAGGTGAACCAGCTGGAGCAGCAGAATGTCCCATGTCTGAAAACATCCCCAGATTGCACTCAAGTGACAGCAGGGAGCCCTGTTCAAAAGGGGATCACAGGCAGCTGCCACAGACTAACTTCCCTGGCGGAGTTTTGCAAGCCCAAATCAGACAGCTTTAAATGTCCGTGATGGCCTCAATACCTGCAGCTCCTGCTTCTGGCTGGAGCAGAGCAGGGAGAAGGCCAATGGTTTCCAGTTTGTTCAAGGAGCAAACCCCAGCTTAGGAGAAAGGGATGAACAACAAGAACTTTGTGAGCTGTCAGGAAGCTCTAGAGCAGCCRTAGCTTTTCATGTTTTAAACCGTTCTTTATCCCCTCACTCAAAGGGCTCAGCAGCAGGTACAGCAGGAATCTGGGACAGGGGTAAGGCAGGGAGACCAGGTCCTCACCTGCATGCAGCAGTTGTCAATTATCATGGTGTCAAATTTGATCTTGGGATACAGTTCTGCCACTTCTTCACAGCACTGCAGGAACAGCCCGTCGCCTAGTTTCCTGAGAGACAAGCAGCACATTAACAGGTCTGCTCACCAGGACAGCAGCAGAACCACTACAGAACCAAGTGATCCGATAGCAATTGGTGTCCCACCACCACAGGGCCCGCGAAGGCAGGCAAGCCTAGAGCACCTCACACCACTGCACACCCAAAGCCAAACAGACAGTGAAGTCTGGGCCTAAGGGGAGCAATGAAGGAGCAGCTTTCAGTGCCAGAGCTTTCCCCCTTCTCAGCTGACAGCCTTCACGATGCAGCTGACCTTCAGGCCTCAGCTATGCTCATGCCAGAGATGAGACCATAAACAGGGAAAAAAAAAACCACTAGTGCCCGGGAAACTCTAGCCTGTCTGGGATCAGGCTAGTATTGCTCTGATCGGGATCAAAAGCTGAGAGCGCAACAAGGTCTGAGATGTGACAGTAGCTGTGTGTCTCAGCATAATCAGCAGATACCCCCCGAAACCCGCTCTTGTGGCACTCACATAATGTTGGCTTTGTGCACAGCCGTGACTTTGGAGCGCCCTTTTTTGGTGGCGTAGTCAAAGGCAAACTTGGCAATGCGCTGCGACTTGGCCCGGGTGATGATCTTCAGGCACTCGATGACTCCCTTTGCACTCTGGACACAAAAGGGAGCGTGAGCAGCCACGGCATGCGTCATGCAGCCCAGTGCCCTGCCTCACCGTTTTTCTACCTCGCTGCCCCACACCACTCTGACAGTTCACGTGCTTTGAGACAGAGACGAGGAGTCTTTGCCTAATGCTGGAACATCTCCCATCAAGAGGTTCCTTAACACCCAGTCCTCGTTTGCCTTTTTCTGGCATCGCCCCTAAGGCAGCCCCTCACCACCCTCCTTGGGGTCTCTGTGTATTCAGGTCATGTAAGCACTCTTCATCCTGTTTCCTATGTCCGTTACTGTCACTTGCTTCCTAAGTTCTGCTCCAGCCATAACGCTGGACAGGGCCCCCAACAGCAAGGAAGCTCCAAATCCTGGGCGAGTTTCCTTGTCCTTCAACAGTGAGCTCTGATACAGACACCGAGCCCAGCAGTGACCCYGCACCAGAGCGCCCACGTGCTGGAGGGAGGCTCCCTTACCTCGTGTTCCAGAGAGCTGTAYTCCCCCTCCGTCTGCTCACGAATGATCACGAGGTCCAAGTTGTTGTGGCGTGTTTTATAGCCTGGYAAGCTCTTCACATGGACAACATTGGCAAACAAGTCTAATTTGCGCCTGCAAAAGCAGCAGCAGGGTCAGCATTTCATCATGAGCTATTTCTGGGGCAGATACTCTTCACTGCAAGTGCTGGGGTAACATGACGGTGCACAGTTCTCCACCTCTTAAGATGTCCTCCCGTATCTATCTACTTTCTCATGGACCATAAGCCAATCACACCTCCAAGCATGGCTTCTACAATGCTCTGTCAAGGCAGGTCACCACTGTCCATTTTCCATCCATCCACACCCCTCTTTTGGATCTCCAGGATCCCAAAGAAAACACACAGTCAATCGCAATTAAGAGAGGCAGATTCTGGCCACTGACAGTTTCTCAGAAGCTTTTGCTTCCTCATAACACATGATTATCACACCTGTCCTGGACTTGCTTCCCTCAACCCATGGTTCAGCGGCAGAATACCACGACTAAGTGCAGTATGGTTTCTCCAGCGACTGATGTGTCGGTRCTCAGCACTGACAGTTGAGCAGGGGACTGAGCTTACCTGAGTCTCATGTCGTAAGAAGCCAGCTCTCCCTTGTAATCCATGGGGGTGTGGATCTTCCCTGCAGGGACGAGGTTGAGCAGAAGGAGTAAGGCGCACAGTACAGAGCCCACCAACAGCTACCAAGAACATTGCCTGAACCCAGACCACAGGACAGCCAGCATCAGAGATGGGTTGTTTTGGCAGAACCTCACCCAAGCACGGGGACTGATCTCTCACTGCATGGGAMCCAGATGGGTTCCTTGGTTTCCCTGGGCCACTTACTATGAGAGCCTGTTTCAAAAAGCAGAAACTGGAAATAGCTTCCTCTCTGATAAGCTAAGTAAACTAAGCAGCGGCAATTTGTCTCTTAGCTTAAAGAGACCATATTTCCTTCTCCAGGACCTAGACCACAGAAGTTCCTGCACTCTGAAAGCATCTAACGGGGTTTGAGATAAGGCAACATTTCCTTAAGGCAGAGTAGAGAGTTCTGCTTTGCTGAAGAGAGAGCTAATGTAACTCCTTACCGATAAGGGCCACTTTACTTTCCTTCATAGAATCAACCACCTCATCCAGTTTTTCTTCTGATGCCATGTTCTGCACCTCACTCAGGTGATGCTCATCAAAGATCACAGGCACGCTGGCAGCCTGCATGAGAGATGCAAGAAAAGGATCATCGTCCAGTCAGATCAGAGACTCACTTATAACTAACACACACACACGCCCGGCAAAGGGCTCACTGACTGAATGGCTCGGAGAGTTGGGACACGAAACCTTAAACCAGCCAGACTGTCTCCTCAGGGAGAACAGGGTACTGAACTCATGACATGCTGAACCTGGACCTCTGGGTTGCTTCTTCTAACTTAATTCTAACTGAATAATGACATATTTTCTGTTACCTTCAACATTCTCATGCTCTAGAGGAAACACACAAGTTGGTTTTTGGAGGGTCTCAGAATGAAAAACATTTTCAAGCAATTCTGCAACTGCTACTCCTCCATTCTCCATCCTTCACCCAGTCTCAAGGGGAAGCAGGAGCYGTTACCTTGAACACTTCCTTGACTGCGTGCATGAGCTCTGGGCCCACCCCATCTCCGGGCAGCATGGTGACCTGGAAYGTGCCCTCAGACTTCGCATTTTCTGACTGCACAGAAAACAGARAACAGTTAGACCTTCGGTGGCATGCCCAGACTCATAATTCAGATAGGTCCCCTAACCTGCAAGCAGCAAACTACAGGAAGGAGAATATCCACATCCACAACACACATTTACTGCTGTACTAGTGCTGAGCTTTAACCTAGAGAGCCCTCCTGTTCCTCTTTCCTATGTACGTCCACTGCTTCAGGGCACCTGCTGAAAGCAAGCATAACCCCTGCCAGCTTTCACGTTACCAGGCTAAACATGCCTCGCTCGTAGTCTTCTCTCATAGTCTCTGCTCCTGCTCCGCCTCGAGCACGGGGAATGAGACCTGCACCCTGCGTTACGGACGAAGCCCTGCGAGTACCTTGCACGACGGCATTAGAACTGCTTCCTTTCCCAGATCTGAGGACGATGTTTGGTCGTGAACACACTGCACAGGAGAGGAACCCAAAATGCTGTGATTCAGTAGTAACCTAAAGGCCATTTCCTCCATAACATTTCCAGTTATGATCTCTCCCTCTGCACAACAGAAATTCTTGTTACTAGAAGCTAAGTGCAGAATCTTGCATTATTACATTTTCTCTCATTTCTACTTCATGTCCTCAGGGCCATCTAAGTCCTCCCCGTGTGACAGTTTCATCCTTCTGCTGTACTGACACAGTCTTGCAACTTTTTATTAAATATGTATTTTATCATGATATATCCACATTTTTCTCTCGAGGATAGAAGTCTTAAGCAAAATCATTCTCAAAGATAATCTYTGAGACGTTCTACTAGCAATCCACTGCCAAATCAATAGCTTGTCTTTTGATACTGCCTGTTTTCCCATCTTAGCTGGCTCCTATTTTTACACAGTTCTTTTACTAATCCCCTTTTTCTCTAGCCAGTAATTCCCTGGACAAAATTGACCTCCAGACATCAGATTTCACAGAACCAGACTCAGAGACTGGGTATTCACAGTGAGAGACAAGAAGAACTTCACTTAACAATTCAATCATGCAATAAAATGAGTAAATTAAAAGTAATGCCATATGACATGGAAAACGCATGTACTTCAGTGATATGAAGTGTAGGCAAATGGTCAAATGGTGTAAAATGAAAAAGCAAGTGTAAGAAGGAGGGCTAGTTAGTCTTCACTTTTGATTTTGAGTATTTCATTGAACACAACCATGGAATTAAGTTGCAGGGCAGAAACACTTACCTACTATTCAGCAACTAAGTTTCAAGAAGGGCCAAAGCATCTGCAGAGGGAATTTCTGCATGAGCCCAGGTTCAGGGTCAGAAGAATGCAATCTCAGTGCTGAACCCTTCCTTTTAGTGTCTTAAATAATAATATAAGACATCTTAACTTATATAAGGGAACCAGACATGAGCACTATGCATCAGTCTAAACAGAATAAACATTACGTTAATCCAGGAGGTGGCACTCCAGCTGTTTCTTCTATCCTTACACCCGTAGAAAGCAACACCTTGTCTCTCCATCACAGTTCTCATTTCCTGATCATAAAGCCTAAAAGATGTTCATATGTGCTAAGCTACTACTTGCTTTTACTTTATTCAATCTCTRATAATTATCATATATTATTTCCTATATTATTTTTAGGTTAATTAYTATATCTAAATCTATTAAAGTTAGGATTAAATGGTAAGAACTAGACCAAAAAGGCTTCCACTACCATAGTACTGCACTCAGGGCTAGTCGTTTTAGCTATACCAGTAGAGAAATGCTTGTCAGCATAATCCTGCCAGCAAACCTTTACGTGCAGGTGAGCCAGAGAGGGAGAAGAGCCAGAACTGCCAGGAATGAGGGAGCAAAGTCTCAGAACATGCTAGTCAGAGAGTGAGAAATGCTGCTTTCACCAAGCTGGGAGCCTACAGGGGGAGCAGACGGCCGGGAGGGGAAGCACGCTGCTTTCTAAGCACACCCATGAGATGCAGAAAAGTCCTGAACAAAGCAAGCCCAATCCCACTCACRGACACAGTCCTGTGTCTCCGTAATTTTAGGTGGTGACAGTGGTCTTGCTATGGCTTTCTGTGTCCTCTGTCTACACATAAGTCCTTCTGAGGATGAATCTTCTCTGGCCTCCTCGTGACCTCAACCTCGCAGGCCACAAGCACTCACAGCCATAGCCTAAAAATAGCAAGAGTTTTTCCACCCCAAAAAGGAACTTAGAAGTGCTTTTCTTTGCCTTGCTTAGCCTTCAACATTTATGTGTTATAAGCTTCTTCTCCACACTCCCAAGCAACAGTGACTCGGTTCTTTGCCACAGCAAGCTCAGCACCTTCACGGGGAAGTGCAAAACGTTACAGCACACACCAGACACAGCGATAAAGCCGAAGCAGTACCATGCTTCCATCCACACTGCCTCCCAGCTGCGGCATCGCTGCCACACATCCTTGATCCTGCACGATTCCCACACTGGCTCCTGCTCAGAGTGCCAGGGGCCGGGCGGATAGGGAGAGGTAGCCAGGGAATCGTGTCCCTCTTCCCACTGCTGTGCTGGTGACATGCTGCTTTCTCCGAGTCCCAAAGCCTCAATAGTGCAAAACCTGGCCGCAGAGATGTGCTCTAACCCACCAACCCGCTCCGGCTCGGTGCTGCAGAGCCGGCACGGCAGTACATGCCCAGCATCCCGCACTGAGCGCAGGGGCCTGACTGCGGGGCCGGGGGGAGGCAGCCCCGCAGAGGGGGATCTGAGGGGGGGGGCGCCGAGCTCCCCTCTCTCACCTTGGCCCGCGGGATCTGCTGGAGGGCAGCGGAGGCACCCAGGCCCCTCCATGCGCCGATGCTCTGGGCACACAGGAGACCCTGCGACAGGAGGTGGCAGGGGAGAAGGATGAGACCCTGGGAGCTGGCAGGGTGCCCCCAGCCCAACATTACCCCCCCC
>NW_020447311.1:139644-152457 GCF_003343035.1 Apteryx rowi
CCACCGTGTCGCCCCCAGGGCAGCATCACGGCCGCACGAGCCCTTGCCCTGTGCCAAGCCCAGGGCCGGTGGTGGAGGTCCCCTGCCCGGGGCCAGGCACCATCGGTGCTGGCAGGGCCGGGGGGGCAGCGCCCAGCGTAGGGATCACTTCTTCAGGAGCTGGGCTCTGGCCCGGTTCAGCTTCTCCACCACGGCGACGTCGGTGCTGGCGGTGCACTTGGACAGGACAAAGTTCATCTCGTTCTCGTTCTTGTGCTCGATGGCAGCGTCGGCCGCTTGGTCCAGGTCCCTGCAGYGAGAGCGGAGGGAGCTGGGGGCGGCGCGGGGAGGGGTGGAGGGGGCAGCGCCGCCCCCAGCCCCCTTTTCGGCACGTTGCCCGCCTGGCACCRGAGCCAGCCGCAAGGATGCTCCTGGGGACCCCCCATCCCGTAACACCTCGGGGTTCCTCCTCTGCCCTCCCTGGAGCCTGGGGGGCCGTGCCCCATAGCTCCTCCACAGGGAGGGGGATCCCGTGTCCCCCCACCTCCTCCCCCAGGCTGGGGCAGAGCCAACGCACCCCACCAGGATGAAGGCCTTGACTCGCTGCTCCGGGGTCACGCGGGGAGCGTACTTCTTGGCCTCGTAGCGGTTGTGGTGCTTCACGGAGATCTCTACGAAGGGCTGGGAGAGGAGGGGGGCAGGCTCACTGCTGGCTCCCTCCCAGCCCCATCCTTCAGCCTTTGCCCCATGCCAGCCTGCTCCCGGGACAGGGCAGCCTCCTGCTCCGGTGCCCCCCAACCCACTGCTGTGCGCCCAGACCCGGCTGCAGCCCATGGCCACCCGCCCTGTGACGCTGCTGGGGCCCTGCCACGTGCCCTGAGATGGGGCAAACTGCTGGCACTGGGCAGGGCCAGGTGCCCTCCAGCAGCGAAACCTCTTACCAGGTACCCGATGGGCGACTTCTTGCTCTTGGAGAACTTCTCCATTTCCTCCCAGTCTCCACGGGTGGCCAGGGCACTGATCTTCAGCCACCAGTACCTGGGGACACAGACCAAAAGAGCTCATCTAGCTGCCAGCGCCCTGCAGCCCCCCAAGCAACGGCCGGGCCCCGGCCCCGCAGCACAGGGACCCCAGGAAAGAAGRGGACCAGGAGAGGAAGGCTCCTGGTCACGCACTGCTCTTCCTCCTCCTAGCTCTGCCCAGCCCTGGCCAGCACCTGCTCCAGCAAAGCTCATGCTTGGCACCCCGAAAAGGTGATGCTCGGGATGCCAAGCTGAGGTTCACATCTCCCGCTCAGGGTGAACCACCGAGGGTGCTGCTGGCCAAGGACAGCATCAGCTCTGCCCGCACGTGCGCGGCCAGGGATGGGGGGCAGCTCTGCCCCTGCCCCGCTGCRGGAGCCCCCCCAGGCACAGGCTGCTCCCCCGTGGGACCGACCGCTTGTCGGGGATCTTGAACTCCCGGTACAGCTGCTCGGCCCGCTTGTGGTGGCCGTCCAGGATCAGGTTGGAGACGGTGTCATGCAGTGAGAGGTCAAGGTAGGGCTTGTCGAAGTCCTCCTGGAGATGTCGCTGGAGCCGCAAGAGCTTGATCTGATCCTCTGTGGCCTGCGGAGCAAAGCGCCAGGGTAAAGGGGTCCTTGCGCCAGCCCGACCCCTGCGAGCGATGGTGATGGTCCACCTGGCTTCGGCAGTGGGGCAGGGGACCTGCACGCCGCCCTCCCGTGCTGGCAGCGCCGTGTCCAACAGACGTGGCTCAGCCGAACGCCGGGGCCAGCCAGCGAAGCCCAGCTCTGCTCCCTGCCCAGCACCGGCCCCACCGAGAACAGGAGGGTCCCAGCAGCCCCTGCCTGGCCCCGGCCGTGCTCACCTTGGCAGCAAACTCGTTCTTGGCTTTGTAGTACGCGTCCACGGCRTTCTGCAGAGCCCCTACTCTCCCCTCGATGCGCTGGGGACAGAGAGCACAGCTACGTCACCCCACGCCAGGCTGCTGGGAATGGAGCACATGGGCTGGGTGTCGCGGAGCCCCCAGGTGACAATGGCACTGAGCTGTGAGCCCGGGAGTTTCCCTCCTGCACCCGGAGCCCACCCTGAGCAAGGGGAGGGTGGAAGCTCCCCTGGCTGCAAATGCCTGGCTCATGCTGTCGAGCTGCAGGGGACAGACACAGCCACCGAGCAGCCCCTTCCCCGCTCAGTTCACGTGCGCCATGGGGATGCRTGCGGCATGCGGAGCCCAGCGTGCTGGATTTCCCTGGCCAAACGGATCAGCTGACTAGGAGGAGGCACCCATCCACCCTTTGCACTCCTCCTCCCGCTGCCGGGGACAGACCTGCTCCGAGTAGCTGGAGTGGACGTGGAAGTTGCCGAGTTCCTGGTGATTATCGTCCTGGTTATACAGGTCCTTCAGCGTCTTCCGCTCCTGGTGCTTGCAGAACTGGGGAGCAAGGGGCAGGGGTCAGGGCACACGGGGACGGCGAGCTGCCTCCGTCGCACCGCGCCTGGCTTGCTCAGACCCTGCTGCTGCCACGGCGGCTCACGGGTCTGCACGGCCTGCCCGAGGCAGCGGCACGGGGCACGCGGGGCCGAGCGGCCGGGGCAGCCCCTCACCTGGCGGTACAGGCTCAGGGCCACCGGCTGGTTCTGCAGCGTCATGAAGAAAGTGCCGCGGTTCAGTTCGTTCTTCAGATGGAGCACGACAGTGTAGACTGGGGCAGAGAGAGGACAGGATTCAGGACAGGGGGACAGAGACCCTTCCCTCCAACACGGCAGGTCCGGGGGAGCAGCCAGCCCACAGCACGGGGAGGGAAGCAGGGGASAGCGAAGCGCAGGGCAGAGCCCAGCACTTCCTGAAGACATGAACGGGCTCCCCCAGAGCCCAGGTCCTTCCCAGGAGAGGTTTGCAGCCCGGAGGCTGGCCAGACGCCACGGTGCCGGGAGCTGCATGGTCCTGTCCCACTGCAGAGCCCTTCCCTGGGCGCGTGTGGGGAGCCCTGACGCTGCCCGCCCTTACCCAGGTCCGTGTCCCCGCTCTCGATGGCTTTGCTCAGGGCCAGCTTGCTCCGCTTCATCTTCAGCAGCAGCGGGACCTGCTCCCCGGAGCGCGGCTCGTACTCCAGCAGCTGCAACCGGCRGAGAGGCCGTCGGTGCGCGGCCGCCCCGTGCATTCCCCCAGTGATGGGGGCCTCCACGACGCCTCCCCTGCTGCCCTGCCGGGTCCTCCCCAGCCCCAGCCTCCGGCCCAGCAGACCTTGATGGCCAGCTCYGTCCTGCCGCAGTCGTAAGCCCGGGCGGCGATTTCGGAGTACGAGATGCCTGGCGTGTCACCCAGCTTCTGGTTGATGGCGTGGGCCACCTCCTCATCCGACTTGTCCTTCTGCTGCACCTGGAYGGGAGCGGAGAGGTCTCTGCACGGCCCCAGGACAGGCAGAGCCCTCGGACCTGCCTCCCTGCAGGCGCCTCCTYACCTTGTAGCAGGCCCAGTGCGCCAGGATCCGGCTGACGCCCTGGATCTCCGAGAGGCGCAGGTACTCGCAGATCCTGATGGCCAGGGGGTAGAGCCGCCGCAGAACCAGCCTGGCGCGGGAGCACATGGAGGGTCAGCAGCACGGCGAGGGAGCGCAGCACAGCCGGCCTCGCAGGGAGGCCCAGAGCGCTCGGAGCCTGCTCGGCCCCCGGGCGGAGGGACGGGACTGTGCAGAGACCGCAGCGCAGCCGGACCCACGGCCTCAGTCCCGCCAGCCAGGTTGGCTCGGGGGACAGGCGCTGTCGTGTCCAGCTCGTGGGGGGATCCTCACCTGTCCAGCAGGACTTCGATGGTAAGCCGCTTGTATCTGCGGGGACAGTCAAGGGACAGCTCAGCTCGCCGAACAGGACCRAGCCCCGCAGAGCGCAGGCAACGCGTGCCCGGGGCTGAGCCCGCCCCGGTGCACGTGGCGGCAGGGCCAGCTCAGCTCTGGAAGCAGCACAGGCCATTTCTGCGGGCCGCCAGAGCCCGCCGGCTCGCGATCACGGAGGGAAACCCGGCACGYGACACTGAGCCAGGTCAGGCCCAGCAGCGTGTGATGAGCATGAGCGTCTCAGCTACAGACCCCTGCTCTGGGGCCCAGGAGACGGCTGCTGCCCGGAAGACAGGGAGCTGGCTGCTAAGGGGCAGAGCATCCCACTCCTCCCGTCTCGCTGCAGTACCAGCAGGAGTCCGGAGCCCCAAATCCCCGGGTCAAGACCAGCACCGATTCCAGTGGCCTCGTGCACTAGCAGCCAGATCCTGTTCCCCGCCCGCGGTCCTCGCTCCCGCGCCCGTCCCACAGAGGATACTGGGTGAAGGTGAGGGGGATGCCGATCTGATAGTCCCGGATGGCGTTGAGCACCCGCAGGTCCTGGCACATGCGCACGAAGCTCTCCGGGGGAAACTTGTCGATGAAGCACTTCCCAAAGGAGGCGGCCTGCAGGAGAGATGTGCGGTCTCTGGGGTGGAGCGAGTCACGGGAGAGGCCTTGAGCAGAGCAGGGAAAAGCTGTCAGCCTCGCCCCAAACTCTCCCACCGCCTCCTACACTCACCCTGAGCAGGGACTTCTGGGTTTCAGGCTCATGCTCRTAGCCGGCTGCCTCGATGCACTGGCTCACTGCCTCCGGAAGCAACTTCTGGTCCTTGATCTCCCGCAGGTACTCGTCTGCCTTCTGACTCTCCTTCTACAGGGAAGCAGAGCCCACAGGGAGACCTCAGGATCCGGGAGCTGACGTCTCCCAGCAGGAGCACGGACCACCTCGCTCCCCATGCTCCCTCTGCTCTGCACGGCGGGCACTGGGTAGCGGGCAGCACTCAGCGAGCCCTCACCCTGGCATCCCTGGGACTGGATCCCTGCGCACAGCCCGCAGGAGACCGGAGAGCAGCAGCGAGCACGAAGCCTGGGTGCCCGGCTCCTCCGAACAGGGCTCGGAGCAGCAGGGACACAACCGCGTGACACTGCGCCGCCCAGCTCGTCACCCTACAGCAGCGTGCGGGCAAGGGCTGTCACCCTCTYGGGAGCCGGTGGAGCGTGGCTCCAGGGTCACAGCGATGTGCCCGCGCATCCTGYGCCGATGAGCCGCTCGGACACCCCGCGCCGCCGAGCAGCTGCCGAGGTCTCCAGGGAAGAGGCTCTTCCTCCAGCCGGGCTGTGCTCCCTGCCCTCCCTGTGCTGCCAGGCAGGCGGTGCTGCCTCTCGTGCCCACCCAGGCGCCCCGAACTGCACGCCAAGCTGGGAGACCCGCTCCAGGCATCCGGGATCCAGCAGAGCCCAGCCCAGCCCACGCGCCAGGGCCGCGGCTGCTGCAAAAGCCTCAGAGCGAGTGGCCCTGGCTGGGTCCCCATCACCTCYGGGCTCTTCCCTCCCGTTACCGCGGGGCAGGGATAACGCTGGCAACAGTTTGCATCGCATCGGAGCCGCCCTGACCGTGCGGTGCTCCCCAGGGAAGGCAGGGGGGAGGCAGGGCAGTGTGCCGGAGCAGGGCAGCGTGCCGTACCTCGTACTCCTTCTGCGCCTCCAGCAGCAGTGCCCCCGGGGCCATGGAGGCAATTTTAAAGATCTCCTGGCTGGCCTCTGTGGAGAAGGGAAGAAAAAGCGAGGGTGAGAGGCTGCCCCAACCCAGGAGCGAGTCGCCCGCACCCGGCTGGGCATCTGCTCTTAYGCTGTCCCTCCCTACAGCTCCCCAGGGCTGGGCACAATCCGGGGGAGCCAACCCGCGCTGCCATCCGTCACCCTCCTCCCGCAGCCCCGGGGGCCCCAGCCTGGGCACCGAGCGCCGCAGGGGCGACCTGCCTCCCCAGCCGCAGGGAGAGACCCGCGGCCTCGCCACCCAGGGGACATCTCACCTGGGATCTCGTGCAGGAACTCGTGGGAGGTGCGGGACAAGATCCGGACCCCGTCCAGCTCCGGCACCAGGTAGGAGTCCTCATCCAGAACAAATCTGTGCTCCCCACTAAGGACTCACGGGAAGAAGGCAGCTCCCGGCTGCAAGCCCAGYTCTGCCCAGGGCCAGGCCAGCCACAGCCAAGCCACCGAGAGACCCCGACAGCAACCATCCCCATGGGGCTGCGGCTCGTGACCCCACTCTCCAGGCAGACAGCGGGGCACAGGATTAGCCCTCGGAAGGGACAGCAATCCTCCCGCTCACGGCAGCCCTTGTCCTCTGAGAATCAGGAGAGGATCATGGAAGGGCAGAGCAGCTCCCAGCTGCTGGGGCTTCCATAGCTTGGTGCACCAGCCTCCTCTCCAAGCTGGGAGGAAGGCTGGGTCCTGTCCGTAGGGAGCTGGGAGACTAGGAGAAGGGGAACAAGGGCCTGGGGGGTCCAGAGAGGGAAGGTGCTTTCACTGCTGCACAAAACTGAGGTGACCGTGGCCGGAAAGGGGGAATTGTGGCTGAACTGCAGCGGAGAGGAACAAATTCAGCCTTATCTGACCATCCTGGGGGCCTCTGACAGCAAGGGCAGGCCAGGGCTGCAGAACCACCGATGCTTGTGACAGAGACAGCGACAGCCGGAGGGAGGCCAGCTGAGGCCCACGGTTTGGGCTGGCCTTCAAAATGACACCAATGACACCTGTCCTTCCTCCCCAAAGGATACTGGATGCACTCCGTGGAGTTCCCTGCCACCATGAGCTGACGATCCCAGGCCACCACCACGGCACGCTGCCGGCTCCGGGGACGCATGCACCTGCCGGGGACCCCCAGCGCCGTCAGGGGCAGCGTTTACCCCCGAGGCCCTGCTCCAGCGCCAGGTCTGGTCCCGCAGCCCCCCAGAGCGGGGCCTGTCCCCACGCTCCTGGACCAGGAACGCGAGAGAAGGTCACATTCATCCCAGGGAGGCGCCAGAGCAGCCCGGAGCCAAGCGGACCCTGCTGAAGCAGGGGCACGAGGATGCTCCAGCGGAGCCAGGCCAACACGGGGTACAAGGATCCGGGGTCTCCGGATGGGCACAGCCCGGGGCAGAGGGAGCCAACCCACAGACCACTCACCAAACCATCTGCTTGGGCGGAGATCGGATGCTGCTGTTGAATTCGCAGAGTTTCTCCTGGAGCGGGAAAGAGCAGAGTTAYAGAGGAGGAAGCGCAGGGAAAGGCGCGTGCGGCGGGAGCCCGTGCTGAGGGCAGCTCCTGCAGGGGACGAGCAGCGCAGAGCGCTCTGGCCCCGGGAGCGCTGGTGCCAGCCTGTGAGCAAGAGGTCCCTTGGGAGCACCCGACCTCGTCACCAGCTCCGGCCTCTGCCGGGAACCGGGGAACAAAAACGGAGTGTGAAAAGCCTGTTCCTCCATTGCTATAGTACGCAACCCGTCTGCCCAAAGAGCAAGAAACTGCTTGTGCTTGACTGAAACCAGGTGGGGGAACCAAGGCTAAAGGAGAAAGATCTGTTTCAAAGAGTGCAAGAGGTAACCAATATGCCACTAGTATGAACCACATAAGCAGAGGGGAATTTGGGAGTGCAGAATCTTACGAGGCCACCTAGACCTAAGTGACCACATCGGTAATGGTAATAACGCTGAGACTGCTGAGGAAACGATATTAGAACTACCAAATTTGGGTACGGGTGTAACAGAATTGGGACCAGTGGGGAAAAAGTGATTAGGAACAAGTTGTTTATTTGTGAGGAGTTTGGGCAGAACAAGGGACAYGCAAGGGCAGTAAAAAGGTGGGTCCAGAGACAGAAAAAATGGGCAATAAGGTATAAAACCAAGTAAAGAACAAAACAGGGTGGGTCTTCCGACAGCAGAAGCACAGATGCCTACGGGTGGTGGCGACGCTGACCTGCAGACCCCAGCCCAGCAGGACCYCGGGGGGAACCTGCTCACACCCCACCGCGTTCTCCATCATCAGTGTCTGGGAGACTTGGTGCGAGAGGGCAGAGTAAGGAGGGATAGACTTACGCTCTAATAGTAGTGGGGAGGGAAGGGAAATAGAAATGTAACTCAGTAGTAAATATACATGATTTTTAAGGTTTAAGATTGATAATTGATAGTTTTATAGTTATACGTGATAATGAACAGCCCTCAGCTCCTCCAACCCAGCCYGCGCCAGAGCGTGGGTCAGACCAGCATTGCCCCAAGTCGCCTCCGTGGCTGAGCCCGCTCTGCCCGGCGCGGCGAGGCCCAGCCCAGGGCCCGGCGCTCACCTTCAGCGTCGACAGCCCCATCCAGATGTAGCCCGTGTCGGTGAAGAGCGCCAGGCAGCGGTAGTTGAAGGACACGGCCATCCGCAGATAGGCCCCAGCAGCGGGGCTCATGCCAGGTGGGGTCTGGGACGGGAAAAAGGAGACGGTTACACCCGGGGGCCAATCTGGGGACACTGCACGTGTCGCACACCGGCACGGACGCTGCCTAAAGGGCTGAGAGCCGGTTGCAGGTGAGGGTGTGAAGCTGGTGAGCAGTAGCCCAGGGCCAAGCTGGACCGTCCCTTCCCACTCCACCGGCCACCTCGTGCCTGCTCAATCCTCCCCGCTCTGCCCCGGCCAGCGTGGGGCCAGCATCCCCGCTGCCCACACCTGCCCAGCGAGAGGGGATGCCTGTGGGGCGGACGGGGGACGGCAAGGACCTGCTAGGGAGGGCGGGAGGCTGGAGACAGGCGCCGTTCCCCACCGACGGCCGCCCGCGGCTCGCTCACCACCACGGAGCAGGATGTGTTGTCCAGCAGGTAGAGATCCTGGCCGACCGCCAGCAAGACGATGGTCACCCTGTCCTGGGAGAGCACGGCCCAGCAGGAGGGCGGCTTCTGCAGACCTGCCGGGCACAAGGGATCAGGGCTCCGCGCCTGGCGGGAGCGGGGAGGAGGGCGAAGGGGACGCACCTGGCACCTCGGGCATCCTGCGCAGCTTCAGGTCATCGATGTTGGTGGTCAGGGAGAAGCGGTGCGCCCCGGTGAGGATGGCCACGCCGGTGCCGTACTCCGTGTGGAAGACCTTCGCCTCCAGCACGTGGTTCTGCAGCACCTCCTGGGCCACGGAGAGAGAGAGCTGAGGGCAGGCCGGGGCCGCAGGGGCAGCCCGCGACGGGCGCAGCGAGGAGCTCAGCACCGGGCTGCCAGGAGGGATGGTGCTGTCGGTGAAACACTGCTCTGGGAATGAAACCGCCCCCGGGAGGAACAACAGAAATACCAAGTCCAGCCCTGCACAGCACTGCCCTGCGTCCCTGCTCCGACAGGCCTTGCTCCTGCGGAGCAAAGGATCGTTCCGGCCCCATGCGTCACTGGGACGTCYGTCAGCTCTTTTTCAAAGGAAGCGAGGCTGGGAGAGCCCCGCGCTTTCAGCTCTGCCCCCAAAAGGGCTGGGGGAGCACTCGGAGGCCGCGCAGCACGTGCTTCTCCAAGCTGCATAAACCCAACTCAAGGCGTTTCCCCGTGAAGAGCTCAGGGCAGGCGCAGCGGGAGCGTGGCCCGACGGCTGTGTCACCCTTGAAGGCCTCCTTGCTCTGACAGGACCATGCTCCCAGCGCCTGGCCCCGGCCCGAGGGCCCCGCTGGCCACGCCGCCGCGCGACGGACACCCAGCTCGGCCCGGCCCGCACGGCCCCGCTCACGTTGCCCATGCTGAAGTGACGCTTGAACTCGCAGAAGAGGTTGTAGATGAGAACGGTGCCGTCCTCCTGGATGCACAGCAGGTCCTCGCTGGCCGTCCAGCCCAGGTGCACCAGCTGGCCGCTCTTCCACTGCAGGAGGCGGGAGAGGATGCGTGAGCGCGCAGAAGGGCTTCGCGCCTCGCAGGGCAGCGTCCCAGCCGCAGCCTCTCGCCAGGAGACGTTTGTGAAGCCAGTGGCCTTGTCTTGGCTTTGGCAGCTCTCACGCCCCGGCCGTCCTGGCTCCGCCAGGTCCTGGCAACTTTTCCCCCTCCCGCTCTTCCTCTGCACCCTCACTGCTCTGCGCCCGCCCCAGCTCCGCACAACGGCGAAGGGAGGCTGCTCCTGCAGGTCCAACGCTCCTGGCGCTGCTGCTATCTCCTTCTCCCAGGGACCGGGAGGCTTCCCTCTCCCTACAGCTCTCTCCCCTCGCGCGCACCGCTGCTTTTGAGCAGCTTCTCTGAAGCTGCCGGGGGGCTCAACGGCGACTGCAGGAGCTGCACAGTCTCCACACCAGAGAGCTTCGGGTGTTAAGGGCACAGGGCAGCATCTTGCTTCCCCGCTCAGAGATTAGAGGAGCTGCCCAAGGGCGCGTGATAAGCGCGTGGCACGGGAGGAGCGACCGCAGGTCTCACAGCCCAGTGCTTCGTCTGCAGCACCCAGGTGCCACCTCCTCCGCAGGGTGCCCGGGCCTCCCCCGCAGTGCCCCCAGTGCCTAGCGCTCCGCGAGCTCTTCCACAGCCACCCCGCTGCCTGGGGGCTCGTCCAGGCTGCTGCAAGGGTCCAAGAGCTGCAACCGCCTAGCGAGCTCGAGCCCACGCTGGTGCAGGACACGCGGCGCAGGCACTGATGGCTCGCGTCAGCCGGCGCCTCTTGCCCAGGATGCAGCTGGGATTGTCCCAAGCTCTCCGGCCTGTCACCAAGTCCCCAAGAAGGGCCCAGGGGGCAGCTCGAAGCAGGTGGCTGGGTCCGAGAGCTAACGGTGCCCGCTCACCGCGCTGCACCACTCCGCACACGCACCGGGATGCTGGCCAGGAGCAGCCCCGAGGCCGAGTAGATCTCCAGCAGCGGGCGGGCGCTGGGAGACTTCTCCTTCCTGCCGCTGTTCTTCAGCAAAGCTGCAGGCGGGACGGGACCAGCTGAGCCGGTGGCACCTGCTGCCCGCGCAGCCCCCACAGCGGGGGCAGCCCTGGCCCCCGATCAGGGTCCCCCGGCAACGCGGGGGGTGTGTGTGGGGGCCCTGCCCTACCTATGGGCCCCCCGTACGGGGCGGCCGCCACCAGGCAGTCCCGCAGGTCCTCCTTCAGGCTCCACTCCATGGCGTACAGCTCGAACTTCCTGCGGCCGCACGGACACGGGCGGGGGGCTGCGGACGGCGCCAAACCCCCCGGCCAGCCCCGAACCCCACAAACGGTCCCGAAAAGTATGGCCAGTCCCAAACCCTGTGGCTGGACCCGAGCCCCACGGCTGGCCCCAAGCCCTGTGAAGGAGGGGGATCACTCCTGGGCYGGTACTAGGGATCAGGGATGGAGCCTCCCGGGCCAGTATTGGGGGACGGGGACTGGGGCTCCCCCTGGGCCGGTACCGGGGGACGGGGACTGGGACCCCCCCCCCCCGCCTGGGTCTGTACCGGGGGATGGAGATCACAACCGGGCCGGTACCGGGGGACGGGGACCGAGACCCTACCCCCAGGTCAGTAGCGGGGGATGGAGATCACAACTGGGCTGGCACCGGGGGACGGGGACTGGGACTCCTCCTGGGCCGGTACCGGGGTATGGGGACCGAGACCCCCCCCCCGCCCGGGTCAGTACCGGGGGACGGAGATCACAACCGGGCCGGTACCGGGGGACGGGGACCGGGACCCCCCTGTGGCGGGGAACGGGGACTCCCCCCCCGGCCCGGTACCAAGGACCGAGGACCCCAACGGGGCCGGTACCGGGGGACGGGACCCCCCCGGGCCAGGGGCAGGGTACAGGATCCCCCCCGGCCGGTGCTAGGGGACGGGGATCACAACCGGGCCGGTGCCGGGGGACGGGGACAGGCGCCCCCAGGGCCGGTGCCGGTGCCGCCCCTCACCGGTAGAAGGCCTCCTCGCCCAGCGGGTTCCAGTTGGCCGTGTAGCAGTCCATGGCGGCGGCGGCGGCGGCGATCCCGCTCCGCTCCGCCTCGGGCCCGGGCTCCCGGCCGCCCGCCCGCCCCGCGCTTCCGCCCGGCTTCCCCCCGCTTCCGCCCGGCTTCCCCCCGCTTCCGCCCGGCTTCCTCCTGCTTCCGCCCGCCCCGCCCCTCGCTTCCGCCCGTTCCGTGACGCCGCCCTGGCCGCCGCCATGTTCAGTGAGGGCAGGGGCGGAGCCGGGCCCGTCCTGTGCCCCCGCGCGCCCCCTCCGTGCCCGGCAGCCGGGAAGGTCCCTCGCGAGGGGACCCAGCGGCCGCGGCGGCCGGAGCCAGGGCAGGGCCCGTCCCGGCGGGGCAGCGCCGAGGGGACATGCACACACCAACACACGCATGCACAGGCTTGCACACGCGCGTGTGTGCATGTGCATGGCAACATACAATCACACACATGCACACGCACACAGCCTTGCACACACATGTGCATGCACATGCACAGCAACATGCACACACACAATCACACACATGCATACACACGGACTTGCACACACGTGCGCACACACACACAGTGACAGGCCCAGACACACAATCACACACATGCACGTGCGGACTTGCACACACGCGTGCATACACACAGCAGCAGGCCCAGGCACGCACACACATGCACACACACAAACGCAGAGTTGCATGCACGCACATGCACAGCAGTCGCCCACACGCACGCACACCCAAACCCAGACTGCACACGCCCGTGCAGGCGCACCAAGGAGTGCAGGCACACGCCGCCGTCCCACGAGGCTGTGTTTATTTTGCACCAAAAGCGCCGTTTGCGCGTCAGGGGGCCGGCGGCGGGGCGGCGGGCAGCTCGCAGCGGTAGTGCAGCACCTGGAAGTGCAGGAGGCTGGCGAGCAGTGAGGGGCTGAAGGCTCCCACCCTGCGGAAGCCCTGGCCCTCGTAGAGCCGCTGCGCCGCCGTCTGCACCACCGAGGTGTAGAGCACCACGGCGCCGTAGCCCCGCGCCTGGGCGAAGCGCAGCACCTCGCGCGCCAGCGCCCGGGCGATGCCGCGGCCCCGCTGGTCCCGCCGCACCGACATGCGCTTCAGCTCCAGCGCCGCCGGCTCCGCCGCCGGCACCGCCGCCACTATGCCC
>NW_020447311.1:152772-154462 GCF_003343035.1 Apteryx rowi
GGGCGAAGAGGGTCCGCACCGCCTCGTAGTCGCCGTCCCGGTACTGCCGGATGCGGTACTGCGCCATGGGCCGCTGGCACCTGCGGCGCGGGGTGAGGCGAGGCGGCGTCGGGGACGGGCGCCCGGCATCCCGCTCACCGCGCTTCCGCCCTCGCCCCGCACCGCCTCGCCCCGCGCCCTTGGCTTTCCTTAAGCCACCTCCCCGCTCCGTTGCAGTTTTGCCCACTCCGTTGCATTTTACCTGATGCATTGCAATTTTACCCACTGCACTGCAATTTCACCCGTTCCATTGCAATGTTACTCACTGCACTGCAATTTTACCTGGTCCATTGCAATTTTACCCACTGCACTGCAATTTTACCTGCTGCATTACAATTTTACCCACTGCACTGCAATTTTACCTGCTCCGTCCCAGTTTCACCCCCTTTCCCCAGGGCTGCGGCATGCGCTGCAGTCGGGTTTGGGCTGGGAACGGTGGTGCTGGGGGGGGGAGGGAGCAGGGTGCCGAAATGCCCCTCTCATGGCTGCACCACGCTGGGGCGGAGGGAAGCCCGGGAGGTGCCGTGGGGTCCTGGGCAGGGTCTGGGGGTGCCCGACCCCGCCGCAGCCCCCGGTAGGGTCCCGGGAGCCCCGGCACTCACCAGTGCCCGCTGCCAGCGGCAGTCCCAGCTCCCTGCACGAGCCTCCGTGGCCGCGGGATGCGGCAGAGCCAAGGCCAGGGGGAGGCTGGCAGCCACCCTGGACCTTGGAGCCCGTCCTTTGCCCCTGCGCTGCTGGCAGCCTTCGCGGCGCAAGGAGCCGGAGGCCAGGGTGAGGGGCACGGAGGCAGCCCAGGTGCACCGGGCCGAGCTGCCCCATGAGGSACCCGGGAGCCCCGGCTGCGCAGGCCTCCTGCCCCCGCGCTGTGCCGGCAGCATCCACCCCCTCCGGCTGTGCCGGGGCCGGGAAAGGGGCTGGCGCCGAGCGCTCTGCCAACGCCCTTCAGCTCCCGGCACCGCGGCCCTTACCTGCGCCCAGAGCGGCCTGGGCCTCGGCACCCGCRGCACGGCCTGCGACGTCGGCACGGGAAGCGCGCCAAAGGAAGTGCTCCGCCGCCGCCGCTGCTGCCGCGTCGCTCCGTCCGCTCCGGGCTCCCTGCGCCTGCTGCGCGGGGCTCGCTGCCGCCTCTGGGTGCYGTGGCGGCGGCGGCGGCGGCCCAAGGGGGGCTGGGACTCGCTTTAGTCCCCTCCGCCGGCTCCACGGCCCCGTGCCAGCTCCCTCGCAGGCTGCTCCGCGCGCGGCTCCCCCCCCACCGCCAGCACGGGAAGAACGAGCCGGGCCAGCGCTGCGGACGGACGGGCGTTTATTTCTGCACCTGCGGACGAGGGCAGGGGCCGGAGGGGACGTGCCCCCCCGCGGCAGCCCCGGAGCAGCAGAGCACGGCGCCGGGGGGCCGAAGCCAAGAGTCCGGGGCATCCCCGAGGAGGAGCGCGAGGCCTCCGGTGCGAGCACGGCTCCCCGTGTTCGCCAGGGCTCCCCGGCGCGAGGGTCCCTACCCCCCGCCCGAGACGCCCTCCCTGAGACACGGCGCTGGCGTCTCCCCGCAGCGAGGCACCGGGCTGGCGCGACCCCCCCGTCCCCGCGGCAGGAGCAGGCTCGGCTCGGCTCTCCGGGGCCGCGGGCCAGCGCCGTGGGGCTGGGGGCCTGCCCC
>NW_020447312.1:0-33153 GCF_003343035.1 Apteryx rowi
ATCCTGTGCAATGTGCTCTAGGTGACCCTGCTTGAGCAGGGGGGTTGGACTAGATGATCTCCAGAGGTCCCTTCCAACCTCAGCAATTCTGTGATTCTGTGAAAAACAATGACGATAAACTGAAAACAAGAAAGAGACTTTGGCCATTAGTTTCCTACAAATAGACTGCTGTCAGAAGGCTTTTCTTCCTGCGATGTAAGGCAACATCAATGAAACAAACTTTAGCAACTCCCAGTTTAAGATAATATATTAAAGTCAGCTTGTTTTTTTATTCTGTATTGCATTATCCTCTCACAGGTAGCAAAAGTAGGGAGAATTGTATCCTGTCATCTGTTTTACCTTTCACAGCTACGAGAAGAGTATACCTAAATATTCAAGAACAAAATCTACTATTTCATATCTAGCTTTATCAAAACAGTCCCAGAATCATTTTTATACCTTGTGGCTGACATGAGATGTGTTTAGTGATGCACAGTAATAGCTATTAATCATTATATATTTCGATTAAGGATTCTCAGTGCTATATATTACTTCTACATTCTTAATGTATCACCACGAGTTGTGCTGCCAGGTCTGGCATTTCATTTCCAACTGTTTACTTGCCAATAATGTCTATTAGTGTTCTAATTAAGCAGGAMAGAATTTGTCTCTTCTGTTTTGCTGCTGTTGAAATCATAAAGCCTAGATGCTTCTTGCACTACAGATCAAAAGAGTTTGTTAAGGAAGCCATGTGTAATTTAAGCTCTGTATGTTTATTAAATTCCATTTTGAAACTTTTTTTTCAAATGCTGCAGCTTTATCTTATGTACCCTGAATAGATTGGTATTTCGATAGTGTGATATTGGGAGAAGCTCACTAGAGCTGAATCCATTATTTATTTATCCGGGTTTGGTTCACCACTTGGTTCACTAAAATGCATAAATTATGGCATGTAGTAGGGATTCCTTTATTAGATTTTTCTCTCATATAAAACACTTCTTTTCACACAAAAATGTATTTTTGAATGAAGCCACTTCTTTAAAAGAATTATAATAAATGGAATGCTACATAGGTTCAACGAATGCAAAAAAGTCACCAATTTTTTGTTTGTCAGTGACAGTTTGTGAGTGATATAAATGAGCCAACTTGCTATACTATCACATTTGGCTGTTTGACTTGCTGAATGAGGAAACAGTAAAGTGGGAGACACAGAGCCAGTGAAAGGCCATTTTCTGAGACATTTTGAATGTGCAATGGTAAATAGTGTAATAAATTTCCATAGCTCAACTTTATTATTTGTTGCTGATGAATGAAAAACTAATTTAAGTCTCTCTAGTGACTCCAAATAAGAAATGCTCAACTCTTCTGAGCTTTAAAGCCATTTCTATTTAAGAGATTTTTCGTTTTTATCATGCAAGCTTCTTATGAACTGGTATTCATTTAAATTACAGACCAGCTTGATTGACACAACCAATTCCAATTTTTAGATCAAGTGCCACTTTATGAACAGAAATCAAAGAACAAGGGAAATATCCGAGTGGTTGCTACCTCTGGTATATTACTTACAACATTGTTAGGTTCTATTTTTTAGTGCTGTTATTCAACTGAAGGAGTTCATATGTTCCAAAAGACTTGTTCAGCGCAGAATGAAATTAACTGAATTAAAAAAAAAAAGGAAAGAAAATGAATAAAAAGTGATGTTGCTCCTTCCTTAATTCCACATCCAGTTAAAATGATACTTTCCATGATAATCAGAACTGGCTACTTACATTTTAATTTAGTGCATAGAGAATGGAAATTCATGTCTGCTAGAGCTGTGAAGTGAAGCAGCCTGTTTCACTGCTTTAAAACAAACATCCCAACAATAACAGAAAGGCTTTTAAATCTCTTAAGTTAGATGTTARTGAAACAGGCATTAGAAGAATAAATATTTACAAATAGAGAGAAATCAGTTATTTTGGATAAGGCAGGATATCAGTAAAATGGGCTGTAAATAAATCCCCCCTTGCTACTGTGCCAGTTGTTCTTTCTCTCTAGTCTTGTTGCCAATACAGATTCTGGTTTGCAACAACCTGCTCTGTTTCTTTTGTATATCTTGGAAAAACATTTTTTTTTTCATTATTGGAGCTTAGCTGGTTTGTTTTCTAATGCTTTCTAATGCTTCCTCCTTTCTAGTCTCCTGTTCCTTTCTAGTCCTCAAACTTTCTTCTTCATTTTCAGTGCTTACCATGCTTCCTTTCTGTCTCTTCTTGCTCCACTCTGAACTCCAGAAGCTTTTCTCCCAGTAGCTTGCTTAGTTGCTACAGGGAAATTCTTCCCTCCTTCCTGAAGGTTTCATGGGACCCATATTCAGCATCCAGAATGTAGCAGTCAGGCAGAATTCTTCTCTGCTGCCCAATCTTTTACCAAAATGGAAAATAAAATGTGCATACAGTAAACTGTGTACATATGAATAAAAAATATAATTTATCATGCCAAGAAATAATATTCTTGACCTGCTGACTCTTTTGAAATGGAAAAGAAAGTCCTTATCTTGAATTTCAATGGGAAGTGAAATATATTTAAAATCTAAAACAAAAAAATAGGTTGGAACAATCAAATATTTTGCTCGAATAATTTTAAATGATTGATTTTGATTTTGATCATTTTTATTATATTTATTTCYACTTAAGGACCTTAAGGCACATTGACTGAACAAGTTACTGAAAGTTGTGTTAAAGGGTAAATTCACATTTTTTTACATTTTCCTTGTCCGTGTGTACCATATGAGAAAAGTAATCTATCTTGTCTGTTATTTTATGGTTTCCATTTTAGTTAAGAGTCTCTGTGCTAGTAATTACTGAATAGTTCTAAATCCTTACATAGTAGCACTATAGCTTTAGTTATATATTGAGACTAGAATTTGTTCTGAATCATGAATTTTGAATTCTTTTTTAATAAACTGGTTAAATGTCCATTTTCATACTCTAAAGCTAATTTCCTACAAATAAACCATCATTCAGTGACAGAAACAACCACAATAAAAGCTCCCTGAATGATTCCCAAGTTGCTCAAATATTTTGTTATATCTTATCTTTAGATTAATACATCACAAGCCTTGCCTTCTGCTGTATTGGTGTGGCTATGATAGCAGACTTTGAAGGAACGATAGGGCAAGAATCAAGGAAACTAAGTAGTAGATCTCTGTTGACAGATATATTTTCATAGTACTGTTGTTTACCTGCAATGGTCTAAATACGTAAGAGAAGCAATAATTAATCCAGATTAAAGGGAGAGGGAGCACATGGTCACAGACATTACTATGGGCCAGACACAACAGGAGCAGCTATAGACTAGAATTGCTCAGTGTTTGCAGAGTGGGTAGAGGACCTTTGTCCTAGAATTCCTACAGGAATCTTTTCATATTTTCTATTTCTTGAAGAAAGAAATTATTAATTAGACTGAATGAGAGGAATGAGTGTCCTTGGTGCTCAAATCAACCAAAAGKGATAATGACCGATCTCTAAAGAAAGCAGAAAATGAACCAAAGAAGAAATTTAATTAATATAAGTTAAGAAAATTTGAAAAAAAAAAGACAGAGAATTATTCTATTTCTTGAAAGACATCAACATTAAAGACCATATTGTGTAAAGTGATTACAGTGAGGTCCAGCAGCAAATGAAAAAAATAAGTTGTGTGTCACTAGTGATATGTCAATAATGCTGTATATATATACACAGGTCAGTGCAAAGATTAAAAAAGTAGTTTTGGGGGGAGTTAGAGTTAGTAAATAAATGGCTAAATATTTCATGAAAAATTGTGATCTTTTAATTAATTTTCCTTTGTCAGTGAAAACTGTCTTCAAAACTGAGATTTTCTGAATACTTCGACCATACTTTGATGGTGAATGGTTATCTGTCTTTCGTTATCTGATTCTATGTGTGTTCTCATTCAGGGTTTGCACAGAATAATTCCTCCAAAAAAGCAGAAACAGCATTTTCCAATAGCTTTTTAACAGGGTGACTCTCTTGGTAGTTTCAATTGCTGATATTTTTAAAATTCCTTTTCCCACTATTTACCTAATACAAATCATAACAGAAAAAACTTCAAACCCCCACAAGATAATAGTCACAAATATTAATTAGGTATTCTTAAAGGAAACTCTTTGTTATAAATGTGCTTTAGAGAAACATAGCTAAGCCTTAGCGAAACATTTGTAATAAATAATACAAACAGATTTCCAGATTTCATGAATATTTAAGGTGACATTGACCTTGTTAAGGTCTTAAGTGGGATGCAAATTTTCTATGAAACTGTACAAAGTGAATTTCATTCTGTATAAGCACAAGGTATATATGCTAGTATCTTCTGCTTCTTGTAGACCACAATGACTGAAATTTTCGTTCTTGAAGTCATCTCCCAGGGTGCAGAAGTGTTTCTTTTAACAAGCATTCACTTCTTTGGCTTTAGTGTAGGGGGTATTCTCCATACATTTTAATGGTTGTCAGCTCATGCTCTTGCTTTCTGTCAGAATCTTTTGATACATGGTAATAACATCGCTAGGAAGAATGTCCGCCTTTTAATACAACACTCTTTAATTAGGTAGCAGGTGAGTGATACAAAACTGCATAGAGCATAGTAACACTGGTCAGTAAAATATGAGTAAAAAAGCAAATGCTGAAGACTATTGGTGGGCTTTTAATGACTAGTTTGACATATCTCTATCTTTTTTCTTTCCTTTTTGCATTGATTTAAGCTTCTGCAACAGGTAACTGTCTGTTAAGATATGTTATCACACTGACAGATGTCCTGAGGGAGGGAGAGAAGGGAGAGCAGGAAACATATACAAATCACTGCCTTGAATACACTATTATCAACACTGTCTATACTAAGGGCATTTGCACAAGCTGTAAATAGCAGTAAGCCTGAGCTTCTTTGATTTAGAAGGAAAATCTTCTCTAAAACTGGAAACGTGTAACAAAACTTCCTGTTCTTCTGAGACACTAAATAATCAAAATAAAGTTAGAATTTAAATTCCTTTCACTTAGTCCCAGAAACTAGAACTCTGTTAATAACATGACAGATTGTTCAATGTCTCAGAAGTTTATCATGAAAAATTTAGTGCTTTGGATAACACATTATGCAGATGAAATGATGGTCTCAAAGTGGTTAAAGAGAAGTTTACCATTTACGAGTATGAGATCAGGAGTTTGCAAACGGCTTTTCAGACTTGCTCAAAAAATACTACAATTTCTCTTCTCAACCTTCATTGTCCTGTTTCTCTTTTATGTTTCTTTTCAGTGTACAAACTCATTTCTTTCCTCAGTTCCTTAGCTTGCTACAATAAGGTTTAATTTTTAAAGCAAAATTTATTATGTAGATAATTATTTTTCTACTGTTTTTTGTGGCGTTATTTTCTGATGACATGTACTTTGAAAAAATAGCATCATCTTTCATATTTATTTGAATACATATTCGTATATACACAGAATATATACTGCTTCCTTTTCTTTTTCCTACGTGATCACTGCAGAAAGTGTAATGTTCTGACCTTACGTGCATTGATATATGCAAAGAGTAACTTCAGACATGTGCAGAGATAATTGATACCTTGTAGATGAGACAGAAGTCAGAAAATTGCAGTTTATATTGCAACAGCAGTCTGCAAACAGATGTCGTCCTCTTATAGTAGGCTCTCAAAAAAAGGACAAAAAGGCTTTTAAACTCATAATAAAAATAAAGCTTTTAAATAAAAAAAAATAAAATAAAAAGTAACCTTTTAAATGCAAAAGACCTGAAAGTGATTAGAAAAGACAACACATAAATAAAAGGGATTTATGAAGTTATCCTTTTGTCCACTGCATCCTTATGGATGAGTTCATACTTCCAGACTTAACTCAAAACTTCCTGAATAAAAGCAAATTCTTCTGAGTCCTCTCTGGGACCCAGGAAGCTATTTTCTCATCTCTTAACCCTGTGCGTGTGTGTCTGTCCCTAGCTTGGGTTGTCAGTTCCTTACTGGGTCTCTCTTGCATGCTTTTTGGGAGCTTCATCCCCTGATGCTCTGTAGTCCTCCCCTTCCTTTGCAAGCAACAATATCCCTTACACTTCACAGTCTTTCCTCTGGCTTTTATGTTTAGCTGTAAAATAATTAACAAATAAGCTTAAGTGAAACAATAAGCACTGTCTGTCATATAACCTGTAGGCTGAAAGTGAATTATGAATTTGCAAAACCTTACACAGATGCTTGTTCAAAGGATTGAACATATTTAGCATACAATAATATAGCCCTCAGTTCACTAATTAAATATTGCTTTCCTTTGCCAACTCCTTAAGGGCATAAAGATTTAAATGGAACAATTGTGGATACATTTGTCAATATATTGCAAGCTGACAAGTGTCAGACCAAGAGCTGATGTAATTTTCAGGAACAGTCTAGTATTCAACGCTATGTGTGAGAGATTAACAGTTTTCCTCTCTGTATACGTATATATGTTAATTTAGATAACTAAACAACAGTAATCTTCTTAATAAGGATAAAATAAAAGGGAAAGAAAACAGTAAATAAATGAACCAAAAATCAAATGGCTATACAGAATCTATATCTAAAAACTTTCATAACATGCCTCAGGACTGAAACTAACAGTTRTCAGAGATGCAACTGAGCATGAGGCCTGTGCAGTGAGGCTAAGACAGTCAGGGCTATCCACAAAAAAATCAGGGGTATTTGTAATCTATTTGGGAAAAATAACCAAAACCCAGTACCTTCCTGAGTTTCATTAGTCCATCTAGAAGCCCTAGTTCAGTCTGAGGGTGGCAGGAAGAAGCCCCCACAGCTTTCATCAGGATAGGATGTCACTTTGTCATCATAATCTTAAAGTTTCATACCTGCTGGGGATTTTTCATACTAAATCAGGGGCTCTCTGCAGAGACCTGTTATACTTTGCATGTGAACAACTCTTTTTTTTCATTTGAGCTGGCTGAGAGACTAGGTTTAATGTCAGTAGGAGTTAAACAAAGCCCAGTGCATGAAGCAGTAGCTCTGGGACATTCCCAGAAAACRCAGTGTTACAATCCCCCCCACCCCGTCCCCACTCCTTTTGGTTGGGAAAGCTTTTGTCAGACATAATAGCAGTTTGTAGATATGAGCTCACTGTTCTGCAGTCATGTGTGTAAGAGCAGAGGACACATCTATTTCTCAGTCACCTGAATGGGAAGAAAAATGGTGTACATATAGAGTTTCCTTATTCTTCTTTCTCCCTGCTATGGAGGAAGCCAGAACAGGTGATTAGGCACCTCACTAACTCTCTGGAAATAAGAAGGGGTAAGAACGACACTTAATAAAGTAGCAGATGCTAAATTGTTTTTTTAAACTCGCTATTTGCTCTAGCAATTGTCCACTACTCTTCCGTAGCTGCAACAAGAACGAAAGCTCAGTCTCAGCAGAATTATAATTGGTCATAATTTCAAGGTCATTGTACAGAAYAAAGCAAAGGAGGCATTTTGATTTTTGTTCCTGGTGTGCATAGAAGCTCTTCCTTCAGCACAATCATATTTCTTAGCTTCCAACTGTTAGAAACATTAGTGCAATTTCCATTGATGTTCCCTTTGAGTAGCAATAGTCAGTAATTTAGCCAACAGAGACAGGCTGATTAGATTTGTTGCACATTGTTCAATCAAAGCACAGTCCTGATCTTACTGGTCTTCAGACACTGTTTTAGAAAGACCAACATGAGGGGAAATATTTTGCTTTTTCATTTTTTATATATAAATCCGCCAATTTGAGAAACTACAAACTATTTACTTAACTCTATGTTTAACATTACATGAAAATAATGATTAAACATCACACAAGACAATGAAAATAGTCAAATAAAAATGGAACAAAGCTTCAATCTAGAAAGAATGATTAACTTAAAAAAATGAGCTGAATATGAAGAAAGACAAAAAAGTTAAGAAGGAARACAAAAATATGAGAATAACCACAAAATGGAAGATAGGCAGAAACACAGAGAATAACAAATATCTGAAAGAAAAGGGCTAATAAAAATGCCATTTTATATAATTTCCTTTTTCTAAAAGGTGTTCACTAAAAATGAACCCAGATATACACATAATATTGGCACAAAGAAAGGGTATATCACAATAGATAAATGTCTCCTTACTGTAACCAATAATAATAATAATAATAATAATAAATCATATGCAAAGTATCTAGTGATATGACAGGCAGGCAATGAATAACTAGGATACACCAGTATTTTCATGGAAAAATACCAATTAAAGTTCCAAATTAAATTCAAAACAATATTGTGTTAGCCTGAGAGTTCAGAGAACCATTAATTAATTTAAAAAGAAGAACTTTAAAATAAATAAATAAATAAAGAGAKAGATAGATAGCACTCTGGGAGTGTGCCCAAAGATATAAAATGTGAGAGCTGTTTTTTCTGAGTTTGTAAGATTAATGTAACATAGGCTTGTTAATAACTTGAGAGTATGCATGGATATTCAAGAAAGGAAATTATGTAATATGGTATTTTTATTAGCCCATTTTCTTTCAGATATTTGTTCACTATGATAGGGAACTAACAGGGCCAGGACGCAAGTTCAAACACTGACCTGCATTCACCTAGACTATTTTATTTTTAGCCCAGTTCCTCTTACACTTTTTTCCCACACCTGCCAGCATTCCCCTAGGCAATTTCTGGAGGCTGTTTGGGATAGCACTGTCCAGGGATCATTCCCACTAGACAGTACAGGCAGGGCTACCTGGCTTTGGGGAGGAAGAGAGTTTAGTCCTGTTAACACGAGGGTGCTGTGTGACCCTCAGAACCAGAGAAGGGGCCCTGTTCATGTTATCTGGTAGTATTAACGAAGCTTCTAGCTATGTCTTACGGCCCACTGTAGTGTGTTATCCGTTGTGTTTAATGAGACATTTCAGATTCCAGAAGCAATATAGCCTTGTTAAGGCAGCATTACACTAACTGACTTACTATAGGATTAGTTCTCCACAGCTGAATGTCACACTAGTAATCTGATTACATTGCTTTTGGTATATGAGCTATCTTGTTTAGAAATAATGCAGGTATTTCTAGACAGTATGGCTTTGTCTCATATTAACATCACTTGTTTTTCTACGGCTGATGAAAGGACATCATTCAGAGATGCTGCTACTACTGAGATTCTACTACTTCAGCTAGCATCTAGGTAGAAAGCTCCCACACTCTCATGCCACCCAGTTTCTTGAACTTTAATTGGTATTTTTCAATGTCAGCTATTTTTACTGTTGCTGGCTGGACACAGATATTCAGTGAAACTGGAGGAAATTGTCTCAGGTTTAATTAGCACTTGCAGTGTGTTGTATTAGAAAGATTTTTTAGTATCTCTGTTCTGGAAATCTGGAAGAAATAAGAAGTCAGTGTTTTGATTTGCAGTTCAATGTAAGGCTTAGAGTGAAGCAGGATGACACTGAGCACCTCATTTCAGGTGATTATTCAGCATTTCCTGACATCTGGAGTAAAAAGAAGTGAAGAAAGGATGAGCTGGAAGAACAGAACAGTTAAGTATTGACCAGAGATGTAACTCTTCAGCAACTATAAGACAACAGAGGGAAGTTTGGATGACCCTTCAATAGGTTCCTGCAAACATTAGATACCAGTACGAAGAAGGAGATTTCAGGAAATAACCATATTTTCAGATGATTTATTTTGAATTACTTTTTTTTTTTTTTTTGGAATTAACTCAGAAAGGTGGATGTTTTCCTCTTAGATCCTAGATGTAAAAATTCTTTGTCTTTATACAATGCCAGTGTCAGCTGAAATTGTCAAATAGAGCCCTACAAGCATTCCCAAGGAATACAGAAATCATTTGTTTCTCATTCTTTTGTTGTCATATATAATTTGAAAATACTTCTCAAAACTGGAACGGATGGTGATTAAAAACAAGCTTTCTAGATTATTTAACAGTAGAGTGAAATCCAAAGATAGGTATTCTACTTATTTGTTAAAGTTAAAACAAACAAAACTCCAAACATTCACAGAATTAAACTTGACAAATTTAAATGGAACAGCGACTGTGATTACTAGATCTACTGTTTGGAATGAGATTTCTGTACCCTAAGATTAAGATTATTGGGACAAAATGGGATAGAAATTATGAATTTACCAACCCACATTAAAAACTTAAAGAGGAGACCTTATTAATAGAATTTGCTTAATGGTAGAACAGATGGTGGTCTTCAATTTATTACAGAAAATAAATGCTAAAAGTATTTTTGGACATCATCTATAGAACATTAAAAAAAAAAAAAAGTGAAAACTAAGAGAACAGGAAACTATACTGGCCATGGATGAATATGATACTTAAACTTTTCAAATGTGTCACAAATTCAAAATCAAAACAAGTGAAGGTGTAATAGAAGAAAGGAAATGAAGCAAAAGAGCTTGTTCCAGTTTATTACTTTTCTCTAAGTATAAGTATATCTTTATTAAGTATATCTTTATCTTTTTTTAAATATCAGTAAGTGTATCTTTTTAAAAAGAAATTAAAAAGCTCAAATATTGCAGCTGTTAACTTGAAGACATCATCTGCCTGTGAAGTCTTGACTTCGGTGTTCGAGTACCCTGCTGAATGTGCAGGCAGAGTCTATTTTCTCTGTATGGGATCCACAGAAGACAATACACTAAGGAGAAGAGTTGRGATTTACAGTGTAGTACTGCGGGAAGCTAGATATTACTTCTATTTTCATTCTGAGTTCATCCTGAATTTCTTTTGGATTTCAGTGTGTAAACCAGGTCATTTTTTTCTTGAGGGAAAGAAAAGCCAGCTGTCAGAGTGGCTTGCCAAATTGGTATGCTTTAAAAAGAAAAAGAAATCTCAAAGTGAAATGAGATGAAGGGAAATGATGCACTGGAAGAAACAGAAACATTAATATCATTACTTGTGACATCAGAAATAAGGGACTGTGAGTATGCTGCTCCTGCATGCCCAGAAGAATCTGACAATAAATACTTGATAGTATATTCAGGTTACTGTAGAGACATGCAGTAATTAGCAGCTCTGTGTAAGACATATTGGAAAGGAAAGAAACTTCAGGAATTGTATCTGCTCAAAACCAGAAAATGTGTGAAAGGAATCAATTAGAATACTGTTTGCCTGACTGAGGCTTGAGCTGGTTGTAAGCACAGATTTTCACTACTGTAATGTTTTTGACTAAAAATAAAGCAGAAGATATAAAATTTTGCTTGTTAAAAAAAAAAATATTCAAATCAAAACATATTTTTATGTTAAATGATTTAGATTACAGCATTATTAAAAAATCAACAAAATGTAAAGATGTAGTTCTCTGGCATATATGAAACTATAAATACTATACTGAGCACACAGTTTTACTTTCTCACAATTTTTCCATACAGTTAGGCACCTAGGTTTAGTTGGATATCTTTTCATGCAATTAATTAAGAATTAGTGAGAAGTATTCCAAAGTATATTTTTTTTCCATTTCCTGCAGTTCAGATTCCTGGAGGATATAACTGATTTTGCTCTTTCTTTTAAATACTTCTTTACCATTATGTTCTTTTAGTTAAGTTTTATAAAAATTAAAAATCTGACTTCAGTCTTCTCAAAAAAAAAAATCCAAAAACCAGAAAATGATGAAAAAAGCAAYAGTACAAATGAACAGATAAAGTATGACAATAGTTGGCGTACATCCTTTGTGGCAAATAAAGGATTGGATCCACCAGTGAAAGTTACTTCCTTTCTGTGCACCTCTGGCAGGTCCAGCTGATGRTGTGACCAATGAGACCTATCCATATGATTTTTATGCAAAACTACAAGTGTATAAAGTCAGAATTATGGCAGTGTAATCCTTACTAACAAGAATTATATTGAGTAACATTGCRTATCTACAGAATGTAATCCTTGCCCTGAAGACAAAAGGTGCTTTAAGTTGTATCGAGTTGTTCAGGTTTTGATTCACTAAAACTGAAAACATCGCGATGATATTTGGTTCTCGCTTAGGACATAGTGACATGCTAGACCTTTTACAATGTGGCACTTTCGAAAGAAAATATATTGTCATGTTGTTTTTAAGACTTCTAACTGTTTAGATCTGCAGTGGGTCATGGAATTATATTATCACTGTGTGCCCTAAGCTGTCATAAGTCTTTAAAGAGTTATGTTCCATTACTTTAATAGCTAAATAATTCTCAGAGGTCTTTGGGATCTGATGCAAAAAAGAAAGCAGTGTTTATGTCACAATTTGTATTCTGGCATGCCTAAAGTTAGGCAGTAAAACAGACCCTCAWGGCTGATTATAATCATTTTATGTAGTCATACAACTTAGGTATGGACACCTGGTCTTTGGCAAGATGGTCAGTAGGCATTAATTAGTCTATATCTACATGATATGTTTGAGTATTGTTTGAACTTTAAGCTTAGATATAGGTAACCACTGTTGTGTTTAAATCAGGAAATATCCAGGTCTTAGACCTCCTAAACAGCTCTTAGACCATCTTAGCTGGTTTCGATTTTCAGCTAAAAAGTGACAGATAACAGCCACTTTCTGATACCTCTAATGTGATTCTGTCTGGTCTTCATGTCAAAGACTGGTACATTGCACTGGCCTTGTTCTCATTCTAACGGCTTGCAGAAATTTCATGAACTAGAAGTGAAGGAAATATTTTTGTATAGTCCTACAAATTAAACAACAAAGAGTTTATATGACACCCTGACATATGATATCTCCTCTGATCTGTCTTCTGAAGCTGAGCCACTGTGCAGCTAAGAAGTCAGATATCAGAGAGCCAGAAGAAAACAAAGTTTACTGCATTCRGCCAAGAAGCAGGAGGGTTATGAGCCATTATTCCTATAGAGGAACCAGTGTCTTTTAGGCACCTTTAGAGGTTAGCTAATTCTTGAAAGTCRTTAATCAGAATCACTTTTTAAGATTTAAAACCATGTAATCCACTTAAATTACAATTTGAGAGAACCTGGGAGAACCTGGTCCTTAGGCATTATCATCCATTTTTGAAAACCTAATTTTAGATAGCAACATTTGAACTGTAATATGATGAAGTGTGAGTATGAATAACAGAACCTGCCACAGAAGACTCAGATATTCATCTTGGCACCCATAATCTCCTGTTTACAACTAGACCATCCCAAAGTTGYTGTAATAAAAGTATCTTTATCTGTATATGCAAATATATCTTATTTTATGGTTCATATGTCTTCCTTAGGATTATGTCTAGATGTTTTGGGTGAATTATTACAATTGCAATTGGATATGATTATTTTCCAGATTTTTCAATGATATAGAAATTCTTGCTTCAGCTTAGAAACTATATTTTTACCTGCTTTATGCCTATTTTACCAATATTTTTTGTACTTTCATTATAATATAAAGGTTAAACTCTCATTTCTGCTGAATAGAAAATCTGTTTCTATATAATCAAATAATATACAGACTGTCCTCAGACTAGACAAGAGACTAGAAATTGTTACAAGATAGGACATGAAGAACACATGAAAAGATGGCTAAAAATCTTTTAAAATAAAATTAAAAATGAAATTAAATCCCTTCTGTTAAAGCAATGGGTCACCTGAATTTTATATCTATTTTTTCCATTTAGCAAAGTGATTAGTAGATGACTAAATAAAAAGAGATGAGGTAGCACAATTATATTTCTAGGTATATGGAATGTTATATGAAATGGTATATATGAACTGAACTTACATGAAGCTTTTAGAGTAGAACTAAGCAAACCTAGCTTTCACTGAATAAACTAAAGCACCATAACAGAACTATTTTCTTTGACTGACAGTACATTTAAAAAATCTGAAAGCCAGCCATCTGTAATAGGTTCTTTTAGAACTGATGATACCAGTGAATGAAAGAAATCAGCACAACAGTAATTTGTTGCTAAGTGCTGCAATGGTCGCCATGAAAATGCCATTCTTGAAGCCTTTCAACATAATAAACTTCTTGGGGAATACTCCCAGAGAGACTCCCACAAGCATAAAAAACCCTCTGCTTCCAGCAAGATAGTATCATTCTAGTACATTTATGAACACTTCAAAAGGCCAAGTTACAAATTAGATAAAAACTGGTTTTGAGATGTTCCATTATATGTTGAAAAGGAGGAAACAGGGCAATTTCTTGACCTTTTCTTTTCTTTTTTTGGTCATATCAGACTAACAGATTGCAGTAATATTTCTGGCCATTATAAGAGGAAAAAAAATAATAATCAGAAAAACTCAGCAACTCTTCTATGTCTAGAGAAAACCAACAACAAAATTTAAACCAATTAAAATAAAAAAAATTATAAAAATACTTGCATTTGGTTGATGAGTTGAAAATTTCTGTGAGTGATATAATTTCCTATGACAAGTAGCATGACATACACACTCAGTAACACACATTTGCCATATAAAACACCGTGCTCAACACCCTTCTCATAAATCAGATTTTCCCCATATAGTAAGGTTTTTTTTTTTTTTTTTTTTTGCTTTGTTTTGTACCAATACTTTCTTTACAATCCCACATAGTTAGTTCTCAAGACACTTATCCCTGCTCATTTATACGTTCTTGATATAGCAAAGATGAATCTGCTGGATTCTGTATATCTGTATTTATCTGTCTATGCAGACACATACAGATATCTGCGTGTCTGTTGGGAACGGAGTGGGGAGGGGGTGTCCAGAGAGCACTGATGATAACTTCCTGAGTTGAGAAGGGGAAGTGCTCTTCTGGGCCTGTTTCTTACAAACAAAGAACTGGTTGGGAGTGTGAAGGTCAGAGGCAGGCATGACTGCAATGACCGTAAGATGGTGGAGTTCAGGATCCTGAGCGGAAGGAACAGGGCAAATATTAGGATCACAGTCCTGGATTTCAGGAGAAGCTGACTTTGGCCAAGGTACTCAATGGCTTCTTTGCCCCAGTCTTTATTGGTAAGGCCAATGTTCAGGAAGTTAAGGTCCCTAAGATCTTAGGGAAAGTCTGGAGCAAGAAAGACTTACCCTCAGTGGAGGAGAACCAGATTAGGGAACATTTGTATAAACTGGATGTACACAAGTCCACGGAACCTGATGGGATGCACCCACATGTGCAATGGGCAGAAATTAAAATACAGGTCATTCCATTTAAACAGACAGAGTGAAAGATGGAAATAATCTAGCTAGAACAGTAAATACAGTACTTTAAAACATGATGAAGTTGTTTTCCTGAAATTAAAAAAGAAAAAAAAGAATGATTTAAGGTTAMTCAGGCTGATATAATTCCTGATTATTTTTCTTACATGCTCATCAAGAAGGTTCATAATAAAATTAAATCCTGATTCAACTGCAGTTCATGGAGGTTTATCTACTCACATCCGAAACACTGAATTTTTCCCGACCTCAGTGTAGAGTAGAGAAGTCCCCCTTCTCCCCATTCTACAGTAAGATTTGTCACAGACTAAAACAAATTAGAGACTATATGAGACAGCAAATATTCAGTGTGAGAGTACAAACACATTTTGTTATCTAGGAGTGACAAGGCAATTGATGAGTCTATTTTTACAACAGGCTATTAAACTTAGTTCCTCACTAACAGAAAAAAAGATAATATTTTCTATTGTATAGAGCCATAATTGCTTAGATTAGCATTCCAATAATGATTTTGCCTTTATTAAATTTTAAATTAGTGTGTCCTGCAGCGTCACCAATGAGTTAAGGAGTGTTAAATATACACCCATATTAATAATACACTGATGCATCCAGTGCATTGGTGCAGTGATGGCACCAATGCAAAAACAAAAGTAAAAATGGCAGTTAATCATAACTGGAAAATTAACTTCTTAAAATCATAATGCGATTTGTATTTTTAGGCATTTGCATTTTCACAGCTGTGCTATCATAAAATAAAAAATGTTTAATGAAAGCTGCTCAGTTACTGAAAAATAAGACCTGATGATGTAGCATAAACAGTCTTTTTTAAAGTTGTATAGCTAAATGACTTAATATTGCCAGTTTCTGTTTTTAAAAGCTACTTTGATTAAGTAATTGAGTAAAAATTATATTATTTTCCTCAGTGATATCTTTGGATGTCTAACACTTAGTAACTTGCTTAATATTTTTATTTAACATTTCTTATTTGAAATTAAATACATTATTAAGCATCATTACAACTCTTGTATAAACCAGTGATTATATCTTTTTTTTTTCAGTAGATTAGTATTTGCATTAACGGCAATATTTTGCCATGATAGTTTTTCAAATTGTAATTTTTTTGAACAAAAAAAGGGAAATAAAAAATGGATCTACATGGTCAAAAGAACTTGAAAGCTGAAATTTTTTAGCATTTGTAGCTTGATCTTATAAACTGTACCAGATTTGTCTTTTGCCTTACCCCTGTGAGTACTCCCATTGAACTCCAGGGCTTATGATAAAGCATTTGCAGAATTGGCCCTGAGATAGTGCAGGAAATTAAAGATTCATAGAATTGATCATAGTGGAAGCTATAATGCACTTTCATCAGATCTGTGTGGTAAGTGACTTTCCTGCCTGTGTTCCTGGCACTGCAGCCTTTATTACATTCTTTTTCTTTTTGCTATAGTTGAGATCTGTTATCTAATTTTGCATGGGGCTGAAAAATATTTTCTAACAAATCTGAAGTTAAAGAAAGAGAATGTCTGACAATAATGTGTATATGCTTTAGGGAACTTGTCTCCCCGCACACACACATAGCAAGAGTTACCATCTACACTTTAATAGCTCACAAATCTAGCATTTGATATGGAGAATTTCTCTATTTGTGTAGTCACACAAAGGACATATTCATTTGGTTGTAATTACAAAGAGAAGTAGTAATTTGTTGTTGTTGTTGTTGTTGTTGTTGCACAGAAGATCACAAGTATTTTTAATATAATTTCTTCAGTCTCATCAACCAGCATGGGAGCCCTGTTAGTCTTGGAAACCTGACAGCTTTGATGAGTATCCCTGCTACTTGTGTTTCATGACTGGCATGTATTCTCATTTGGCATCAGTCAAAGAAGAGCTGGGTATTGCTTAAACTCATTTCAGAAACGGTGTTCCACTTTTCAAAAAGGTTTAAACTGTGTTTCTGTATCCTCTACAACTAATCTTTGTCTGGCATCTAATTTAACATAAAGGAAAAATATTTAATTAGCCTCACTCTGAAACCTTCAGGTAAAGTCCCTTATGTTCCTAGTCTGGAAGTAGATAGACTATTTTAAGGAAGACATTTACAAGGAGTAGGTTATCTGTATTAACTGCCACTTATGAACATGAGATTCTGTCCAAAAAGCCATGTTTAATTCAGTTCTCTGATTAAATATTGACACAACTTTTGACAGCTATACRTATCTCTAGTGCAGTGAGTTTCTTTGTAATAAAGTACATTCTGAAAGACCAGTGTTTTGTAAAGTAATGGAAAAACTGTGGTGTCTGGACCCCCCCAAGGGATTCACATGTAAGAGGCCTATAATTGCTGTTTGTCTGAAGGGGAAACAAACATGTGCAAGGATAATCCAGGGGATATAATATACTTGGGTTTCCAAAGACTCTTAACAAGCTTCTCACCAGAAGCTTTTAATGAAGTTGAGAAAGCATGGGATAAAAAGACAAGTACTTGTATGGATAAGTAATTGGTTAAAAGGTAGGAAACATGACATGAGTAAATAATCAGTTCTTACGATGGAGAAAGATCCCTAGTAGAATTCTGCAGAGGTCTGTGTGTTGACCTGTGCTGTTTAAGACACTGACAAGTGATACGGAAAAGAAATGAAAAGTAGGATGAAAAAAATCTGTTGATGGCACAGGACTATGCAAAGTAACAAGGATGAGAGCACACTTGAGGAAGAACTGCAGAAGGACATTATGAGACTAAGTGACTAGACAGAAAAATGCTCAAAGAAATTTAATGTAAAAAAATATAATTGATGTACACGATGAGAACCAATTCCAATGTCACATATAAAATGATGGCCTCCTGGCTGACTGTTACCACACAGGATCAGGAAGATGGGATTATGACAGTGTTTTAATGAAAATGTTACCCCTTGATATTAGTTGGAAAAAAAATAGAAATTACAAGGAGAGGAATAAAAACAAAATAGTAAAAAATAGAAAAATATCAGTATGTCCTGCATAAATCCATGTTTTGCTCACATTATGTAGTGTGCCATTTTCTTTCTGTTTTCTCAGAAAAAGCTGTACTAGAAAAGGAAAAGATTAAAAAAAGAAAAAAAAAAACAGAACTGAAAATATATATGCATATCAGAGCTATACAGTTAAATCACAGGTGCACGGTACAGCGACTGCTCTTGCCCCTTATGGGACACCCCTCTGGTATAGTTTTCCCTGGTTCAGGTCTGCAGGCCAGCTGACCGTGAGTCCCAGTCCACAACAAACCTGTGTAGCTTACTCTCTTTTATAGCCAGTCAGAACAATGTCAGCCCACAGTTATACAAAAGCTCTAGTGCATAACAGTGCCCCGATCAACAGGTAACCTAGTGCTCAGCCCACAGTACTGCTCAGTGGGTAACAATATGCTTATTAGCAGGTCTTTCCGTGGGTAATTCCACAGTAGGAGATGTATATGGTGTGGGTCAGCGGTGTCACTTCTCCTTTGACTGGACTTATCAATCATGGGGTCATTGGAGGGTGTGCCCCCAGGCTACAGGAACCCCACAGTATGGTGACTCCAGCCATGGTGCACCCGGGGTTTGTTAACTTTTGGGGAGCACCACAGAGGAAACTCCTCTTCTATGGGCTGCACCATCCGGAGTCCCACACTTGCTTGTGTGGTGCCTGTCAAGTAACTACACACCCTCTGAAGTCATTCGGAAAGGGTAGGCCCTCCTACATTGACCCCAAAAGCTTATCTGTTGAGTGAGAAAGTGCCTTGAACTAGTGTACAATCACTGAACCTTAGAGAAATTTGAGTTGGAAGAGAGCTCTGGAAGTCATTTGGTCCAACCCCTTGCTTAAAGCAAGGCCAGCTTAGATCAGATTGCTTAGAACCATGTCCAATTCGGTTCTGAATATCTCCTGCAGTGGAGACTAAACAAATTCATTGGGTAGCCTGCTCCRGTGTTTGACTACTTTTCTTGTGAAAATGCTCTTTCTTAATATCTATTTGCAGATATGTAATCAAATAGCCATCATGAGTGCCTGGCTCTAGGTTAGCATTGGAAACTCTGTGAATTTAGAAACCTGACACTTGATTGCACTTTAGTGAACAGCATCAAACTGGACAAAGCTTATCTTTTTTAAAACACAGTTATAAAAAGAAGCTGTGATGGTGGACAGTGAACTTTTTGTTTTGCATAATTGTAATCAGTTTGGAGCAAAGTTCTACACCTAGATTAACTTGTAAGGACTTGAGTCTGAAGCTTGGATAATCAGCTGTCCTAAGCAGAGACTGGAAGAGTGCCTGGCCTCAGTCCGCAGGAGACCTCTTTACTCCAAGAAATGAGTCAAGAGGATAAATAGAGAGAAGACTGGGAGAGAGTCTGCATATTAAAGTCCCTGAAACAGGGCTTGTCAGTAAATTCCCGACTCAGAGTTCAGGTATCTCCAGACAAACTATTTTTTTTCTTTTTATGTTCAGTCATGTAATCAGAAACAGAAAGGCAGACGAATGTAAACTCATTCAGGATATGTATAGTTATTGTACTTCAGAAAAGTTAAGTAACTTAAGCTCAGAGTGTAATACAAGTTTTGGTGAGGGAGGGTATAGCTGAGAACTAAAGTGCAACATAAGGAAAGCAAGCCTTCTATGGAAAAGTGGACAAGTTCAACAGCTTTAGTGATAAAAAGTTGATGCAGTAGTAAGTAGATATAATAAAATTTAATGTAGTTTGGAAATTCTTTCTTAGTTTTTGCCATATTTTGCTGAACTGACTGAATGGATTGCAAGAATTCAAGTTATCTTCAAGAAAGAAGTTAAGGAAATGTTACTAACCATTTTTTTTTTAATATGAGTATGAGAAAAACAAAGGTGCATAAAATCGTTGGGTGGCTATATTATGTCACCATCTTCCCGCTTAGCCTACATGAACCTCCAGCCACACTTCAGCAATTAACAACAGTCTTTTGAGTGCTTTCTTTATGTAGTACTTTAGTGTGCCTCGTGAGATGAGCTTCTAGAACATCTGAAGGAGCCTAAAATTATTTATGGACACCATAACAGAACTAATATGTGGATTATGTATTACTGAGAAATGCAAATACAGAACAGTGGGAGCCACCCAGATAGCCTAAAATGTCTCCTCCCCTACAATAAATCCAGAAGCCAACCCACTTCCTTCTCTGTTCATGTAGTGATAAAGTGATTTTTTCCCTTAATTGCCATATTTCTTGCAACTTAGTCCTGAGAAAAACACAAACCTGTGGGATGAAGTCAGAAGAGCCTCCATATTTGTGAAGAATAGACTCAATATTTACTTTTGTTCAAATTGTTCCACTTTACACGAAGAATTAAGTACTTACTGAGTTACCAAGAGAGAGAGAAAAAAAAGAAAAAGAACAAGAACAAGAACAAGAAAAAGAGAAAAATCTTTTTAATTAAGACATTTACGTGTAATGAAAGAGAGGCAGATTTGAGTGCCTTCTTAAAAGTAGGCAGAATGAAGATTTTGAGAGAGAGTTCTCCAGTCTTCTGGGAGATGGTTGTGTTTGATATGAAATGCATAAAACAATATCAGAAAAAAGACAAGAATGCAAGTTTTCCTTTTTTGGGAGCAGTTCCCTAGGCATTAATTATGCTTGTACAGGAACTCTCCCATTCTTTTCTGTGAAAAGAGTTTCAAGAAGAAAGCTAAAAACACTTTCTGTCACTATGTCCACCTGATAGGTGGTCTCTCCTGGGAAATGACAGGATGCCTAGATAGGTGTTTCATTCCCTACTTCCTTTAATCTCCATTAAATGCAATGTGAGCAGAAAGTAGACTAAATATTAACTCTTTCTCATATTTTGATTTGATCTTTTTTCTTTCAGGTAGTCCAAAGTGTAAAGTACTTTCTGTCTGCTTTGTTTTTAATGATGTTGTGCTACTAAAAGACATTTAAACACCAAGGGTGAATTTTGTTTGCTAAAGCATCATGGTCATATAACTGCAGGACACTTCAAAATGTCTTTGACAGGTGTATTACTTGATTAAATGAAGCAACAGGGGACAGGACAATGGCAGAAAGGGTAGGAAAACAGTTAGGGAAAGCAGAGATTAAGAAGAAAGAATGTAGGCAGAGGAAGAAATGGAAGAGGCACTGGAGTCTCCTGTGCTGCCCAAGCCACATTTTAGTGTTGTTATCTTTAAATTATCATCAATCATATCTAAAAATGTGAATTATCTTGGACACCAGCTTTTATGACAGAATGGACTGATCAGGTGAAGATGCTTAGTAAAATAACCTTTTAGAGCCATCTGGGAAGTTTTAGAATAAACCCACAGACATCCACAGCTGAGGTGAGATAAGCGAGTAGTAGCTTTTCCTTATACAGTCCACTTTATAACTTTATCTTTGACCTCTTTACAGCTGTCCTTGTGTATGTCCAGTATATCTCAGAATGTTTTTTGTGTATGCTTAAAGACTATTTGCATGAGAAAGGATTGCAGTGTTTAGCTGTTCAAGTATTAAAAAGGCTGGGTAGTCTTGAGTGGCAGTTGATCTGTCTAACATTGTGTTTTCATTCATTGATTATTTAATTCAATTGCACCAAAGAGTCTACCACAAAATGTAATTCTCTTGGCAAGAAGGATTAGCAAAATGAAAGAGAGACTTTATACTACAGTCTCAGGAGTTCCATTTTCATTAATATATGTTTACCAGTTTTCAATAATTAGAATCATTCAGCACTATTGCTGTATTTAGGTCGGAACTGGCCTTTACTTAAAAATAAYAATCTAACTTTCAGGATTACAGCAGAAATAAATTAATCACTGTTTATACTATCTGAAATAGGTGATGGAAAGATTATGTGCATATTTAACTGAAATCTGGCTTTTTTCTGAAGCATAAATAAATGAGAATAATATAAGGAATGTAATTTTTTTTTCTTAACATTCACCAAAACAAATGGGTACTTTCATAACATGAAAAGGAAACACTGCTGATAGACTTTGAATGCCTGAGGCAAAACTATTTTTAAAGTAACAGGAATATAACTATTGTGCAGCATACAGGTACACATTTTTTGGCAATTTAATAATTTGGGATTTTAAAATAATTTCTATATGCCCAGTGTTTTTGCATTTGTGTGATGATGGAACATTGAAAAAGATAAAAGTCTATGAAGATATCATAATTGTAAYACTATATATTATACATGCATAAGAAAAAATAACAAAACATTTATGTTGACAAATCTGTGGAAAAATTATTTTAATATAGATAATATTGTATTATATATTAAATGATTATAATTATAACATAATGAAATTATTCCACTTCAAATTAATGCCTATTATAATACAAGTACAACAAGGACCTCATCCTCTTCTACAATGCAGGGTCCCTACCAATCATAAATTGTTTCATTCTGTACTTGATCCTTTGAAGAAGAAAATGAACTAAATCTCAATGRTATAATGCTGCAGTGACCTAGCAGAAACAACTGTTGCATGGAAGGACATTAAGCACAGTATTATTTGAAGCACAGAAATAAAAATGGTATCGTTCAAAAAAGAAGGAAAGAAGCCAAGAGTAAACTACTGTTCAGTCAGTGYTCAGGGTCTGTATATTTCATAATCATGAATTAAATTTAGAATAGTCAGACTGGTTATCCAAATAAAATAAGTGTTAAAGACCTAATCTAAATATTACAATAATGAGGTTTTCTTGTTTGTTTGTTGTTTTTTTTTATGATGAATTTGGAAAAGACTTAACCYGTTGGGCACCTGGTTTCATTTATTTAGTAAACAGTGAAAAGAATTCATCTTACAAATTTAGATTTCTTCAACAAAACAGCTCTTCAAACTTCCTTTGTATAAGATATATCAGTAAGACACACCAGGAGAACCACACTCTAAAAGTATCTATAAGTTTCTGTTGACTATTGAATTGATTGAATTGAATTGAATTGATTTGCTATTGAAATCATGCTTAACCAACTTTATAGTGTTCTGTAATGGAATGCCTGGCTGGATAGATGAGGGGAGAGCAGTGGATGTTGTCTACCTTGACTTCAGCAATGCTTTTGACACCATCTCTCGTAATCCTCATGGGCAAGCTCAATAATGCAGGAGTGGACGGTGAGGTGGATTGAGAACTGGCTGAATGGCAGAGCTCAGAGGGTTGTGCTCAGTGGTGCAAAGTCTAGTTGGAGGCCTGTAGCTAGCGGCGTCCCCTGGGACCAATACTTTGTCCAGCCCTGTTCAACTTATTCCTCAGTGACCTGGATGRAGGSACAGAGTGCACCCTCAGCAAGTTTGCTGASGATACAAAACTGGGAGGAGTGGCTGGTACACCAGAGGGCTGTGCTGCCATTCAGAGAGACATGGACAGACTGGAGAGSTGGGCAGAGAGGAACCTCATGAAGATCAACAAAGGCAAGTGCAGGGTCCTGCACCTGGGGAGGAATAACCCCATGCACCAGGACAGGTTGGGGGTTGACCTGCTGGAAAGCAGCTCTGCTGAGAAGGACCTGGGAGTGCTGGTGGACACCAAGYTRACCATGAGSCAGCARTGTGCCCTTGTGGCCAAGAAGGCCAATGGTATCCTGGGGTGCATGAGGAAGAGTGTTGCCAGCAGGTGGAGGGAGGTGATCCTCCCCCTCTCCTCAGCCCTGGTGAGGCTGCACCTGAAGTACTATGTCCACTTCTGGGCTCCCCAATACAAAGAGACATGGCACTACTGGAGCGAGTCCAGTGGAGCACTACTAAGATGATTAAGGGTCTGGAGCATCTCTCCTATGAGGAAAGGCTGGGAGAGCTGGGCCTGTTTAGCCTGGAGAAGAGAAGCCTGAGGGGGGATCTTCTCAGTGTGTATAAGTATCTGAAGGGAGGGTGTAAAGAGGCTGTGGACAGACTCTTCTCAGTGGTGCCCAGTGACAGGACGCGAGGCAACGGGCACAAACTGAAACACAGGAAGATCCATCTGAACATGAGGAAAAACTTCTTTACTGTGAGGGTGACTTAGCACTGGAGCACGTTGCCCAGAGAGGTTGTGGAGTCTCCTTCCTTGGAGACGTTCAAAAGTCATCTGGACAGGGTCCTGGGCAATGTGCTTTAGTGACCCTGCTTGAGCAGGGGGTTGGACTAGACGATCTCCAGAGGTCCCTTCCAGCTTCAGCCGTTCTRTGATTCTGTGATTCTGTGACTACAGAAGAAGCCCAGGTTGACTAGTTTGAATGTAGATGTCTACACTGTAGATTTAGTTGGATCCCATCTAAAATTTCTAAAAGATTGACATTATTTCAGAAAATTTCAGATGTTATTTTAGGATAAAATAASTATGGATTGTAATATCTTTGGAGCAGAAACAACCATTTACAGTGAAAGCCTTATGCTCCTGAAGGTGTGTATTTTTCATAAAAGAACAATAATTATCCAAAGAGATAAGATAAGGTGTCCTATTACATGGTTATTTCCTATTAGTTTTACAGCACAGTGGGATCCTACAGTAATCATTATCTGTGGGTGTTAACGGAAATCACAGAATCGCAGAATCACAGAGTCACAGAAGGGCAAGATACATCATATCATATATGTAGACCCCTWCAGTGCTTTACACATGCATTTATAGTTGTACCTGAGCTAGTGACTGTAGGCTCCTTTTGTAGTCACAGAAAAGAAATGGGTGCTTTCATAACATGAATCAGCTGTCTGAATTTAGATACACACTTTAAGAAAAGATAAACTATGGTTCCATTGAAATGCCCGTTTCCTTCAAGGAACTACATACACAGGGAACCTAGAGCTACGTACTCAGGCTCAGGGCTTAAAGCTAGGAAAGGTTAGTCTTTCTCTGAGAGTTCCTTCATGGACAAATATAGACAAATCATTTTTATACTTCTGAATTCTGCAAATATTTAAAACCCAGCTGGACAGGAGTTTCCTTATACTGTGCAAGCCAACATCAGAAAATAATTTAATTTTTTAGCTGTAGTTATTTAGAGAAAGATTTGAACATTTAACAGAAAACAAGCAAAATGTATCGAATTTTCATTTTTATGGCTTACTATGATACTTCTTTCTTCCACTAACTTTCTTTTCTTTCTCTATCTTTAGTATTAGACTTCACTGACAATTTTAACAGGTATAGGTATAGGAAGTTTTCTATGAGGAAACTTATTTCACATTCTTTGGACTATTATGTAGCTTATCAGAGAAAATATAATTATTAAAAACACACGCATACAATTATTACTTTTCCTGATTTATCAAATTGACTGCCAGAAGCTTTATCTCTGCTGTTGGATTTGATGAAGTCTGCTGGCAAGTGTTTTCTCATTTCAATGCTTGGAAACACAAAAATGTTTTCTAATTCAGGTGCTTGTGGTTTCTGATACAAGCGAAAGAAAGACATTGCAATCCAAGCAGTATACCAAGCAGTCCAGTAGAAGTGTCCACTACCAGACATAACAATAACAAAGAAATCTAGCTAGAAGCTTCCTGTTAATGATAACTTGATTGAATAGTTGGTCTGTTCATCAACATGGGGCCTGGACATTAGAAATTTCATTATGCACAAAGACCAGCATGAGTAATACAGGCTTTGTGCTTTATTGAAAGAGAAGCRTACAAGCAGCTGTTTCATCATTAAAGATAATTAAAATGAATAAGTATTACGAAAGAAATTAACAGCAGGCTTTGTAAATTATGATGCTCTAACTCCATCAAAATTTTGAGATGAATTATAACCTAGTGAACATTTCCTCATTTTTTATGCCCATGAATCACATACATATATCAGTATTTCACTCATTCCCCTGTTGCTTCAACTTCTCCTCCCATTACCTATACATATCCTGGTAGAACATCTTTATGTCACCATCCTAACCTCATATTAATTATTTTTTTTCCTAGTCCTATAAAAACATCTCTTCTTTAGCTTATTCTTCATCATATGTTTTTGGAGGTACACTGGAGAATTGAGTGAAAGCTGAAATCACTTCTTGATTCATACAAAGCTACTCTCTCATCCCTGAAGCTGAACACTATAAAGTGTTAACACCATCACTTTAACTTCAAGGCTGATGGTACTCTAGAGGAGCATTTGATACAGAATTTAATAATAGGCCAATTTGGTTAGGATATTAAATTCTGTCCATCTGACAAAAAATTAACATAAATAAATAAATAAACAGAAAAAGAAAACAAAGACTTAAAAATCATTCCCAGTTACTCCCCTGATCAGTTTGTTTACACAAAAAATATATATTTAAGAATATTTTTCAATTCATTAAAGTGTGCCTATCTCATGTTATTTTCTGATAAAGCAGTGTTTGATCAAGACATAGGTGCTTAAAACCCTCTCATGAATAGCTATGTAGGAAAGAAGTGATTGTCACCTCCCTGTAGCTACCTATGATGTTCATCTGGAGAAATGTCCTCCATACAAGTTAAATCTACTTCTTAGAATATGTACAAGAAACCAAAACTCTGGCAAAAACTGTGAATATATAATGTCATCCTTGCACTCAGGCAAATTCCACTGAAGTGACTTTCTTCTTTCGTTCCATAGAGTCCTTCACAAAGCAGAAAGCAGTTGCACAGTGACCTAAAGATGAGCTCACCTGGTCTCTTTCAATAGAAAATCTGGAATACATTCCAGAACTGTGCATTCTCTAGGAAAATATCCTATCTGTACTCACGAGATGAAACATGTCTGAGAATTGTCACCTTACACATCCTGTCTTTCTTTTCTACGCAGTTACATTCTAAAAATGTTCTAAAACTACAGGTCAACTTTGTAAATCCAAGGGTGTTTCCAGCCACACTTAGTGTTGCATCTCATCCATCTTTCGTTACCTTTGGAGCAAGTCCTGGTTTCTGAGTCTTGCCCATCTTTAGGTCACTGTGCAACTGCTTTCTACTTTGTGAAGGACTCTCTATGGAACAAAAGATGGGAGTTGAATCAATTTAATTCATTTTACAAAGTTGACCTGTAGTTTTAGAGACTAGATTTGTCCTGAATGTAACTCTATAGAAAATAAAAGACAGGATGTGTAAGGCGACAATTCTCAGACATTTTTCACCTCGTGAGTACAGATAGGGTATTTTCCCAGAGAATGCACAGTTCTGGAATGTATTCCAGATCTTCTGTTGAAAGAGACCGGGTGTGCATCTTCTCTCACGCTTAGGAGAGAAAGGGAAGGAAAACCAGGACTATGAACCAGAAGACAATCTGAATACTGCCATATGTTGTGGCATGTATCTGCTAGCTGTCTAGCACAGTCTAGCATTTCTACAACACACACRGGGAAAGGCTTAAAGCACAATAGTCCAAAATGGATATTTGGTTACAAATAGCTGTCAGGATGTGAGTTATTTTAGTAGACCAGTAAACTTCCACCAAAGAGAAAGGATTTTCTTGGGTGGGAAGGCATCCAAGTCATAACAGTCTTGGTGCTCTGTACAGTAGATATGGACATAATCCTGGACTACTTAGCTGGAAGATAAAGGCCAGCTTAAAAATATGTTCCTCCTTCATCTCATTGTGGTAGTGCCYGTCAATATTTTTTTGTTGCTTGCTTCACAAGCTTATATTTAAGAYATGTTGAAATGTTGGATTTACAATGTTGGATTTAAATATGTAAGCAATACAGGACATATACATGAATATATATGAACTGTGGGAATATACTTTGCATTAAGGGTTTGCACTTACTCTTCCAACATGGCAATGGAATTGTAGTATATATTTTTATATCACTGATTGCCTGTATCTTTAAATACCACATGTCCATAACAAAAACCTTCCATTAAAATGAACATAGAATGAACTGTGAGCAGTTTTAGTTTATATAGAAACAATGGCAAATTAAGGATCCAGATGCTGCCCTGACATTATGGCTCAGAGTGAAAACTGATTTGAAAGTGTTGGGATTAGTATCATATGGAAGGTGCACTCTTTTATTCCAGGAACAGTTCTTCATTATTTAGAATAATATTTATACAGAATAATATTTGTTATGAATTATACAAGGTCAGAACCTAGCATTTAAGTCTAAAATCAATCTAAATTAGTCAYATATTTAGGCTTCACATCTACTGACCTTGAGTTTTAAGATATGTCACAAACCTAGTATGTGTCAACAGGCACGACAATCTTCTGTTTGACTCTTCAGATAATCACAGTGAGGTAGTCCAAGAACAGTGTATTTGGGGTATCTTTTTTTGAGGTCATCGCAAGCTCCTARTATTGTGCTCAGACTCCTTACTGTGTTCATTTTTGACTGGACAATACACAACTCTCAGCTTTATTTGTGTTCGTCTGCCACTTCCCCAACTGTCAAATGACTACGGAAACACTCAAAGAAATAGTCTCTTTAAAGATTTAAAATAAGTTTATCAGGGAGCTGAACATTAGTCCATGACAATGCAAAAAATAATAAATATAAAAACACTTAACTGACTGATAGTTAAGTCAGACTGAGAAAGTTTCTAGTAGCTTCCTCTCACTTTTATCACCCATAATCATGACTTKGCTGTTAATAGACTAGTCACAGAACCTTCCAACACAGCTAGCAACCATCGGTGAGCTAAGGACATCAGGAGYCAGGGGCAAACATCACTTACTTTATTATGCAATAATGATGTCTTCCAAGCATTTTCAGATGATTAGCAACATTCGTAATGTTTTTCCTCAGTATCTACAATTTCCATGTTTAAATGTGGAGAGTGTGAGCTGAAAATACAAATCTAGACCCCAAAGGTAAGATTCCTCTTACCTAACACTGTGCTTTTRTATTGTAGACAGCCATACCTGAGCTAGCCGTCTAAACTGCTTTTATAGCCAAAGGAGAGGAACAGCATGACTTGCAACAGGTTTATCTGATCTTAAGGTAGCTGCCATAAGTAGAGCAAATGAATAATGTTCTAAAAGTGCCCATCCACCTACAGTGACTGTGAAATAAGTCTAGGATAATTAACGTAGTTGCAGATATTTACATGTTTATGTTTGCTGTAAGGTGAGAGGAATTGTTCCTATCATGTCTCTTTTCATGCTTTTAGTATCATAATACATTGCTTTTCATAGCAATAAAGAGTGTCAAAACAACGCATAAAAGCATAGGTCTGTTTGGAACCAGATTGTGACAGTTTTATTTGCATTAAGTAGCTTTTTATTCCACAGATAGCTTTGTTGCTTTGTTTTTTTAATTGCTACTACTTGTAGAGAGATATACTAATTAGCATAAATCAAGGTGGCAGACATGTAATTAACATATATTATTTTTAAAGCATATTACCCTCATTTAAACATATTTAGCAATATAAGGTGAAATATTTATTCCTTTGAAACAACCTGAACAAAACAAAAAGCCTTTGACTTTAATTTGCATACTTAAACAATAGCAAAGTRTACTTAGTTCATCCATTTGCATATATGGCATGCATCCATCAAGTACCCCGAGATGTTCACTTTAAAAAATGTTAGTAGAAGTCATCAAAAGCAATTAAGAAATTGAACCATTAAAAAAATCCATTATCTAGATTAGAAATGAAAACCACTTTTCATACTAAAATCTATGTACCCAAACAACCCCATATTTTTAATATTTCATATTTAACAAATTTGAAATTATTGATTCCATTCAATAAGAAAATGCATTAATGAATAAAATAAGACAACTAAATACTAATTCCAGATAAAACTATATGCTATTGATTTACCTAGACTATTTAATTAAAGCAAGCATATTAGATATCTTGTACCATAATGTAATAATTTACATTCTCTGATCAGCTGAAAATATAAATTTAATATATAAAAAGCCAAATAAATTATTTATCTCTATTAAAGTACATGAATAGCTGAAACAAATTAAAATTTTAGTATCTCATAAAAATGGAATGACAGTTGCACTTGTTTATCATATTGACATATACGTTTTGCATAAGCTTCATTGTGGAAATTCAGCAGTAGGGGATCATACAAGCACAGTGACATGGCTGTAATTTAAATAGATCATGATGAAAGATTATCTCTGTTTTTCAGTCCCGGCACAGGTCAAACATTTTGTCCACATAAGAATCATATGAAAGTAGAAATGAACCTTTTGATATACTGTATAGCTTCTGTAAGTGCATCTTTCTATATTCATTGCAAAAGCAGATGTAATGTGCAGAAAATAGGTATGCATTTACAAAGAAACAAGCAAAACATTCTAGGACCTTTAATACTCTATACAGGCTGTATGCTGGGTATGCATCAAACTTCGGAATTTTAGCCCCAGATACTCTTAGGAACAAACTGTTATCTGAAGATATCAGACCCAGTTGAAATCAACTTGGGTGACATCAATGACGAGGAATTTCAGTTCTAGTCTGTTCTAGAAATCCCAATCCGTGCAGGTTCAACCTGTGCGTAGTACTTAGAGGCAATCATGAGTCTGATTCAAAGGAATGGCAGTGCTGACTTTTTGTAAAGCATTTTATTGCTGGTGCTCTTGTCCTTGTTCTCTGGCACACAAGGTTTCAACCCACAGTCCACATTTCCCAGGAAGCTGCTCCAACCAGCAGGCTATCAAACTCTGTGGAATGGCCACTCTCTGCAGGAACGAATCCAGGACTTCATAGGACAAAGAGGAGAAATAGGCAACATGGAATTTGTTTAACTCATTTTTAAAGGGCATCCCCTCAACAAGGGGATTCTTACAGTCTGGTACCTGCTTATTGGACTGTCTAGGCATATTCATTTAAAAGTTATTTAATAAAAAGCCTTAAAAGTATTGGGGACAAAGATGAAATTTATGTTAATTCCTTTCCACACATTTTTGAAGGAGTTCCTAAGAATAAGAACACAAAARTATCTGATGACTTTCTGAGGATATGATTAAGTGAAAGAGACATCATCTTCAATTTAATGAATGTTTCTTTGATTCTGTCAGCCTCCTTTAATGTTAAACAGCAATTTGTTTTAGAAAAGAAAAATAAAGTGCTTATGTATGCATAGATATATATTACCATATATAAACACACATAGGTACACACCCCACTTAAAGATATATTTGGATTTTTAAAGAGGACTGCAAATTAAATCTATACAAGTRAAAAATATTATAGATCTTAACACACTATAAAACCCATATAAGTAACATTTAAATTTCCAGTAACTTCAAAGATTTTTTGTTTTATCAGGTATTTCATGTTCTTTTTTTTTGTTAAGCTTATGTGCAACCAAATTCTTTTAATCTCTTTCTTTTAATTTAGAAAGCACAGAAATATGGCAAAGACTGCAGCAATTTTTATCCTTCAGCTTTGCTCTGTAGTATATTGAAAATGAACAATGATCTTCCCTAAAAATGACAATAAAAACTACTGAAACTGAAGTCTCTAGAGTTTTCTGCTGCTTTGTGGMTATAGTCCTAACTGCCACTCAAAACAGTTAAAGCAATTGTTTTTAATTGTGGACCTAGTCTGTATCACATATTTGCATTTCAATGAAGTGAGATCTGAAGGTATTTGAACATTTGAAAGGAGACAGACTGTTGCTGAAAGCCGAACCATTTATTTATTTCAAATTCTTTAGGTATAAGAGAAGAACAATAGGAAGTTCAGCATTAAATTGTTTTGGGCAGAGGCTAGTTATATGAATTTTAGAGAAGTCAGAAGTAAAATGTCCATTGATAAAAAAGATATTTGTAAAGGAATAAAAAGAACTCTTAAAAAGGAACTATTACCTAAAACACAGATTTCTAAACCCTGAGGGAAATACGTCATTCCCACTGAATCACATTAGGATGAAATGGAAAAATCTGTATTAACCTTTCCTAACTCCAAGATACAAAGCTTGGAATATCACCAAAACATAGGCCTAATGCTCTTCTGACTCCTAAGCTATTCCTCCAACTACGTTAGCAGAAATAAAGTAAAAACAAGTGCTGGTGGCAGGAGGCAGGTTCTGTGGAAACATCTGATGTACCTTGTGAAGGAAATATTGGTATTAATACACAGTATATTTTTACAAATACTTGCAAAACATCTTGCATGCCTTTGTACTGAGCAAGCAGAGCATCTGTGAGTGGTACTGCTCACTCACACATTGCCACACTGCCCCTAAAAGCACTCCTGAGCCTCACTGCAGCTCCATAATTGCCTTAAAATGAGTATTTTTTGGAGTTAGCATTTAGAGAGTATTAATTTTTCTTTGTCTTATTGTTTTCTTAATAAATGGCCTCAAAGCAATTGCTGCTTTTCAGCATTTCAGAATCACAATCTAAAAAAAAAAAACCCCAAAACCAAAAAAACAAACAAAATACAACCCCGAAAACACTCAAAATAGAACAGAAGTCTGGAAAGTCTGAATAATAACCTCCCTGTGATGACATGACCTGTGGCTGAGGATGCTTATTTATTTAACTTCAGTTCATGATGCTTTACCAATGTGAACAGAAGATAATGCAATACTATCTTCCCTAAACCATGACTTCTTGCATTACCATGACTACTGCAGATTGAGCTATGAGTTTTCTCTACTCAGAAATTTTCAGCATAACCCAACAAGTTTTCATAGTCCCAGATGCAGATTATGTTGTTTTTGYTATAATTCTTGGTTGTAGAAAGAGTCATTTATCCATAATGCACTCTAAATTATAACTTCAGATGAATAAAGATATTGATGATACTGATTCTGTTCTCTGATCTACATGGGTCGCAAGTTAGGAATCTGTTAGAAGAAGATTTTATTGTAATCGAACAATGAAATTCTGTTTATTTAGAAATAATCCTGTTTCCTTTAACACCGGAGAAATCTCACAAAAGGTAATAATTTCCCTTCTCATATCACCAAAAACCTTTTTCAACTGGCATTGAAGCCCAGTGTCAAAATAACATTTAAACTAAAAGCCTTTTTTGAGTTTCTTCTCTAGTTTTCACTACTGTTGTTTCAATGTCTTGTTTCTCTGCTGCATTCTTTGTCTCTTCTGATATTTTTCTCTTATTGACTCTCTCACACACAGTATCACAGAATCACAGTATCACAGAATCACAGAATGGTTGAGGTTGGAAGGGACCTCTGGAGATCATC
>NW_020447312.1:34888-85424 GCF_003343035.1 Apteryx rowi
CCTGCATACTCTGACAACGTTCCTATATTCCTCCCAAGTGGCCTGTCCCCCTTTCCACTTTCTGTAGACTTCCTTCTTCTGTTTGAGAAGATAAATGTTCTGATAAAAACACTGTTCACCTGAATTCTCCACCTGTATTATTTATATTCTGGTGGAGTGTCATGTACGTCAGGTATGGCTTTATTTTGGGGTGGTGACATATATAGATAATTCACTTGGGTCTCTTTTCTGTTTCATAGAGAAGATTAATAYTGTTTTATAGCAATCTCACACAAAGGGTAGGTGTTATAACCCAACAGGAATTCAAGAAGATTAATCCAATCTATAACAGCAGTTTATAAAGTGGTCTAGGAGGACCACATTCTTATGACAAATGAAGTAAATGATTCAAACCATTACTAAGGAAGAGCAGCATGCATATATAAGTGTGTATTTTTCATTAACCACTTTATTGTTACAGAACGATGTGGGAAAGTTGAGGGTGTCTCATGTTAAATGTAATGACTTCAATTTACACAAACATCATTAGATTTCATTTCCCTAAATCAGAATAAAAAAATTAACTGCAATGAAAATTATTCAACCAGTTTGCTAAAAGCAAATAAAATGTCWTTTGGTAAAGCATTATTTCACTGTGAAACTTCCCCCCCCCCCCAATTCCCAAAGTTTAATGACACATCTGATCTTTTTTTCTTTCTTTCTTTCTTTCTTTTTTTTCGTTGAAAAAGGCCCTGTGACTGTAAGAAAAATGGACTTGCACTCTGTCAGAACTATCATTTCTCTAAATGTCAAATTGAGACATTCTATATTCACAGTGCAAAGCAACAGAAAAGGTAAGAGTAGCAAGACTGAGACACTTGGAAAAAGAAAGATAATAATTTGAGTATAACTCTAAAAATATCTTCAGACTATCTGTGCTTCCTCTCATTTAGCTGATTACTTATTGGGAAATATGTTAGTGTTCTTCAGCTGCTAATGCCAGTAGGTGTTAAGAAGGCAACTATAAGTGCTTTTGAAAGAGCCCCCAAGAACAACTTCTAATTTTCCACTTCTGAAACAATTAGGTGATTTTATTAAAATCTCTCTAAATGAATCTGAGTATCTTGCATTTTATTCTCAACAAGGGAAACCAGGATATAATTGCTAACCAAGATTTTTAATTACAATAAGGTATATTTTTGCATTCCTTGAGCATCTTCTGAATTCTGCAGCTAACAGTTATGCCTAGATTTATAATATTTGTGACTATTATGTTTTGTTTTTTGTTTTTTTTAAATAATGGGGGAGAGCATGGGTGAAGATGCCTTTTTGTTGTTGTTGCTGTTAAGCATGACTATTTATTGAATTTTAGTGTGAAAATAAAACATTCTCATACAAAATTTCCCAAGATCTATTCCTGTAGAATCGTCATGTGGCATGCTGGGATGTCCTCTGTCCTCAGAGGATTTCAGACCTGACTGGACCCTGAGTGGAGGTGAGACCTGACCTGCTTGGAGCAGGAGAGTGGGCTAGACACTTCCTGAGGTCCCCTCTAACCTCCCTGTGATCCTATGATTTTTCGAGAATGATGGCTTTTCACTTTTTATTGATTTACTGATTTAGAGAGAAATAATTAATGAAATGAGTGAAACCRAAGAGCTCAAGAACTTGCAGGCCTGCTACTAGATGTAACTCATATGTGTAAAAACTGTATAGAATTTGTAACTTTTCCTTAGAAAAAAATGTTATATTCTCAAAGATATGATTAATCTTGCATGTTTTATCCTTGATACAAATCCAAATTGAAGTTCCTTACATTTTGAATATAGTTCCACATTTAATTGCATTTTTCTTCTTTCTACCCTGTTTTCAACAACCTACTACATATTAGTTAGGATACTCAAGGGAAGTAAAGTATAAGACAAGCATTAAGTGCTGTCATCATCATACTGAGTGAGCATTTCAACTGTTACTCTGTATTGCAAATGGTTTAGGTGATATTTACTGGGTACTTATCCAGTTAAAATCGGAATACCCTGAAAGTACTTACTGGATCAATTACTATTAGAAACTAGATAGGGAAGTTTCTGGTTACGATTCTTTATAAAGCTTAATCATGAAATAGTTATTGACTTGTCCAGTCCTTTAAAGCCTCAGCTGTTCTCAGACATGCAGACAACTTGAGTTACCTGTAGCCTTCTGTGGGCAAAGCAACTATTTTTTTAGCTACAGTCAAGAGGTTAATATGTACATGTTGGTATGTGGGAAGTGTATCATGATTTTGGTCTTTATGAAAGTCCAAAGGATAAAGCTGATAGTCCAGCTGGAGGTATCTAAGACTATTTTTGTTTGCTTGCTTACTTGTTTGTTTAATCTGGCCCTTTCAGGCTAAAAAGCAAGATCTGATACTCATATGAATAAAATAAATATGTCACAAAAGGAAAGAATGTATCAAAAGTGTTGATATGTAGTATTTCCTGGGTAGTGATAAGAATAATTCAAGAAACATTCAGACTGCAGTATATATTTGCTGGAAAAGCCCAAAGAAGAACTGCAAATTCTAGGAGACAGAAATAAGTTAATTATTCTGCCAGTGGAACATTTGTTAGAATAGTTCTGTGGTAGGACTACACTRGATAAATTCTTCTCCAGGCTGTAGTTACCATCAGAGACCGGTAAGACCATGATGTTGTTGTCCTCACTGAGACAGTTCTGGTGAGGAACTAGCTGGCAAAAAGAAGAAATTCACTGTGAGTTTGTCAGCTGAAATATTAAGATCTATGAGTCAAGAAGAATTACATCTTTAAGGCTACCAGAGCTGGATATTATCAGGCTGACAACTATGAATTAAAATACAAAGAGACACTAGACCATTAAATTGTGAACCAGTGGCTGTGATTCTGACAGGAAGTCAAGAGGAAGAAAGGGATTGCCAGTGGACAGATGCACAGATTTTAATGACATTTGGACTATATTCATATTCCTAATTATTTATTTAAAAGTGAATGGACCATGGTAGACAATATTTCATTTGAATTAAAGTCTTATTTCTTACAGGCAATAAATACCAAGGATCTTTTACACTGCTTAATAGAATTTTTTAAAAAGCTCAGTATATGATACATAYGCATACACACATATTAGGAACACCTCAGCTATCAGAGTAATGCCAAAAGGGCATAGATAGACAGAATTTATTAAATAAATGATTTAAGGTAATTGTTTAGATAGTTTTTTTGATAATTTAGACATTACACAGTATTTTGCATAACTGTTGAAATATAAATGGGCATATCTATTTAAATTTTTATACTTGAGCTGGGGAAGAGTAAGATGGAAAATATAGCTACAATAATATTAATTGAGCCCAGAGGCCAGTAAGYGGAACATCAAAACTGTAGGATAACCTGTAAAGTACTTTTATCTCTGGATTTTTAACTAAGCCAATTTAATAATTTCCTCTTGTATATCTAAATTCCACAGGCCTATAAAAAGTAACTGTTGCAGATTGAAATTAAGGGAAAATTGTAAAATAGAAGCTGTAAATGAAAAATAATAATATAAAAAAAMCCACTTTTTAATGCCATTCCCTGATATGCTGTACAGTACTCTCCTGAAAATAGATATAGACTTAGTATAGATATAGTGAAACTCATAGAAATATGTTGACTTGTATTAACTTTGAATCCAGACTTTTTTTATTGATTTTTGTTACAAACTTTTGAAAAACTGTGTAGTAAATAATTCACCACCAGTTTTTGATGCAGTCATTTGTAGCATTTTTTCCTACTGACTAGAACTTCTGGGAAAAGGTGTTACTACTGACTGATATAGCAGTGTTTTTCTCAGAAATACTGCCTTTAGGAACTTGCACCTGTAGGCATCATGAGTTAATAAGGTTTTTGTGGCTCTAAACAAATATTCATGATTATTGATTACATAATTTCTTAGTAAATTACACTCATTTTCTTCTTTCCACATATCTATGAACAGATCTTGCTATCTTCAAGTGCACTAGCTATTTGAATTTCCTTGATCATTAATTCTTGTGGAAATTTTTACTCTACGAATTCACAGTAGAGTTAGCTGTGAATATTTAGTTTTTCTACTGGAAATTACTGCCATGTTGGATAACTGCAAGTGGTCAAATGAAAAAAGCATATTGGGCTATGTGCTCAATTTGTATAATAAGAACCTTTCCCCTATTCCAGGAGAAATGGTAATACAAGGAGAAGTAGCAGAGGAAAAAAGGGATTCAGTAATTTTGCAAAATGTTAAGAGTTTCCTAAAAGACTGCTCTTCATAAGAATTAAACTAATGTAAGATTCATAGGCTGTATGCAAAGTTAAATTTAAATAATRTTATCGCATTCACAGAGAGTCACTGCATACTGATTCTAGCTATGAGTGGTACAGTTATATTTACAAACTAATTCTTGAAGTTCAAGGGATAAAAATGAGAGAAACAAAAGCCATAAATGAGCCTTTTTAGTACTTACATTCTCTTAGAGAATTTCCATTCTCTCCGTACTGCAATGCTTGAGGTAGCAATGCATAGACTAGGACACTTTCCTGCCTACCATTGTGGTGTTTGAAGAGATAAAGAGCATATTAAAACTTTCTAAACCTTCCTGTTTCATATTGCAGTAGCAGAGAAGTTTAGCTCTAGATAAGTAAAAGTGGTGAAATTCATGGAATCACAGAATAGTTGAGGTGAGAAGGGACCTCTGGAGATTGTCGAGTCCAACCCTGCTCAAAGTAGGGCCAACTAGAGCAGATTGCTCAGAGCTTTGTCCAGTCAGGTTTTGAATACCTCCAAGGATGGAGACTTCACAACCTCTCTGGGCAACGTGTCCCAGTATTCAACCAACCTCACTGTAAAAAGTTGGGGGGGGGGTATACTTTGGTGGAATTTCCCATATTTATTTATCAAATTAGTTTGTTACTGTCTGTAGGGTGACAGTTTTTTGTGAGTATTCAAGTAACTTCTCAATAATTGGATAAAAATCCATGTATCCTRGCAAACAGTACAAGTGTTCTTCAGTCCTATAATGTATGTTGTCCAGAAGATTATTTGTTATTAATGATTCCTGTGTTAAAAAGTAGTTATGATTTGTACACCTCAAAAGAGAGAAATGAATGGTGGGAATGCTCAAATGTACAGTTCATGAACAATACTTAGACTGAAATCTGTTTGTAGTAGAATTCAGCAAATACCTATAAATAATAAACAACGCTCACAGAAATCCAAACTGAATAGTCATTGAAACTCATAAATGGTAGCATTTGTACAAGTATTATTTGTAAAAATAATTACCTCTGACAACTTACCTCTCATGTGAACATGTGCTGCCCTGAAGAATAACAAGACTTTTACTGCAAGTTTAAGCACACTGAGGCTAATTAAAAATTCTTTACTTGTTGGATGAGCCCCAGCTGACTTCCTTGAATTGTCTGTTTATAGCAAGAAAGCAAGTACAAAGGGATGTGGGAATCCTCACTTACATTARAAAGAATGTTGTCTCTTTCCCACTATCCAATTCTTGAAACATGGTTTTGATTACATCTGCAAATGCATTGTAAATTTTTAATGTTTGTAAATACACTATGACCCAGACAACATGTAGAGGGCTATGGTACACTCTAAATCAATTAATTAAAGTTAAAGCTTCTATTTATGATATCCATATATGCAGCTGTGGAGGTCATGATATTGCAAGAGTAGAAATGGTCTGAATAAAACATTTTGGAACGTTTTCCTATGCTAATAGTGACTGAAATATGAGTGCTGGTATGAATATGTAGATATGTAAATGTCTGTGAGACAGCTTACAGATTTTGACCTGTCAATTTTTATAAATTTTAAGACACTTGTTCTTTTTCAAATAGCCATTCCAATTCTGTGACGTTTACATTGTTTTTCCTTTCAAAATGGTCAGTCACAGCATTTCCAACAGCATCCTTGCTGTGGTTCAAGAGACAAAAATAATTGTCAACTCTGTACCAATAATGATCTGAATTATTTTGTGCCGTGCCATGTTTTTGTCTCAGCAAAGTCTCTCACAAATAAGAATTTAAAACAGCATTATTTATTTTACTTCTTTGATCACCAATGATCTGAATCTTCATAAACTTGTTTTTAAAAGGAAAAATATAATTTTGGATGTCAATATCTTAATATATTCTACTGTTCATTTGCTGAAAAATAAGTGGAATATTTTACCTGATTGAATCTGAAATCTTTGTAGGAAGTTCGCAGAATATTTAACATTTTGTGATAATTGGTTTAGAGCTTTTGCAATGTCATAAATGCGTAAACATGCAATTATTTTCTTAATAGCATGTCCATAACATATATATCTTTTCTAACTCATTTGCTTTTTTTTTTTTTAATAGTGCAAAACAATAGCTGCATCCTAGATGCTGCTTAAATTCAAATTCCTTGGGATAAATAGAGCTAGTGAGTTGTGCTGCAGTGTAGCGGCCAGAAGCCACAGAGTATGCTTTTTACCTGTTTTCTGTACTTCACTTGCATGAACTCAAACAGTCAAAATAGGTTGTGGGGAAGGACTATTGACTGAATTTGTTTTTATACRGAGTGTTCATTACAAATTCAATTATCAGTTATGAAATAGCAAGTCATTTGACTTTCAAGCTGTCATAATTATGCATTAACCCAAATAAGTGTTAAAATTCAAAATTTAAATAGACATAAGCAATGTTGGGGGTAGGTACCAGATCCATCGCATTTTCAAACTGATAGATCACTTTTAAATCACTTAGCAAGATTATCCTCTTCCAAGGATGTTAACAATGTTAAGCATTTGAACTCATCTCATCATTAGTGTAGTGAATGAAGAGCAGCTGAGTTCTGGAGAGTGGTATTTTTCATATGGTATTTTTCTTATCTTTCATATGTTCATAACATTGAACTTACTGAAAATTTCAGGTCTTGAAAATGGCCAAGTATGTGCTTGACTGCTGGAACTGCGTAGTGTTTACTTCACACAGTTCTGAGCTCTGAGAGTTTGATTTGTTTGTGCAGATTTCACAAAAGCTTTTTATCATGAAAACCAGAAATTTGAAGAATCAGAAGATACATAAGATTGCTGACGTGCTTGTGAGCCATACATTTTTCACCAAAGTAAAAAAATTACTCAAATGCACGTGAACATAAAGGCTTGAACATTTGAACTTAATCTTATAGTGTTACTTTTCTTCCATTTTCCTGGTACTGAGTTTACTCTTCCTATAGGAGATATAGTATCTACAGACTTATTCTACAGAGCTTTAGTCAGCTTTCTGCAAGTCTTCAGTGACCTCTTTTTTTTAACAACAAATTTGTTCTCTTTAGTTAAGCCTGAGATGAGCAGAAGTAAACCTKTACAAATTTTAACAGTGTGTGTATGATATCAGCCTCTGAGGTAATTCCTTTTTTTTTTTTTTTTAATTAAGGATGAACATAGTACTTAGAGGCTAAATACTGATCTGAATAAAGTATTAAATGTAGTTATGAACAAGTAGAGGCCGCTTGAAAAGGATCAAAATATCTGAAGTGTCCTGTTGGCCAAAACTACAAAATATGTCTCAGGAAGGCTTTCTCACCCTCACCATCTACCTGAGGCTTATCTCTTCCTCAGTACACATTTAGCATTGCCTGTCCTATGACATTTGCCATATTCAATATCGTAGGTAAGACAATGTTTATATGAACATTCATATGAAGCCTGGAGGAGTCTCTTTACTAGAATCACATAGGGCTTTGGGCTGTTTGTTTGTTTGTTTGTTTTGTTTTGTTTTGTTTTGTTTTTAATGCATGGACAAACAGCATATTTGAGAGTCTTATTGTGGGCACAGGATAATGATGTCTGCATTTTCTTGTTCGAGAGCGTAGGCCTGAGACAGAAAAGGTCTATCTTCCTTCCAGAAGCTGAAATATGAATTTGTTTTAAAAACTATTTTGAGAAGGACAAAATACTCATCAAACCACTGAAAATGGTACTATACAATTTTGCCTTTTCAGTTGTCAGAATAAGTAGCAAGATGTCTTTAGAACATGATATTATAAAGTTTAAGACTTAGTACATCTACACATCCTTTGGCTTGTTTTCCAGATCAGTATGTACTTGAATCTTATCTTCTTCTTAGTTCGGTCATCACTGGCCTTACAAGAGAACAGATGAACATTTGGTAAACAAATCATCAGCATTGTAAGCATTATTTAAATACTTTTTTCAAAAAAATCTGGGCATTGTCTTCTGGCTTATTTTATTGTCTGAGCTTCCATTAGGATTCTGCTGCTGACTCCATGTATTGCTTTCCATGGCTTAAACAGCAGCTGTCTGCAATTCGCTGAACTCTATAATGTGCATTTATTCTGTTGTAAGAAAGCCAGTCAGATGAAGTGACATATTTTTCAAGTCACTAAAAAATCCTTCTCGCATCACCACAATGTAGAGATATATATACTCTGACATGTGGTGGCTGGTGTTTATAAAGTAGAGAAGAGCTTACCAGATCTTGACTATTCATGTTATTATTATTTAAAGCTGTCCACAGAATTGAGAAGACATCATCATTTCATTTTATACACTATTTGTTCTGTGAACGACTCCTGCACAGCAAGAAGGTCTAGAAAATTAATAACAAAAATAAATATGAGATATTGGAATTCACAACACAATTATGCAAAAAAGAGTAGTTTTTTTTTTTTTTTAACAAATTCTGTCATAGAATCATAAGGCTGGTAGGGCCAGGATTTTTCAGAAGTATTTGAATGATAAGATTATTATTTTTCCATTCATTATAGTGAACCTAGAGAAACTGTAATACTAATTAGGTGCTTCAGCTGAATGCCTAAGAGTTGACTGGGTGAACCCAGACCATAGCTGATAAGCAGAAATAATTCTGATCATACTTGTTACAGTTAAAAAGAAAGACATTGATTTTTTTTTCATTTTTCTTAGGKGAGGAGGATGTTTTTGTTGTTGTCCTAATGGAATACATGAATGAGGCATAAAAGAAGTTGTAAAAGGAAAGGTGCTTTCCTATTTGTTGCAATTCTACAAAACAACAACAACAACAACAAAACACTAGGACATTTCACAAACGTCTGCACTGTCTGTTTTCAGAACAAAGAGACAAAGAGGTGTTTAATGATGTGAAAAGATCCTCCTGGGAAGTTTCTAAATGAGATGAAACAAGAAAATATTGTATTTGTCAAAATAAGTTTTTTGACCAAAGGAGTTTGAAATGGTCATGCTTTTCAGGATAGCTTTCTCATAGCAAATTATTTCTCCGAATTTTCTACAATTTATCAAGTGTGTGATAGTATGATGATTATCAGCCCAGTCTGCAATCCTTTAGAAACAAATACTTTTCAAAGTATTTATTTATTATATTCATAATCTTGTTTTGTTCAAAATTACAGCTCTGTATGTAGAACCAAAAATGTAGTGTTAGCCTAATTAAAATTTTAAAAATCTATTCAAAATTCAGCAGACAGTTACTATCAGTTCAGTTACAATAATATTAATACTTATGGCCAAACTACTATAGAAAAGCCTTATTGGCAATAATACCCTTAAAACTGATTCAAGAAAATTTATTCATAGCTACCGTTTCTTTTCTGAGGGAAGTGAGAAAGGCAATTACTACAGATTTCAAGATAACAGATTTGGGCTAGTTCAGGGAAGTGGTAAGCATAGTGTTCTTTGGGACAATTTCTACCCTAAAGAGCAAAGGAGCCTGTTAGGTAAGGAGGCCGAATCCAGTAGCCCAACGAGRTGAGGCTGCTGCAGCTCCCTGTCCTCAGATCCAACCAGTGGCAAAGCTGAGCTTCGGTGCCCAGGAAGCATCAACGCATGCATACAGCATATATACACATAAATTCATGGCCGGCTGCACAGACAGACACGCTCAGCACTCACACAAACACAGGCACCACAAACGGCCTCATCTTGCTCCCCTCTGTGGCTGATGAGGATGAAGGTCTGTTAGTGGGACATATATATATGTACATCTATACAACATGGATCCCTCCAGCAGTTGGGCTGAGACACTCAGTCTGCCCAGTAGCTGCCCCTGGGTCCCTTGTCTCCCCAGCTGCTGGCACCTGGACATGTGAGCCCCTGAGGCCAAAGCTCCCTCCAGCTGCTGGTACAGACCCCCCCCCACACACACACACGCACATAGACACTGTGGATCTCCCCGTAACTGGCCTGGGACACGCAGTCCCTCCAGTAGCTGGTCCAGGATCCTCGCTCTTCCAGGTGTCTCATCCCTAGACACACAAATGCACACACACACACAGTGGCAAATGGGACACACACACACAGACACAGACACAGACACAGACACAGACACAGACACAGACACAGACACACACACACCTGCACAGGTGGGTCTCAGTTGTCCCAGGACTCTATGGCCCTTCTGGCAATTGTCCAGGACACCTCATTCCCTCCAGTAGCCAGCTGCCCTGTGGTCTCACCCTTAGAGCTGCGTACACACACACATACACACACTCTGCTAGCTTCCAGGTCACTTCATCTGCTTACCAGCTAGTCCGGCTTGATGATGACACACTCACTTGTGTACCCTCACTTGCTCCAGGTGCTGGCACTGCAGACACATGGGCCCCTGTAGCCCCCTGGTCCCTCTCCCGCTGTGGGGACTTCAACTTCCGCACACACATGCACACAGAATAAGGAGCCCCCCACCCAGGAACACAGAAARGAATTTAATAAGAAGATAGGACAGACTATGCTGATCAGGCACAGGGCATGGCTAGCGAAGCACACTGACTAACCCCATTTACAAATGACCAGCCTTTTTTATCCCCTTACCCCTCTAGTTTCCCACATTTGTTCTTCCCCAATCCACCTTGATCCCTTCCTTTCCCATCCTTTAGTTCCTCCCCTAAACATCCCTAATAAGTTGTGTGCAATCCCCAAATGTTCTTCCCCTGCATCCCACGTGTGTCCCATACCCCTAGGCAGTGACCCCTGCCTYAGTCAAAAAGGTGCTCCAGAGAGCTACTCCCATTGACTTGTTGTGCTGGGTTTCACACCCGGACCATGGGGCTGATGGTCTCCTGGGACAGCCCTGGGAAGAGCCCAGGCAGGGTGCCCATTCCTCTGAGCAGGTAATTTGGGTTTCCTGGCCCACCCCTGTGCCTCTGCCTCTTTTGTGCTTGTGGAGGTGAGTCCTGCATGGGCTGATCACTCTCCTGTAATAGGYTGGGAGTAGCCGAGGCAGGGTATTGCTCAGGTTCCCCCATCTGCCATTGTCTCTCTATGCTCCTTTGTGCTTGCAGAAACAAGCCTGCSTGCTTTTTATCACATCAATTTACAGAGCCTAGGAGCGCTGTTCAGGCTTTAAGGACAGCTTCCTCAAAGCACAAGAACAATCCACCCTGATCTCCAAGCAATGGCACACCAGAAGGCCTGCTTTGCTGAATATGTTTGCCTGAGCTCAAACACAAAAAGGAGATATATGGGAGGTGGAAATAGGGACAGGCTACCAAGGAGAGTTATAGATGCAGCACCTGTATGTGCAGACGTGGAATTAGAAAGGCCAGAGTTTGGCAGGAGTTCATATTGGCAAGGGTTGTGAAGGGCATCAAGGAATTCTACAGGAATATCAACAGCAAAAGTCAGACCAAGGAAAATATGAGACACTCTTATTTAAATGCATGCATAAGAGGGAAGTTTATGATTTTTTGTATTTACTTTTTAGTTAAGAAGTATTTATTTTTATTTTATAGGCTTCACTACACTTCTGAATGGCATTGAATATAAATTTAACTACAAGCAAATGAGTCGGTTCCTGATCACAACTCAATGGTCATTACTATAAAATCATCTTCTGCATAATGCCAGAACCACTTCCTTGACAAAATGGAATGCAAATATAATATTTCACTTACTAACAATAACTCTATAATAAACTCCAACAGCATAAGCTGTGCACTGAAATCCTAATCACAACTTTCTAGATAGATTATTCAACATTTGTGTTAGAAGTGTTTAATGCAAGACACAATAAAGAAAAAAAAGGACAACAAAATCCTTGTATTCTGGCCCGTGCAATTTCAAGAAAGACAGAGTTTTTCTCTCAGTTTGTTTCTCTCAGATGAAGTAACCACTGTACTCCACAAACAAACTACACAGGACTCTCCTATGCAAAAGTCTTTGTTGGCAATAAGTTCTATGACAATGCAATAATTAATTTAAATATAAATCAAAAAAATAAAGCAATAGAAAACTGAAAGTAGACAAAAATATCCTGAAATACATATCCAGTTATTTGAGTGTTTAGTACAAATTATTTGCTTCAGAAATTGTGACAGAGTGATGAGTAATAAGCTCATACAAAGAATGACAAAAAATATGTTTTTATATTTATTTAGCTTTTTTTCTAAACTACTTAGCTGTGAAACAAAATGAACAAGAACAAAAAATGTTAATCTCTCTATCTTGCCAACCTTGATGTCCAAACTACTGAGAACTAGTTCACAAAAAAGTAATTTTGATGGAACATTTACATGTACCATTTTATGAGAAACTGCATCAATCCCCTTGGTACAGAACACAAAATATAATTATGAAAAAATATACAATGTCCAGCAATAACACTTTTATTTTGTTATTTCAACAGTTTCAGTCAAGAAAACAAGAAGAGCTATCTCATTTGATTTCTGAGGGTGAATAATACTGTAATCAATAAACCTCTTGGGAACATTTCATTTTTAGTGGTTGTATCTCTGCAGTCTTTTGACATCACTATATATTTTCTGACTTTTTTTTTTTAATTTTTCTTTTAAAACTTAGTGGCAAATTAAGATTCCTGCAAAAATGGCTAGACTCATGAGCTAAGAAATGGAAACTTTCACTTATCTCCTACATAACATTTTGTAAGCAGTTGATGAGCTAAATTTCATAAATTTGACCAGAAGTAATGACACTGCAGTTTCACAACTCATGTCAGTTTGATCTGYGATCTTTTTTCTGAAGGTCTCGAAGAGCTTATCAGTATTATTTTTTGTTGATTTTTGTTATTGTTAAGATTTTACTATGCTGTGGATATCCCTGAATCACCAGGATTTTTCCACATAAACTCTTGTGTAGGAAGAGATTAAAAAATGATGACATTGTAATGGTCCAAATTGTATAACGTAACATCAGAAAGAATGAGACTATCCCAGCCTGAGAAGTTTAAAATCTAGATAAGATATGACGTAACATGTCACTTAGGGGGAAACAACATCAAACATGGAACAGGATGATTACAAAGACAACTTGTGATACATGTATTTAATGTATGTATTTATATTTTTGCACACTGTTCTAATTTTTATTATTATTATTTTTCAAAGTCTTCCTGCTGCATCAGAAATGAGCACTGAGGTTTTGAAGACAAATTTTCATAAGAGAGATTGTAAATTAGATTGTAGATAGTACCACATGAAATATGGAAGAAAGGGGGGAAAGACTCAGGAGGGTGAGGAAAAAAAAAGCTTTTTAGCTATGAAGCATGTATTATTTTCATGGCTGTGGTTTGTAGAAGTAGATTTTACCTTATACTGATTTACTGTTGTTATGTTCTTTTTTTGTTCTTTTCCTCCCCCCCCCAGGATTCATGCTTTAAAACAATTTATATATTGAATGAAGTGGACAAGGAGGGCCTAAATTTAGTCTTCTATCAGTTTATCTTCTAGAGGAAAGCAAATCCCTTTAAGATTCTAAAATGATTGCTATTAAAGATCACATTTATGTATTAAAAATACAACAAACAAAACCAAAGTCTAAATATCACTGTTAATTTTGCATTTCTTCTGCAGTTCTTAGGATATTTATGAATTTCCAAGATTTGCAGCCACCACTGTTCTCAAAGCAATAATAATCTTTGAAAATCTGTAGGCACTTCTAAAATATGGTTTGCTACTTTTCTATTTATAGGATAATAGCTATATCTAAATCTGTGGATCCCAGAGTACCTCTGTTGTAGTGCAAGATGAAAATGCCACTGGTTTCCATAGAGCAATCCTGGAAATACAGAAGGGAAGCAAGCTGCAGTGCTCCATCCAGTCCCCTTCCCAGGCTGACTTTCAGCTCTGAACCCAAAGATGGCCACATGGCACATCCAGTATAAATGTAACTGAAGTAGGTTGGGTTTTTTTGCCACATCTCCTGTTCATTCCAGGGTTCTGAGACACTTGTTTCCCTTGAATAGCTAYTAGTTTGCTTCTAGGTTTTATTTTGAGTGAAACAAATTAGTTACCTACAAACAAAATACAGGCATAGTTTTAGGGATATTTTTTCTACCAGGACCACTCCAAACATTTTGTAGTGTGGATGCTGAGTGACTGGGCCGGATGGCGATGCCACCAACCCAGAATGGGCACTGACACAGTGGTACCAGGATGCTCAGTCCATCTGCCTGGGGGTTCTCCTGCTAGCCAGGGAAAGCACCCTGTTCCCTCACCCCCAGGGTCCGCTGAATGAAATGAATTTGTTCATGAAATGAACAAATGAAATTGTTCCTATCCCCATTGAAAACTCTTGCTAAATTGCTGTCGGTTTTGGAGAGTCCAGCATTTTACTGATATGAATAGCAACTGTTTGTTATCAAGGTCCATATTCTTTTTAAAATGATCTCTCTAAATATGGTACCATGTTCTCAGTGCATCTTAAGCATATAAACCCAATAACCTACAAACAGAAGCCGTATAAACATTACCTGTAAAAATATAACAGAAAGTAGAAAATGTGAAAATTACATTTACACAGTCCAAACTAAGAACCATGAGGATAAAGATGGATACAAAGCCTTAATCTAGCTCTTTTACTCCTTATTATACAGGCACGACCATACTCAATTTTTGAGAATATCTTAGTGTAATTGAATACACAGTATAGATCTACTTGGTAATGATCCCATATTCTAAATGGAGCTGTTGTCTGTGGCCTTCCYGCCTCACCTGTTGAGAAAGCTGGGGTCTGTAGAAAGAATAAAATAGAATGTGGTAATATTTCACGTAGATCCCAGTATCAGCTTTCTCATCTTCAGTCTCAATAGATTTCTATTCCATATAAAGCTTTCACTCCCCCAACTATTGTTCCATTTTAAATCTACTTTTTTTTGTCTTTCAACTGTCATGTGTTTTACCTCCTGGCTCTTCATTTCTGTCAGTGACAGATGGACTTGGAGCATCAGAAAGCTGCTACATATGAATTTTTATACACATATGTGTGTATGTATGTGTAAATACTTTTACCTAAATGTCCCTAAATGCCTAACACACTACTACAACATGCTGTTACCCTGTGGTCCATTTTACCAAGTATAGAGGTCTTAGAATAGTGAGGATACATGTGGACCTGGAATTAAAATATTTCATGAAAATAAATTAACTATGTCTTTAACAAAGACTTACTAAWGATTTTCTGAAACCTCATTCTCCTAAATGGACTGTTATGTTACTTACACTGAAGCACAGCACAAAATATGACTAAAAGTAACTAACAATTGTTACTGTTTAGTAAAATTATATGGAATTGATACAAATTTTACATGGGGAATTGTTCAGCAACGTTATTTTCTCAGGTGTTTCAATTTATGTTCCTCTCTTGCAAATCTTCTGAACATACYCTTGCTTGCTCAGTCTTCCACAGTCAGAATACATACTGGATGCACAGAGGCTTCATGTTTTTCCAAAGATATCATTTGTGAAACAAAAATAGTTGAGTAGCATTTTTCAGTAGCTTAGAGTCATCAGTATATGCTGCTGTGTGCTGATACCTTTGAAATGTTTCTAAAGGTTTTCCTGACAAATCCCGACAGTCAAGCAGCAATTTGTACCTTGATGACTTTTTGTCTCTTGGAGACCTGGTACTGTGTCTTTTTCTTCATCTTCTTTTTGTTTGCCATTTCCAGAAACAATGAGGTTTTTATTGCGTTCTCAACCTTATCTCTTATTGAGACATTAGCATTACTGTTCTTCAGCAAAGTCAGAGTGTGATCAATTCAGATGGCTGTGTAGTTCCTTCTCCTTCTTAGGACACAAAGAAATATTAACCCCACATTAAGGTTGTAGTGGTCTAAGAAGAATCTGTAATCAGTCAGCCCTATGGCAGCAGAAAATCATTTTTTTTAAATTTCAATTCAACTGACATGTAATTTTACCCAATTACAGTTCATAGTCAAAGTATTTTTATGCTAAATAATGTGATAAAAAATCTTTATGCTAGGTAAGAATATTTTGCTGTTTTCTTGTTCACTGATTTTTAAAGGGAAGTCATGCTATAACATATGTGTTAGAGCTGAATTCTGTCAAGGTGCATTCTTCAGTGTGTCATCATTGCCATGCTGAATGTAGATATAAACCTTTTATATTGTCTTTTGAACATCCTGGCTAATTTTTTAAGTTAAAAGTTAAATGAATGATACAGAAATGCATGTGCTTATTTGCAGAATCTCTCTTTCACRGGGATATTTCTATGAAAAATAAATTATTCAAAATGATCTTCTCCACTGAGTTTTTGAGTTGTAAGACTTCTGCTTAAATCTAATAGTTTTTAAATTATCCTAATAGTTTTYGCTCTCTGTTATTTTCTCCATTCTTCCATGTCCATACTTAATCAGATTAACATTTAGTAAAAGAAAGCAACACAACTAAAGAATAAAAAGAAAACAGCAGGTGTTATCTTTTTTGAGTAATGTGATCTTTCTCCACATATGCCTCCTTTCTCTTTTCTCTCTTTTTCTTTTTTATTTGGCTTCTGCCCTCCCCCCTCCTTTTTTTTTTGATTTTTCTTAGACATGTGCCTACAACGTGTTCTATAATGAATACTTTCACTCCTCTGTGATTTCACTTCTTCAGGTTCTTCATGCACCCTGGAAATTTTTGATTTGTTAGCAAGCCTATTGCTGAATGTCAGCATACCCACAGCTGTCTCTTGTCCTTCCTGGTCTGACTTCCCCTATTACCACTTGCCAGTACAGCTCCCAGTTCACTCCCTGCTGCTTTTCCTGATGTTTCCAAAACCTTTTTTTTCCCAGGCTTTTGGACTGGAGTCTGTGGTCTCTGTCTGATGAAAATGCAATTATTGTCATGAAAAGTCATCACTTGCCATCAGATATCTATAGAGCAGTCTCCAGTTTTAAACATGGGACTACACCCTGTGGGTTCATATCCCTCTGCATGGAAACTGTTAGCAAATACGATTTTTTCTGAAGAGTTATGGGTCACTTAGCATTGCATACAGTTATTCAAATTTCTCTGTGCTTGGAACCTTTGAGGTTTCATTATTCATTCATTATGTCATGGAATATTACTTGTAATATGTGGGTTAGCAATTTTAAGGAGGTAAATAAATAGGTCTATTTATGAACAGGTTTCACTACATAAATATTGCTATGAAGTAATTTGCCATTGGATTACAGAATTCTTTGTACAGCAGGGTATGTGCAAAGAAAACAGCACTCACTGTGTCAAAAAATTCCCTAACGAAGCAAACAGATGTGCTGAGTAACTTCAGGATGGTGCCAGTACATAGATATGAAAGAAAATAATGGAAAGAAAGCCAATAGTGCTACGGCCCAAAAGAATGATAGGGAAAGGAAGAAAATTAAATTTGAAAGAAAATGGATTTTTCTTTTTACCTACAGATGCTGGCATGAAAGGGATAGAAACATAGGGACTCAGAGATTAGACAGATAAAAAAGAATAAAGAGAATAATTAGTGAGAGACAGCAAAAAGAAAACTGTTGAATAAAAAATGACAGAAAAGATAAACAGAACATTTGGTAGGACTCATTTTGGTGACTTTAGGTGTCTGTGGTATTGACATCTACATCTGAACTAGTCACTTCAGGCATGTTTTGTGGTTAATGGAGAAAAATCTAGTGTATTTTAAAATGTCCACTTTAGCATAAGATAATTCCCTGGAAGCATTTATTTCTTTATATCAAATATAAGAGGAGTATAGATAGCTACCTAACCCTTAGTCATCAGGTTTATACACGTTGATATGAGTGTATTGTTTTGATATACTTTAAAGCTAAGTAGGAAAGTTATGAGAGCTACTGGTGTTATTCAGCATGTGTATTTTTCTCTCACCTTTTCCTCCCCTTTTTAATTAATTTCCTTTTAATGATTCTTACATAGATGAGTTAAGTGTGCCCATTCYGACTGTATCCCCTTTTTGTGGTTGTGTAGAAAATGAGTATCACTTGCGGTGAAAAAACTATCACTGTTGAAAACTCATAAGAAGTTATCATGACTCTTATCATAGCAAATGTTTTACTTAAAGTTCAATTTCAAGAGTCATATGATCATATCATACTCTCTAACTAAAAAATACATTGTTTCATATAAAATATAAACATGAGTCAAATATATAATGAAGATCTCCATGTGAGAAGGAGAGTTAAACGACTTGGGGATTTCAGAACTCATTGTTTTAATGCAGATTCTGTGGTTTTCTGGACTCGTGACTTTTATCTGTGTGAAACTATTGAGATAGTTGTYAATAATAAACTGTGCATTGCATTAATCAATTGTGTACAACCCATCAAGTGAACCTAACCACTCTGACAAGTATATACATTTCTGAGAAGTTGCCATGGAGTAAAAGGAAAGTTTATTAATTAAATATTAAGATACTCCATTGAATTTGGCTCTTATGACATAGGTACATCACAAGAATGAAGAAAAGGAATAACAGTGTATCAAGAAATCAAGAGTATCTCCTTTGTATGACCAGGGTATAATAGCCATACTGGTTGGACTTCTTCTAATAAGCCAGTCAGGCTTTAAWCTTGGAGGAATTGTATTGGAGGATAATGCTGGCAATTTAAAATGTTGAATGGAAATATCTGAGCTGTGTGATTCATGTAGATAACGCTAGTTCTTTACAGTGTTTGCCATAAATAATGTTCCTTTAACCAAAGTAGTTTCATTATAATAACTGTATAATTAAATTACAATGTTAGTATGCTAAATTTGCATATTCCAAAGAAAAACAGTGTTCTTTCACTCCAAAAATGGTAAATGTGATTTTGTAAATGAATATTTATTAGGCATTTTGAAGTAGATTTGATGATGATCTTTAAATGTGCAGCTTGTCTTTATAGTTACAGCACTATTTTTATGCAAATTGAGGTACTGAACAGTTAGAGAATAAAATAGTTCTCCAGGTTCCTATGAGTGTTAGCAAAAGACTAATGCAAACAGTGTGGGACACCCAGACCTCTGAACTCCCACTGGGACGATATGAATTCACATATGACCCATGCAGACTCAATCACTGTGTTCATCTGAGAGATGAACAACTCCCAACTCTACAGTCATTGCTCTTCTGAGCAAGAGTGCCAGGCTATTAACAACATAGGGCCTTTGCAAGAAATTAGGCAGTCATTGAAATAAAATGTTGGAACTTATGATTTCTAAGGCAATACATGGTGCTGCATAAACAGAGGGATAACACTTAACAGATGGATCTTGCTCTGGTGCACAGATTATCTGTGTATGAATTAAGAAGTGCTCAGTAGAATATAAACAAAATGTACTTAACCAATACAGATAGAGCTATCAAAACCAAAGGAAGACTGTATGCATAAATATGTAAAAAATATGTAACAAACAATAGCACTTTGTGTCACAGGGTGGGGGATTTTGTGGCGYTTCCACACTTCAGCTGAGATCCAGGGAGCAAGAAACAGATCATAATTAAAAAAAAAAAAAAATCCCAAAGTAACCCCAACCAAACCCAGGACTGCGGAGAAGAGGTCCCCTTACCCCACCTAGAACTGTCCCGTGAAGTATGTGTTGCAAYACCCTCCCCTGCTTCTGCTCAAGGAAAACTGGTGCCATCAACCTTAATATCCAGAGGAGCATTGGAAGCATAAGCTTAACGCCAGAGAAAACAGGTAGATACTAGGAAGGTTTCTTTAACAGCTCTTCCTGTATCATTAATGGTGTTTTGTTTTTTTYCCCCCGTATTAATTARATAGTTTGTACTATATGTGTTGACATCATTCTAACTGCACTAACAATTGCTGTATTTTGATTGGACCATTAAGGCCTTAGTTAAACTAACAGTAATTTCCTAGCTCCACATATAAGGTGTCCCTTTTGTCCCTAATAGGATTCTAACTGTAGCAGTATGTGCCTGATCAGAATTCTGCTGCTATTACTGAAGATTCTTCTCTTAGATGCAATGGGCGTATCTGCAYGATACTTCTAGCAGCAGCACATGTTGGATACTTCTAGCAGTAGTACTTCTAGCAGTAGCATATGTTAGAAAATCTGAGTAAGTTTTAAAAAACCTTCAAACCTTACATTTTTTAAGATCGGTGTTCTGAAGGCAAGAGAATCCTTGTATACATTGAAAGTTGTGTCAGTGGACAGAATAGAAATCATAACAAAGATTGTACAAAAATTAGTATTATTTGCTCATGATCAAGCTTTATTACTGAATTTACATAAATTTCAGACTTATTCCAAACACAGAAAAATAAAAAGGTAGTTATAGTTGCAAAGAACGGCTTACACTCAGATAACAAAACGGTCTATGAAAAGGCATTCCTTCCAAAGAATCAGCTATTGCTCCTCACAGGTGTTGTTGTCACCATTATTTAAGCTGCTTAAGATATATTTGTAAGACAAAATGCTTTTTCCAATCTATTATCATAAAAAAAAAAAAAAGTCCAGTGGAGGTTGGTATATTAACTGCATGTGGTCAGTTCTTCTCTTCCTGAATTTTAATGTCTCAACTTCATTTCACCAATTCTTTCATACAGCTTCTTTGTACCCTTTCCCCTGTTTCAGTACTTCCCAGAAACTTGTCCTTTACACTCATTAACATYTCTTGCCACCTGAGCTAAATGTGATACCTGGCTTTTCACTTACACACTTCTTTGCTGTTACCAATGGCTATCTTAACCAAATTGCAGTGATAATTACTGGATTAATAAGAAGCAACTTTCAAAGTGATATTCATTCCCAATTGTAAAGACAATTTCAAAAGTCCACTGCAATTCTAATGAATATTTCAGGTTTTCTTTAAAGATGTTTTATATCTGTTTTACCAGTCTGGATAATAAAAGCAGGGATGATCATAACTTCTAAAATATTTAGTTATTATACTAATAGCATCTGTATCTCCCTGCTTTATAAAAGTTTCAGCTCAGCTTCGTTATTTAATACTCACCCTTTGAAACAAAATCAAAACCCAAAAAGATGAATTATAAAAATCTTATGTATGTGGATCTAAAAGAGAAAAAAAATCCTTTTTTTTCCTTTCCTAGCTTGCAAGCTAGAATCTTAAATATTCCCTATCTTATCTAGCTAAAAGTGTTTTGCCTTAATCTTTACACTTACCTGCTGTAGAAACTGTTCATTAGAGATATCTGTGAGTTTGACCATCTGTCACACTCTTCTGATCAGACTATTTTATGAATAAAATATGAACTTCTACATTTAAACAATTTTAGAAATAGGATGAAAATGGCCAAAAGCCAGTTAATTTAAAGTTAAGCTTTTGATGACAAAATWTGCTGTTTTCCAGCCACATCTTTCTCTCAGCAACATGACGTACTCATGATTTTAAGTGACAAGGATGTAAATCAGGAGRTGGATGTTTTACACACAGTGTCATAGATGAAAAGTAATTCTCCAGGTTAAGTCTAGGAATTTAGTGCTAACTCTGCATTCTTTAGACAGAGCTACTTGTACAATTTTGGCTGCTTAACACTCTTCTAGTAATGAAAAATGGATAAACAGCCAGCTGGGCTAGATATGCAATATTTATGATTCCTTCATAACATTACAGTGACAGCATGCATCAGTGAATGAGTCTGTGTGGTGCCCCCCTYCCCCTCCCCAGTGGTTTGTTTCTGTAACCTTAATTGTATTTGAAAAGAGTATATAGGAAATGGAAAGGACTATTTAAAGATGTAGAATTCAAAGCAAAAGCCAAGCCTTGCTATTTAAAATTTCAAGTTTGCAAGTTTTGATTGAATGAATCACAGAATCACAGAATGTTTAAGGTCAGAGGAAATCTCTGGTGATCAGCTACTCTAATCCCCCTGCTCAGAGCAGGGTCAGTTAGAGCAGGTTGCCCAGGACCATGTCCAGTCAGGACATCTTCAAGGATGGAGACTCGACAACCTCTCTGAGCAACCTGTTCCAGTGCTTGACCACCCTCACAGAAAAAAAAAGAAAAAAAAAAATCTTGTGCTTAAATGGCATTTGCTATACTTCAGTCCATGACCATAGACTCTCATCCTTTCAGTGGGTGTCACTGAGAAGAGTCTGTCTCTGTCTTCTTTACTCCACCCATCAGGTATTTACACACATTGATAAGATCCTCCCTCAGTCTTCTCTTTTTGAGGATGAGGCATCCCAGCTCTCTCAGCCTCTCCTTGTATGAAAGATGCTCTGGTCCCTTCATAATCTTCATGGTCTTTGCTGGAATCACCCCGGCATGTCCATGTCTCTCTTGCACTCAGAAGCCTAGAACTGGACACAGTACTCCAGGCGTGTGGTCTCAGCAGGTCTGAGTAGAGGGGGAGGATCACCTCCCTCAACCTGAAGGAAAAGCTCTTCCTAATGCAGCCTGGGAGGCTGTTGGTCATCTTTGCCRCGAGGTCACATTGGTGACTCATGGTCAACATGGTGTCCACCAGCATCCCCACACCTTTTTCTGCAAAGCTGCTTTCCAGATGGTTGTCCCCCAGTCTGTCCCAGTGCAAGAGGTTATTCCCCCCCAGGGGCAGGACTTGGCACTTTGCTGAAGTTCATGAGATTCCTGTCAGCCTATTTCTCCAGCCTGTTAACATTCTTCTGAATAGTAGTGTAGCCATCTGGTGTATCAGTCACTCTTCTCAGTTTGTTTTGCTGAGAACACTCTGTGCCATCACTCAGGTTATTAATGAAGAAATTGAATAGTATTGGCCCCATTATTGACCTCTGGGGTACACTACTAGTGCCTGGCCTTCAGCTGGTCTTCATGCTGCTCATCACAACTCTCTGAGCCCTTCAGTTCAGCCAGTTTTCAATCCACCTTATTGACCACTTATCTAGCCCACATTTTATCTGTCTATGAGGATGTTATTGGGAGACTGTTAGAAACCTTGCTAAAGTTACGAAAAACAACATCCACTGCTCTCACCTCACTCACCAAGCTAGTCATTCTATCATAGAAGTCTATCAGTTTGTTTAAGCGTGATTTCGCTTTCATAAATCCATGCTGACTACTCCCAGTCACCTTCCTGTCCTTCACATGTTTGGAAATGATTTCCAGGATGATTTGCTCCATCACCTTCCCAAGGATCAAGGTGAGATGACCAGCCTGAGTTTCCTGGATCCTCCTTACTGCCCTTTTTGAAGACTGGAGTTACATTTGCTTTCTTCCAGTCCTCAGGGACGTCTCCTGATCACCATGACCTTTCAAAGACAATCAAAAGTGTCTTCACAATGACATCAGCCAGCTCCATCAGCACTCATGGGTGCATCCCATCAGGGCCCTGGGACTTGTGTATGGTTTGTTTAAGCGATCCCTAACCTGATCCTCCTCCACCAAGGGTAAATGTTCATTGCTCTGTATTTACCCTCTGGTAGCAGGGTAAATTACCAAGGGATTCCTGAGGGTCCATCTTACCTGTAAAGACTGAGGCAAAGAAGTCATTCAGTATCTCAGCCTTTTCTGTGTCCTTTGCCACCAGGGCCCCTGCCCCTACCAGCAATGGGCCCACATTTTCCCTAGCCTTCCTTTTGCTGCTTATGTGCTTGTAGAAGCCTTTCTTGTTGCCTTTCACATCCTTCACCAGTTTCAACTCCAGGAGGGCTTTCCCTCTTAATCCCATCCTTGTGTGCTTGGACAGTGTTTCTATATTTCTCTCTTGCACGCTTCCTTTCTGTGTCTGAGCTTTTTCAGGAGCTCCTTGTTCATCCATGCAGGCCTCCTGCCACCTTTGCTTGATTTTCTGCTTATCAGGATGGACCATTCTTGAGCTTTGAGCTGGTGATCCTAGAGTATCAGCCAGCTCTCTTAGACTCCTCTTCCCCCAGGGCTGTATCGTATGGGATATTTGCTTCGGCTCTTCAACGCAAGATGCAGCATGTGGTTCCCCACCTTTGGAGCTTCAGGTCACATGAATTAAAAGGACACACATTTACAGTCATTACTAAAATCTTATGGAAGCTAAAGTCTATATTATTACATATTGTAGTTATGCCAATTAAAGAAGTTAAGTCAGAAAAAGAAAAGGCAGGTAAGGGAATGGAAGGAAATCAAGGACTAGCTAGAATTTTTTAGCATTTTATTTTGGGGAGGATATGGTTAAGGTCCAATTTTTTTTTTTTCCATTTAGAGTAGCAGGAGCTGGGAAATGATTCATATTCATAGACGTATATATGTATTGTATATAGCTTTAAGATGTGAAAAGCACTTTGTGATACTTTATTTTGAAAGACACATTATAAAAGTTTTGTTTTTTTATTGCTATACTACACCATATTTTAAATTTAATAAATTTCTTTACTGCAGTTTTCAGTTTTTGGTCACAATTTTGTTTTTTTGTTTAATCCCAGAAGAGGGAAAGTGCAGACAATGACAATATATCATTGTAGTACAAGTCTTCTTAAATTCTCAAAACTCAAATAAAATTCCTTTGCCATATCTATTCCATATGTATAGCAAAAATTTAATAATTACTAGAGACTAGGAAAAATKAATTAAACATAGAGTCTTACTAAATAATTACATTTTGCTTTTAGTTTTGTTTCAGAAAGGAAAGTTTTAAATTTATTACGTTAAATCTATTTAGTTAAACATTTTCCATCACACAGAATTCCAAAGAYAAAAATTTATATACCTTAAAAAGTTGAAAGCTATTACAGGGATTTTTTTGTTGTTTCATTTCCTTTCTTCTTTCTTCATACGCTTTCTATAACAGAAGATTATTTACTGTACAAGAGACTCTTCAGATAAACACATTTGCAGTACTATCCACAACTGAATTCAATTCTGACTGAGTTAAACCATGTCTGCCAGTTATTTCCATCACTCTGTATGATAGACCACTTCTGTTCAATTTGAATTCCATTCTCAACAAAAAAAAATTAGGCAACAGTAGACTCAAAAATTGATACTTTATGAGAGACAGAAGCAATAAACAGTTTGATTTTCTGTACTGTACCTTTTTTTGAAGAATGTGAGAAAGGAAGAGAATGAATCTGCAAAAAGATACATTATAGCAGTAGGTCTGTGGGAGTTCTGAAGCTGTTGTCACTCTCAAATCAATGCCATTTTAAAGGAAAGATGTATAATTAGGTTGGGTGTCAACAAAATCTCTCAATTTTATATTTTGAAAAATAATATAAGCCTGTCTACTTTATAAATATAAGTTTTAAAATGGATACTTACAGTTCATAACTRGTATATTAAAATCTATAAAGGCATAATTTCAATTTACCAACTCAGTATGGAGTGACATTTATTTTTAAAACTGTATCGTATACACCAGATAGGCAGGAATTTCTAGTTGAGTTTCTGTTGAGGTAATATATGGTGTACAGGCAAGGAAAATATGAAGTTACAAAACGTAAGAAAAAATGCATATGCTTTTTATTGAGTTGGGGCATTCCTACTAAAGGGACAAAGGAGAAAAGCCATAGATTAATATTCTTTGCCATTAGCTCATTTCTCTTCTTCACATATTTATAACCAAATCCATTTCTAAAATAGCTGTATCTTCCTCACACCTGATTACTTTCCTCAAGTGAGACACACAATTCATCTTCTATCCATAACCTTCACTGACTTTGGCTGACATAACATGCAAAGGATGAAAATGTTAATGATACTGCTATCACTAGCATCACATAATCATTTTGCATTTATTTTAGTATATTCAGACAGAACAATTAGTTAATATTAAAATCAATACATTTATTATTTGACCTCTAACTCTATGAGAAACTGGTATTTTTATGGGAAGCTGGAAATCACAGAATATTTTTAAAAGTGTATCAATGATATTTAGATTTTCCACAGACTTAGAAATTTCCATTTATTTATCTATATTCATAAACAATATATATCTTTGAGCACAGGCGTATGTGCTCAAACAAACAGATTAATCGTGTACTTTTAAAAATTTTATTCACTAGGGAAATACTTCATTAACCTTGGAAGAATAAGTGTGTGTCCATTGGTTTTTAATTCTTGTGACTTGAAAAATAAGCTCTCTTTTGATTACTATAATTTTCATTTATAGTTTTCTTGGTGGATATTCATCTCAGGTTTTATGAAGCAAATTCCAAACACATTTTTAAGCTGAAGTAAAGTTGGATCTTGAAGATAAGCACTAGCAATAAAACAATCACAATTGTTGAGTTTTATGAGAATGTTATATTAGAATTTTTATATAAAACACCTCCCCCTYCAATTTGCTTAGCAATTCAGACAGATCCTAGAATTAAGAATGTGCATGTAGTATTTTATGTTGTAGGATTTAATCAAATGGTATGTGATCTTGTATGACACCCAGAGTCCCCATTTCAGTCAATCTCTTTACTTCATGGCTGCCCTCATAATATTTTTTTTAACCTCTTCTCTATAGTATCAATCTCAGTGGAAAAAAATAATTTGAGRGATATTCAAAATCAATAAAGCCCAGTCTTCTATCACTTAAAGACTGTTTTATGTGTTACAGGAGACTGGAAACTAGTTCTTCTGTTGCCTGTGTCATGTTTAAGTATTCATTTTCTTAGGAAGTCAGTCTCTTTCTATGAACACTTACTTCCAGTTAGAAAAACAGAATAAATAGAATAACAATATTTAAAAAGAAGATTTAAGCTTATCAAATGCACATTTCACTACTCCRATTTTTTTTTTTTAATCCTAAATTAATTGCACAGAATTTCAAGGTCAAGCCACAGTTTTCACCATGTCTGAATTCCCTGATAAGCTCTTTTCTCACCTCCTGCACTTGACCACTCACTGAAACAGGAGAATATTTTACAACAAAATACTGTGTTACTCATAAAACAAGATCACATCTCCCTTCATATTTCTTAAATTGATTACCTGGTGCACCTATTGTATATGAACTGCTTGTTCAATGGGATTTCTAGAGAAGAAGTTTTCACTGTGTGGTTGTCATGATACCCCAAAAGGTGGTTTTATAAGCTGCAAAGCTCAGCTTTTTAGAGATTCCTTGGTTGCAATGAAGAGCATGACATTTCTTCCACATTTAACTACCATCCGTGCTTCGTAAGTTTTCTTTTACTCGGAGTATGTATCAGGACTGACAGTCTCAGATTGGCTGCATTCACTGTTTGAATCTTTCTTCTATTTGCTGAGATGAATGCACTGTGGAGTTAGAATCGTTAAGGTTAGGTATATTGTAATTATAATGATTTTCAATGCCAGAACTGCCTATTAAGGGAAGAGTTCTATGTAGACATTTTCTTGATTTGTTCCATTAATCAGGATCATTGTAATTACATGCATTTTCTAAAAAAAAGTAATGTAAACTGTAAAGATTATTGCATAACTTTCAATAGCAGATAATACATTTTTTAAACTAAAGAGTTTCCATAGTGTTTAATTTAATGAAGTCAAATCATTATCTTTTCAGCCATATGACAAGTGGCATTACAAATAATGTTGATTAAAGAAGTAAAATGCAAATCTTCATCAGTTGATATACTGTTCCTATTTTAAATTAACTTAGTTATGGGYGGGCATGGGGGAGGGGAATTGACCTAGGCAGAGAATTTAACTCAAACACAGATACCAGGTTCTAAAGAATGTATTGCTTATATGTTCAGATGGCATAAAAATGAAAAATTTGGGCTAATACAGATGAGAAAAATCTTTCAAGTTCAGTGAATTTTAATATAATAGAGAACTTGAGAATAAGAGTTTAATGTGAAACATTTAGGGCCCAATTTTCATCCTGATCAGTCTGATTAACGACCCTGGGTGTCTCATTTGCCAGGTGCATAACCTGAAACACTGAAGAGAACTGATTTTCTGATAATGATGGCACTTCACTTTCTATTCCAGGTCATACTGAACAACCACTTGCCAAAAGGCTCCAAACATGTCAAGTTGGGTGCATACTAATTCAGTTTTTGTTTCTTTTTTTTAATACAAAAGGATTTTCTGTTGTTTCCCATTATGATTGTTTGAAGATAAAATTCATTGTTATTTATGATACTCTTCACAGGAAAAATGTATTCAACTTTGGATTGTTCTTGATTGCCTAGAATTGAAAACCGCAGTTCATTAGAGGAGAAACTTGGTTTTGTATTCTAGAAGAGGAATCCAGATTTTCATTCTTGGTTGCATTTTGGCCTGCAAAACCTGAAATATTAAGGTATTGAGATGGCTGCATTGTAGTTATTAGATAAAAAGAGTCAGTTTGTTATCATTCACATAGTCAATACCTGAGACATTGTTCAATGCATTGAGTCTGTAATTTTCTTTCTTGATAATTTATGACTACAACTGAGTGCCATGACACAAATCTGGTTGACCGATCTGCTAAGATAGAATTTTTTCGCTTCATTGGCTTAAGATAGGAATTTTGTATATCAAAACATGTCCAAAGCATGCCTTTGCTTATTCTTTTCAGTATTGTTTGGAACAAATGAGTCTCATACCTGAACTTATTAAATAGAAGCTAGTATATAATATTTGACTTCTACTATCCGATATCATAAATTATAGCAATATAATTTAGTTTAGTTGTGTTTTCTTAATAGCACACACTGATTTCTATGTAATGTACAGTTCTTCAACATCAGAGAAATGATAGTTTCTGATTTGGATTTCTAACAGACATCACTCATATCTGTAGTTAAGTATAAGATAAGGCCCTGGGCTACACCACTAGTGCCTGGCTTTCAGCTGGACTTCATGCCACTCATCATAACTCTCTGAGCCCAGCAGTTGAGCCAAATTTCAGTCCCCTGCACYGTCCACTTATCTAGTCCATACTTAATAAGGTTGTCAGTGATGATCTTAGGGGAGACAGAGGCAAAAGCCTTCCTAAAAAACAGCATTCCCTGCTMTCCTTTTGTCCACAGAGCCAGTCTTCTCATTGTAGAATATCATCAGGCTGATCAACCATGATAAATCCATTCTGACTATTCCCCATCACCTTCTTGTCCCTTATATCTTTGGAAATGGTTTCCAGGATTTGCTCTATCACCTGCACAAGGATCAGTGTAAGCCTTACCAGCCTGCAGCTCTCTGGATTCCTTTTGCTGTCCTTCTTGAAGATAGGCATGACATTTCTTTCCCCCAGTCCTCAGAAGCCTCCCCCAGTCACCATGACCTTTCAAATATAATCGAGTGTGGCCTCGTGATGACATCAGCCAGCTCCATCAGTCTTCATGGATGCATCCCAGGAGGTCCCCTGACTTGTTTATGTCCAGTTTGTTTAAATTTTCCCTAACCAGATTATCCTCCACTGAGAGTAAGTCTGCCTTGCTCCAGRATCTCTCAYGGGTCTCAGGGGCCTGGGATTCCTGAAAGTGGGTCTTACCAGTAAAGGCCAAGACAAAGAAGGCATTGTATAACTCAGCCTTATCATGCCCTTTGCTTTGCCCAATTCAGTAGCAGAGCTGTATTTTCCCTTGTCTTCCTTTTCCTGCTCATGTACCTGTGGGAGACCTTCTTGTCCTTCACATCCCTTTTCAGATTCAAGTCCAGGTGGGATTTGACATTCCTAACAACATCCTTACAAGCTCAGACAGTGTCTTTATATTCCTCCTAGGTGACTGACCCTGCTTCCACCTCTTGTATACTCCCATTTCCTGTTTGAGATTARTCAGGAGCTCCTTGTTTGTCTGTGCAGGCCTTCTGCTACCTTTGCTTTATTTCCTGCTTGTTGGGATGGACTGTTGTTGAACTTGGAGGTGGTGATCTTGAAGGAAAGGAGATCCAGCTCTCCTGGACCGTTCTCTCCAGGACTRTCTCCTACTGGATTCTTCCCATCAAGTCCCTGAACAGGTCAAAGTCTGCTCTCCTGAAGTCCAGGGTTGGTAATCTGCTCTTTCCTTGTTCCTTTCTCACAGGATCCTGAATTCCACTATCATATTGTTGCTGCAGACATGGCTGTCCCCAGCCTTCACATCCCAGATGAGTTCTCCCTTATTTGTAAGTATCAGGTTCAGCAGAGCACCTCTTCATCTCAGGTCCTTGTTCACTTGTATCAGGAAGCTGTCATCAGGGCATGCCAGAAAGCTCCTGGATTGCATGTGCCCTGCGGTGTTGCCCTTCCAGCAGATATCATGTAGTTAAACTCTTCCAAGAAGACAGAGCTTGCAAACGTAATGGTTCTTCCAGCAGTCTGAAGGAGGCCTCACCTATCTCTTCCTTGTCAGGCAGTCTGTAGCCAACACCACCACATCACCCAYGCTGGTCACCCTCTAATCCTAACCCACAGGCTCTCAGCTGGCTCATCATATGCTCCCAGGCAGCAGTCCATGCATTCCCACTGCTCTCTGCTGTAAAGGGCAACTCTCCCTTGCAGTCCCAGCCTGCCCTTCCTAAAGAGTCTGTATTCAWTCACTGCAGCACTCCAGATGTGTGAGCTATCCCACCACATCTCTCCTCTCAATGATCCTTCAGCTGCACACAAACCTTGGATCCGTCCTGTTTATTCCCTGTGCTGCATGCATTAGTGTACAGGTACTTCAAAGAGACACCCAGCTGTGCTGATTTCTCAAAAAAAAGTTAGAGCTTTCCTCATAAYGCTGTCCTATAGACATTTACTTATTTGTGTGCATGTGCAAAAGCTGGGCCCCTTTCAGCCCCTTTTGTTGATTATAAGGCCTCTCTTGTTCACATTGCTCTGCACCCTTTGCTTGCCAACTCAGTCCACTACTTCCTCATTGACTGTAGGTCATCATCTTCTCATTGGCAAAACAGTTGACTCAAGGAATTTTACTTAATTTAATTTATTGTCAATTAACATAAACTTATAATTACTGAATCAGGTATTAAGAAAGGCATAAACAATTAAAAAACCACTTAAGAAAACACCTTTACTCTCCCTTCCCCAGGCTCAACTTCAGTAAAACACCTCTCCCCCACCTCTAGTCTCAACTCCCCTTGTTTTCACCATGCATGACACTTAGCACCTCCAAGTTTCCTTGGTGAGCCAATGGGTGGCACAGGAGGTCAGGGTTGTTGTGATAATGGTTTCTTGCTGCTGTTTCTGACTTCTTGCTCTTTTCCTCCACTGCTCCTTGCTTCTTATTGCTCCTCTGCTCCATGGTGGATCTCCTCACAGGCTGCAGTCCCTCAGGTGTGTCCCTGCCCTGGCATGGGGACCCCATGGCTACAGTCCCTCAGAGGTACCTCCTCTGACATGGAGCACCTCCTTTCCAGAATGTGTCTCCAGCAGCATGTCCCCAACAATGTCTCCTTTCACATGTCCCCTCTGCTTCTTCCTCTTGTTTCATCTCTTGTGTCTCTCCATATCTTTCCTTTTGTGTGTCCTCACGTCTCCTCCTGTCTCCTGCCCCTAGGCACTACGGCTGTTTCTTACATAGGTTTGAGCAGTGATGACATGTTTCTCTGGTTGCAGTTCTAGCCCGTGTGGTCATTATACTTGTGTCAGAGCCAGCTGGGACCATCTGGGACCAGCATGGAGAAGTTCACAGCCTCCTCCCTCACAAGTCTCTGCAACCATATCCCTCCCATTTATGCCCAACATCTCACCCCTCTCCTCTGTAAATTACCTATTTAAGAACTTACTGAATATACATGCATTATACACTCTTTTAACATCATTACAACCTTAATATACAYGAATTATAAACTCTGCCCTTTCTCACAGACAATAGAGATTGACGTTTTACAACCCACAAGATCTGTCCACTCCTCCTCAAGCAGTTCACCAGTGTGATTGAGGGTAAAACCACCTCGACCCCCATCCCCTCAGATGGGCCCTTGCCCTCAGATCTACGTAGCCTGATAAGTTCCAGGTCCCCCTGGCAGTATCATGGTGCCTACAAGAAAGAGCAAAGAGGGTAAACAACTCAAGGACTGGACAAGCCTCAGTAGCCTCTCCACAACTTCCCAGACCCAAGCCCCTGATAAGCAGCAAACCTCCCTAGATGACAGGTCAGGTCAGCAGATGGGGGCCTCCGTCCCCCACAGCAGGGAATCTCCCACCACTGTCATTTGCTGCTTCTTCCCAATGCATGGCTTAGGCTCACCCGGCTCAGATGCTCCACTGGACACAGCTCCCAGCCCCTCATCTGCTGCCAGGACACTGAGCCTCCTCTGTAGTTACAGATCTGCAGGTGAAGAAGGAGCCTCCCTCCTGGTGCCAAAAGTCACAAGCTTCCAGCCCTTGCTATCACAGGAGTCTCCATTTTCAAACCTGATACACACAGACTGTCTGCCCCTCCTTCAGTACAACTGGCTGTTCAAGGCTCTTGTAACAGCAGGTCTTAGAGAAGATCCAGGCAATTTCATCTCCGATGTTGTGCAGTCTGCTGACCTCCTCCAGCAGCTCCTTCCTTTAGCAAAACTGATCTTCCACATCTTGTAGGCAAGACACCATCTCCCCCAGCCTCAGCAAGAAGTCACAGGYGCTTCCTGCAGCCCCAGATCTGAAGAGCTACATCTTCCCTCAGGAATTCAGTCTGAGTCACAGCCTCTGACGTGCCAGTTAGTTGCTGCAGTCAGTACTGAAGCCTGCATCTTGTGGTATGTCAGCATCATTACTGAGTGTGTGCACACTGTTCTCAGTGGAGTTCCTAGTCCAATGCTGCACAAACTGCTGCAATTAGTGGCTGAACTGTAGGCTAGCACTTATATGCTGAGACTGTGCATGATCTTTCCTAGTCAGGAGTCAACTGGAACAAAAGCACAAAGCACCCAGTGATCAGGAACAACTGAACAGAACTTGTTAGAAGGTGCTAAGGCTTGCTAGAAGTCACAGCCTCCTGTAGTTATCCTTTCCCAGCTGCAGCACCTTAAGTTTTTCAAAGAGTTACCAGATTGGACATACACAGTTCTTCAGGACCAGATGAGATGCATCCAAAAGTGTTAAGTGAGCTAGCCAGTGTGAGGATATTATCACCTTTGAAAGGTCATGGTGTCTGGGCAGGTTTCTTGATGAAAAGAAAAATGAAAATTTAAGCCTATCTTCAAGAAGGGCAAAGAGGAGGATCTGGGGATCTATAGGCTGGTGGTCAGCCACACCTCAGTCCCTGGGAAGGTGATAGAGCATGGAAGCCACTGCTGACCATACGGAGGGACAAGATAATAACTGGGAACAGCCAGTATGGATTCACCAAACTGTGCCAGACCAACCTGACTGCTTCCTATGATGAAATGACTGGCTTTAGCAGCAGCAGTCTACATTTGCAGAAGTGGATGCCATTTACCTTAACTATAGCAAGACTTTTGGCATAATATAATAATATCCTTGTAGCCTAATTAGAAAGAAATAGCCTGGATAGGTGGATATAAGGTAGGTAAAATCTGGCTGGACCACCGATCTCAAAGACATTTAATCAACACTACAAAATCCAGATGGTAGCTGGCTTTTAGTGGTGTTCCTCAGGGTTGATATTGGGGCTGATACTGTTTAACGTCTTAACTGATGAGTTGGACGATGGGCTGCAGTGCACTTTTAGTAAGTTTGTGGATGATATGAAACTGGTGAGGAGTGGCTGATAAACTAGAGGGTAGGACTGACATTTAGAGGGACCTTGGCAAACTGGAGAAATATGCTAAAAGGAACATCATGAAGTTCAGCAAAGACAAATATACCTTTATACAGGCATCCGTCCCTGCACCTGGGATGAAATAACACCATATGTACAGTCTGGAGGTTGGCTAGAAAACTGCTTTGAAGAAAAAGATCTGGGGGTCTTGGTGGAGAAGTTGAACATGAGTCAGCAATGTGTCCTTGCAACAATGAAGGCTAACCATACCTTAGGCTGTATTAGCAAAAGTGCAGTCAGCAGGTCAGGGGAGTGATTATTCCTTTCTGTTTCGTGTTTGTGAGACCATATCTGGAGTACTGTGTCCAGTTTKGGGCACCCCGGTAAAGGAAAGACTGGAGCACATCCAGCAAAGAAGCACCAAGATGTTGCAGGGGCTGGAGGACATACGGTACAAGGAGATGGTGAGAGAACTGGATTTGTTTAGATTTAAGGAGAGAAGGAGAAAGGAGAAAATATTTTTTCTTCAATTACCTAACAGTATACTGAAGCTTGACCCTTGGAGGTGCATAGTGTGAGGATAAGAGGCAACAGACATAAGTTAGAAAATTCTAACTTGATATAAGAAAAGAAATTCACAATGAGAATGTCAAACAYTGGAACAAGCTTTCCAAGAGGCTGTGTAATCTCCATCATTGCAGGTATTCAAAACTCACCTGGAGGCCTGGAGCAACGTACTCTTACTCTGAATTTGGATCCAACTTCAAATTTGGCTCTACTTTGAGGAGGAGGTGGAGGATGACCTCTGGAGGTCCCTTCCAAACCAAATTAGTCTATCATTCTGTTATGGTGACCCCTTCCAGACCCCTTCCTTTTGCCCCATTCACTGGAAACAGGTATGTCTCAACCATACCTGAATTTATTTCTAATAAAACACAGAACAGGAACCACAGGAAGTCTTTTTTTGATGCTTGTTTGCACAGCCCTGGAAATTTTAGGGAAAGATATTTAATTTCTGTTCTTTTTGTTYATTGAAACTGAAAAATATCATCAGTTTTCAAAATATGATTTCAAACAGATCATTTTAACAATATAAAAAGAAACTTGGTGCCTGTAGGCCCTAGAGGTGATACCAGTCCCCTTTCAAAATATCTGTAATTTTTCTTAATACAATCCATTTGGGGGAAAAGAAACTGAGCAATTAGAGTTAAGTGCTACATATYGTATACCGCTTTTGGCAAGAATCATAAGACATACAAAAAAACCTCCAAAGTATAAGCAAGAAATTTAGAAACCTTGGCTCCTTGTCAGGCTCTAAAAGGGATGTCTCATCTGTCTAGCTAATGAAAGAGATTTAATCCACAAAGCTGCTTTGCCTACAGAAAATGTACATATTTAAAATGATTCCTCAGTCAGAACACTCACTACATGCTGTCTCTGTAGAAAATAGTAGATGATGCTAGCAATTGCAGTGAGACAGCAGATGGTTATCAAAGTATTAGAAATCTATATCCTCAGTAGATAATATAAAATCACAATTTTGCCATTACATCACACTTATAAGTGGTAACTGTTTTTATAAATTTGAAAAATAATTCATATTACTTGTGAAGTGATATATTCCTCACTTTTTAAAAGAACTTAAGCAACATCCAAACACTTAACACTTCAGTAGCTTTTCTCCCTTTTCCACACTCTGCAATCTGCTCCGGATTTCATTCAATTTTCTATTATTTCCCAAGTGAACTGACCTTATCCCTTTGCAGAGTTTTATCTGTAACTTTCATTTTCACTGTTTGTCTTATGAACCGAACTATTTTGCTGTTCATCATGGTATATTGTAAGTCAACCTACAATAACAAGAAAACTTTACTATTTTATTTATTTATTTTTTCATAAAAGTAATCATTGTCTTTGCTTGGGATACCTACTATGAAATTTATTTAAAAAAATCTAATTAAATTAAGCTATGATATTTCCTTTCTGAAAATCAGACTTATTTTGAGAAAAAAAGAAAAAAAAATCATAATATCTAAGCATTGTAAAATGTAAAAGGAAAATTCCTATAACATAATTAATTCAAGGGGAAAGGGAAGGGGATTTTTTTTTTTTTTAATCTGACAGAAGAACAAAATTACTTGTTAGGTATATCAGCAAGGCTTAGATTCAGTAAAACAGTTAAGTGGTGACTCCTACCACATTTTGATAGTCTTTTAGTACTTTTTATTTGCTTTGTTTTGCTCTTAATAGTTTATGCCACTAACACTGTTGACAATACAAACCTTTTCAAGTACTAATTGAAGATATCTGTGCTGYGTCCAAACAAGAAAAACAGTTTCTGTACAAATTCTTTTCAGGAGAAAATCTACATATTAGCTGTTTCAGAAATACCCTGAAGTAACAAGTGACATTTATATGATGTTGCACATTTTCCATCTGTTTTAAGATGTTAATAGCTGTTCACATACTTTCCAAGCCACCATCTCAAAATCAAGTTACAGAAACCATACATCATTTCTTTCTATAGATGAGCAGATCACCCTGATTCAAAATATCAGACAGATGTAGATATACCATACCTGAGGTTATGTCACTATGACTCATTCCTTAGCAGTATGATACCCCTAATAGATTTAGAAGTGGAGTGCTTAATGGAGCTGGCTCCCAGGCACTAATTGTTACAGCCATTATAATTCTACATTTTAAAAGCTAAGTAGTACCTTCAAGATCYGACCCCTTTTTTTAAGTTTCTGTGGATTGTACCATACTGAAAGAATATTAGAGTTTGTATACCTTCACAAACCCTATAGAGAGATGTGCTGCATTTGTATCGTGCTCTGGAATGGTGTGAAGTGGACAAGAACACAGACACACTTTATGCTTTACATCATACAGATTAAACATTCCTACATGCAAGGACAACATTTCTGCCAAGTTTTATACAGATATGGGATTAAGGAAATTCCTGATAAAAATTCCTGAATTAACAACRGTCTGATTTTTTGTTACTAATTAAATATTAGCTTAGCCTATATGAAATCTACATGAAATTACTAGAACTACTTAGAGAGAAAGATGATACTTCTAGTAAATACTTTCAACAATCTCAATCTGTATTTCATACTAGATTATGATGAGATTTTTTCATGCAYAGTCTTCAACAGCAGTATTGTATCTGGAATCACTAGGTTGGAAGTTGTAAATTTTGTTCAACATTCTAYGCATTATAGAAGAAAACCATTCCTATGGCCCTTAATGATGACCTATATGCATGTTTTAGAATGTTTACTTAGATTCAGGGACTAAAGTATGCATTTTTGCAGGGTTGTATTCAACACCRTACCATTATTAAGTCAGGTCTCTTTTTGAAAGAAGAGATAGAGACTGAAATGTTGAATAACTTGGTCAAATGTTTGCAAGATTACTTGTGTCCCTAACAAAGCTCTGACTGAGCACAAAAGTAGCTTTAGACTGAGATTTCCTAAATACAAAGCCCCCTCTATTTCGTTGTATCATGTAGAGAATAAATAGTGATTCCAGTAACTGGACATTGCAGTAGTATGTTCGGGATAACAAAACAAAAGTCTTGACTCTATCACCAGAATGCCAGCATCCTGTCCCAGTCTCCAAGGATCCTCCTTGTGGTGAGAACACCACCACTTTGCAGGATAATTCTGCAGTGTATTGGTTACCAGAGGCCTTCACATTCTGTCACCAGGAGGATGCAACTGCAAAGACTGAAATCTCCTGAGAAAAGAGAGGAGGCAAATGGCAAAAGTTATCAATACTCAAAAATATATCTCTACACTAATACAAAAAATAGCCATATCTCCCAGTATCCAACTTCCAGTAGTAAGATTTGTGTATAAATAAAGTGTGTTTAAATTTAAAATTACGATACCTAGACTCTGAGGGCTACATATAGGCATGTACATGGGAMTTCAGTGCCTAAGTTCCCATTACAGTCAAAGAAATTTAGGGCTCAGTTCCATTGCTTAAAAGTGGCCTAATGCTATCTGAGATATTTTAGAGTATCTTGCATAGCCTCTGATGATCTCTGCAAAGGGGTTTCAATCTCCTGTAGATCTTCTGCCATATCTTCCAACCTCATATAGATGTCTCGGACGTGCTAAATAATGTTTTCATCATCTATGTTAAAGAAGGGATCAGTTTAGTTGCCTAAATGTTATGTCATTTTCCATGCTCTAGGATCATCTGAGGTACCCCCACAGGACCTATGGAAGACCACACTTTTCTGAGAGACAACTAAAGGACAGCAGAATATGCTACAGCATCTCAACATTAGATGCCTTTGTTTAGGCACCCAAATAAAGTCTTTGATATGACCTCACTAAAATCAGAGAAACAGAGAATCATTCATGTTGAAAGGATTTGGGAGGTCAATTAGTCCAATCTGCTGTTCAAAGTAGGGTCAGCACTGAATTCAGAGCAAGCTGCTTAGAACTTTGTTAAGTCTTGAAAACCTCCAGTTTAGGCAGTAAAAAGTGAACGCCTAAATGTATCTTAATCTGGAGTGAAAACTCTTCGCTCACATTCTCACCTTTATAGACCTGCACTTTTAAAGGATCTTCTAACAGTATTAAGTCATCCCTGGATTTAATAATTTTTGAAATCATATACAAATCATAAGAAATAATTAGAAAATAGTCCAGTTATGATGCCTTATTAGGTGTTAGCAAAAGGAGGAGTATTATGCACTATTACTGCTAATATGTAATGATATGAAATGTACAAATGAAATTATATACAAAGCCCTAACAATGAAAATCTGAAACTTTAATATGCATTACCACAGTTCTCCAAAATTAAGTGAATATTTTTCCCCTCAGGAATATTTGAAACAATGCGAATATTTCTCTAAATATAGTTATGTTTCACTCAGAAAATGTTGACTCTTTATCAACAATCCTTCTTTTTGAAGTACCTCCATTTAATTAAAGAATTTTTAACTGCAATCCAAAGAAAAGAACTTTTTTTTATTTGGATTGCTGCATGTACTTGAATCCAGCTGAGTTCCAAGTTAAATAGCTCCAATTTAAGTGGAATTTTTATTACTTGAGTGCACAAAAACAGAACAAATCAAATAAAAAAGCAGACTAATTTTTGTGTGGGTGATTTTTTAAAGAGTCTATTTTGTTTCTATAGTAATTTTTAATTTTGTTTTATTTTTGTTGAAAACCATTTGGCTACAGTTACAACTATGATGGAGAGTGACTAGCTGTGCTTAGGAAACAGTATGTGGCAAGGCCATGATCAGCTGCATCTGTTCAGAATTTCATTTTGGCCTTGAGTTGAATTTCCATATGGTAACCAGAACTCATAGTAGGCTGTCTGTCTAACGATATGGATTATAATTTGCTATTTGCTTTCCCGAATCAAATAAGTAATATGTCAGAACTGGTGAGGGTGGTTTAATCCAACACACAACTGTCAGAAATTCTGTTTTGAATCCTTAATGTATCCAGTGTTACAGATTTGATGCTCTACCCTGATCATACTGGTGACACTTATCAAGGCATGAAAAGGCTATGCACAGAGGGACAAAGGGTAAATCAATTTCCATAGTTTATCATAATTAAGAGGATTTGGCTTGGGAAAAACAACAAATCTTATCAGTTTTCCTGATGTATGGTGGCCTTGTCATATCAACTTTAATCCAGCATGCAGACATAAAATATCCATTTTCACGTTACTTACAAGATCTTATGTGACTTCTTCATGGTTCCAGACCAGTGGTCATTGGATTTATTCACTGAGCTATCCAATTTTTCATGCTGTGATAAATATTCACTGATAAGGTGACTCAGTGTGAATGACTAGAAGGGTGGTGGTTCTTTGCATTTATAATATTATTTTGCTAGTAGTATTTTGTTTTTATTTTTGACTGCATTTTTATTACAGATGTGTTCAACCCACACATCAGTTAGCTTCTATTATTTAAACAAAAATAAATACACTGCAGTCTCCAAAATATATCGTGCATACACAGCAGCTCCCATGTCACTCAAAAATCTCTAATTAGTGTCTGTTTTATTAAAGATAYACACATATCTCCAAGTCATACTTGCAGTGGAATATTCTATTCTGCAATAATATTGATTAACATAATAATTATGAATTTATGAATTGCAATTATTAAGCAGGGACAATTAGGAAATTACTTTAGGTGTTTCATTAACTTGAATATGTTCTGTCTTGTCAAATTTGTATTTTTATGATGTACTAACATCCTAGAAGACAGTGGCCAGCTGCTAAGTTTCTTGCACTTCCTTTAATTTTGTGAGATCACCTTCCTGTTTTGGCTTCATAATCTTATTTATATCTAATATAATAGTATTTCTTTCTTCTTTTTAGTAACAACTGATTTGAGCTATATCTCAGTATATATATTAATGGAAGTCCATTAATGCCATATTAGGTCATTCAGTCAAGTGAGTCCATTAATACAAAAAAGTATTACAGATGAGGGTGATATTTTGCACTTTTAAAACACGTTCAAAAAAAATGTGATTTTTTTCATGCATATATAAACAGTTCCTCTTGAGTTAGCATTTCTGGTGTGGCAACATTGTGCATAACCTRTTGGGATGGAAATCTATACAGTACTCTGAAAAAGTGTCTTGATGGCACACAGCTCTGATTTCTGACTCACAAAACCCACTTAATGATTTGATTTATTTCTGTCTTCAAACAAGGATACACACAAATTTCAGTTCAATATCTGGCTGGGATAACTTTTTTGATTAATCTCTCCTTTGTCCATGCATTTTCCAAATTAACCTGACTTTGCAGGCAGAAAGGTAGCAATTTTTGTATGATACTTGTGAAAGACAGTGAATTTAAAAYGCAGTGTTATTCAACATGTGAGGGGAAAGCAAAAACAAAAACAAAAACCTCATGTCCCAAATCTTTATATGGCACTATTTAAAATTCAGCAAGTGTATTATTTTACATGCCCAAATGACTTAGGAAAGACATATATTAGAACTGAAAATGTGACACACAACAAGTCAGTTAACTATACCCCAAAATAGAAGGATATTTGAACTGACTACTTAATATTAATCTAACAATTACTTACGTTCAGAAATTACATCTATATACAGAAATCTTTATAGCCAAGGTTGTAAAAAGTTTGATCAAACTAACATCACAAATTCAGAAAGAAAGAAAAAAGAAGCTATAATGGTATTAGAAAATGATAAGCAAATTTGGACGGAGAGACAGAAATGATTCAGTAACTGAAATGTGTGAACTTCTGAAGGTCATCCAAGCTATTAAAAATAATGAGGATATCATATGACCTATCAACTAATCTACTAAGGAAAATAATATATATTTCCAAATGCTTGATAATCATATCTTTTAGCCTTTTTAGACACTCTTCACATGAAATATTTTAAAYACTTCTGAGACCCTTATATGTTGTTATTAGAGACTTGCATCACAAGAAAGGACTAATGTTTAAAATAATAAAAAATAAGGCAAAGGTCATTTAGATATCTAGGAAAAGTTATAATATAAYGTAATGTAATGTAGTGTAATATAATATGTATAATATAGCTATAATTTCAAAATAACAAATTTATGAACAATTCTAATAGGCAATGTTAATCATATGGGATTTTTCCTCTTATTATACAAGAAAAATTTGATCACATAGATAGCACTAGCAAAGATGTGAAAGTTTAAACTATAAYATTTACCATTAGTGTAAGAATTTGTTAAATATCCATATATAGGATTATGAATTCATAAATTCTAAGGTTATGAATTGTAAGTTTCTAAACTTATAGGTTATGAAAAGTGGGATTTGGTGTATGAGATCTCTTCCTTAAAACCTATGAGCCTGGAAATATGCATACATATCCTCATCTTTGCCTGCATGAGAAGGTTTACTGAGTTCACTGGGATTATAAATGAATGCTATTTTAGCTTTAAAATTTTACAGTCTTTCTATTAAAAAGAATGGTTTCTCTGTCTTAATGTGAATGTTATTTTGATTTCAAATTTCCCTGGATATACTGAGTCATAAATTTTATAAAAAAATAAGCTATAGAAGTAGTCTACCTGCACTTCACTATGTTTATGTAAATATTATAAAAAACAAATTCATTGCAATGTTGACTGGTTCGTTATGGCTGTACTTCGTTAGTGTCTTGGAAAGGGATCAATGTAATCCCTTAAAATTAGCAGACAGCTGTGTGGTGCAAATTACTATATGCATATAGAGAGTTATATAGATCTAGGTGGATCTATGTGCATCAGGAATTAGAGATCACAGTGATGGGAGTGTTCAGAATACTGATAAATCAGGCCATTTTCAAATTTAAAAACAAAACTAAGTAATTCTTGTACATTATCACTACTTATCACTGCATACAAAACTTTTAAAGCTCTGATACTTCCTACATTGCAATATCTTGTGTTAGCTCTGAGCATACAATGTCATGGATCTGATGACACAGAGTGGGCATCTAATGGCTAATGCCACTGCATGACACTAATGGTTGTCTTTCTTGATGGTCCTGAGCTGCCAAGGAAGGTGATCTGACTGGAGAGATCTTCARTGAGAGAAGTCTTGTCCTTTTTCTTCCCCATCATTTTTTGTGTTTTATACTTCTCCCTCCATCCCAAAACAGGAGGGCCTATCAGCTGCCCCCGATGCTGCTTAACTTGTTTTTAGTTTTGCCAGTCATCCTTCTTGTGTGTTTGGAAGGATGTTCTGCCTATTTGTAGTCTCTTGTGCTTATCTTCTTTGTTCTTTGTCTTGCAAATTCTGATACTTGAGTCACTGTTTACATTTTTGCCATGTCTCCTAAGTGCAACTACTTTGCCCCTTTGGTGGTCACGCTGCTCACACACCTATATAAAATCCTTAAACATTGGATTTGGCTATGCCATCACAGTGTTACAAAATGCTAAGACATTGTTGTTGCCTGCACTATTTTARTATGCTTGTATTGGGTTTAAGGCAATATTAATCATATCCTGATTAATGCACTTATAGATGTCACAAACCTCTGCTTTGGCTACACATGGAAYTGAAGTACCTAAGGCTGAAAGGTGCTGAGTGCCTCCTACAAAATATCAAGATCTGATGTTATACTACCAAAGCCTAGACTCCCTGTTATAATGCCTTTCTCTATAGGATAGGTAAATGGGGACACAGAATTTCCTGAAAATGGAATTAATGTTCACTAGCATCTTTCACAACATCATCTGTTTTTGGTTATGCATGGCTATGGAGTTAGGGCTTATCTGTCCTGCAAATATCAAAAAACTTTAACTTCCATGGAAACTTTTTTGTTGAATGACAGTATTCAGCCTTTTAAATATTCRTGCCATTATTTTGACATAATACAACACCTTAGGTGCGGTATAGTCAGTTGTCTAAATCTCAGCTAATCAACTAAGGCAGCTTTTCTAAGTAAAGAGACAAGAAACTCCAGAGACAATTGTTGCTCATATTCAGTATGTAGCATTATTTAGATAAAATGCTTTGTGGAGATGCCTTTTAGGGAGACCTTGGAAGGCGATTCTACTGACTAACCATAAGCATCTAGTGCCATTAAAGATATCTTAGGGGTTTTGAGACACCTGAGCAGGACTTGCAGAATTGAAACACCTATGGGAGATCCATACTTTCTGTAATAGCAACTTGAAGTCAGAAACTATACAGTAGGGTGCATAAAATGGCACTAGGTACCTATATTTTAGCTCTCAAGTTGCTTCCCTCAGACCTAGAATCAGTTGCCCACACAAAGATATCTATTACTCCTTGAGTTGCTTTGTCCTATACCACTGGCTTTGACTGCACTCCAGAATGGCACAAATCTTCCATAAGTACTGTGACATATGTTCCTGTTCCATGTGGATGCCTCAGATACCCTGCTACATTGCAAATGTCACTGGGTGTGCTATTTTTTTGTGTGTGTGTACAGTTGAACTGATCCTCAAGTGACTGACTAAAACTTTTATGCCTAATTATATATGACTAAATTAGGAAAGGTGAATAGCAGTGGTCTTCAAGGATATTGATATTTTACAAATACAATAAATATATCTGAATAGTTTCCTATTTTATTTTTGTTTCTTTAGGTGAACTGTGGATCTATGGATTTTTTTTTCAATGTACCAGTTATATATAAGCCCCTTACTTAATATTTTGGAGAAAGAAAACCTACAGCATTCCTGCTTTGCTTGTAAACAGCTCTTGCACAAAAAATGTAATAAATAAAAACAGTCTGTACCAATACACAGGTAGAATGCAAGGGAGAAAAGGAACACACCCTAACAAATACTAAAATGACATCTTTTCATCATCTGGTAAATTGATTTATATTTTCACCTGAAAGGGACATGCATAGGTGATTTACAGAAAAATTCACAGGGTGCTATATGTTGGAATGAAGCTTTTTATTTTTTTAAGTCTTTGCTGATTTACTGCCTGCACTTGAAATATAGGCAATGAACTCAATTCTGAAGCAAAGAACAGAATTAAGAAAGGTAACATTTTAATTAATATTAATGGCTTTGACAGAAATATATCTTGATGTCTCAATGGTGGACAAGCTATAAAGAAGCAGGATTGGAGTAGAAGCGGACATTTGTGGCACTGTTCCCTCATTTACCTCAATTACACAATCATGTTCCATTATTAACTTTCTTCAGACAATTTTTTGTTAATATTCTCATTAAAGTTTTAATTTTTAGAAAAGAAGCATACCAATTTTCACTATGGCTTCTAAAATACTGCTCTTGTCAGCAGAAAGAAGAACCACATAGCACAAGACAGCTCTAAACTTCACAGTAATTCTGCTTTAAGGATTTGCAGGAAACCTTCATTCCTCTCTCCAGACACCTCTGACAGTATCTGTAAACTTCACTTTTTTAGGAATAGACTAAATATCTCACTGAAGTTTCCCTGATTCTAGCTTTATATGTCTTACAAAATCTTCTATTGTAAGAGAAGGGGAGAAAATTCTGAAATTTGGTATTCTGAACTTCAAGGAAACAGTTTAAAGTATATTTCCTTGAGAGGGTGTGACCGCAAGGCTGGCAAGAGAGGGTCCGATACCGCCAGAGAGAGACACTCAAGGTTCATAAGGGCTTAAACAGGATAGGTTTAATAAAGGACTGACACTACAGACTGCACGGGGAGCCCCGGGAACCGTGCAGAGGGGTCGCCGATGGGAGGCTGCTGGGGGCACGGGTCAGACGCAGGAGTCAGACGCCCAGGCGGGACTTGACTTGTTGTTCCTAAGAGCCCCTTAAATCTACTAGAACTATTTCCTTACCTCAGCTGTGCTAACCTTGAGTAGCTACTGCCTGGGAAGCAGCTGGATGTTGCTGACAAAATGGAATATACCTGCYTGGCCCTGATGGGAATTTGGTCAGTCTGTAGTTTCACGTGYTGGGGCTGCTGCCACGTRCTCTGCCAGTCATTGACTCCTCGCCAGATCTTCTGCAGGTGTCCTCACCACAGAGGGCATTTAAGGCTCAGTTTAGTTACACAGGCATCCAGTAACTCTCTGAGATGCCCTAGAGCAACCTGTCCAGTTTGTATCTGTCATTCAAAAAGGGTACACATCTCTCATATTATAGACTATATCTGACAGTCCTATGGTCCCAAATATCCAAAAGCAACTCAGATGCTGAATGGRCGATAGAACAGAGACCCCAGTAACAACTGGCTAATCACAAATCACTTCCAAAAACAGCAGAATCAAAACCAAAATGGTCAGCATATTTTGAAATTCAGATCTGAACCCAAAGATTATTGCTTCTAATGTTTCCTCACAGTTTAACATAGAAATCTTTCATAATGAAGAGGAATGGTGGATAAGAACACAAGGAACTGAAACTCCATGTGGTTTACAGTATTGCTTCACTTACCATGAATTGTGCTTTAACTGAGTATCCAAACAAAAGCAGTACTTAAGCTAGACTATTGATGAAGAAAGTAGAAAACTGTATTTGTACTGAGCACAATTTGAGGTGTTACACAGAAATTCCTTAAAACTTGTTATTACTTGATTAGTAAGAATGCCCTCTTTAAACAGTTTACTTCACTTAGACCTAGTGTAATGAAGTGATAGGTGATATGACTTGATTTTTTTTGTAAGTATGATACCAGAAAAGAGTCTTGAGGCAAAACACAGCCATGCCATGTAGACTGGGGATTGACTGAGCCACACAGAAGGATACAGAACAAGAAAAATAGTACCACAGCATTGAAATGGACTCAGCATCTACTATTCCGGGATTTCTGTACTTCAACATTACAATTATACCAGTAGATGATTCTTCAGTGACAGAAAATAAAGCAAGAAGAGAAACATTCAAGTAAAGAATCAGAAAGTGAAAATCAAAAATTAATATTGTGACCCAAAACTGTGGATTTATCATAGACCAAAAAGCAGTAATTAGCAAATAACACATGGATTTACCATACTAATTTTTTTTTCCATACTTTTTCCCTCTGCTGAACCRGTCAACTCATTAATTTTTGTGGTTTTGAGCCTTTATGATGTCATCGATACTCTGCCTTTGTGTTGGTTCTTTTAGTTCTGTTTTCCTCAGTATTTACTATCAACAGTTCCACAGGAGAAATGGATCAGAGGTAATAAGTAATTCATAAATAGGAGCATTTTGTCAATATATGAATGAGAAAATTACTGAAAAATTGTTCCCAGAATCTCGATGTGATGGCCAGAATCCAATATAAGTTTCCTTTACTTTTTAAACTATTTTTCTTCTCCTTCTGTTTTTCAATTCAAGTATTGAAATTAATCCCTTTACTCAAGAAATACTGACTAAAACTTGAATGAAGCTAAYGCCTTTCTTCAAACAGTTTTGATTTTGATCATTCTACATTTTGGGGGGAAGAAAGAATGTGCTGTTGAAAAGTATTGAGTTTTTTATGGTAACATCATAGGCCTTAATAGCTAATGACTATGAAATCTACTTCTGTAATCCTGGAGAAAAATTAAAGAGTGTGAGATACTTTCTGGGAACATTTTAGATTTCAGAAACTGGTAATATGCACATGTCTACATATGAATTGTTGAAATTATAACTTACTGACATAGGAGTGCAGCTTTTCTTTGAAGGTTTATTGAAGACATAAATACAAGTTTTTCATCTTCAGACACAGAAGAATAAAGAAATCCGATTACAGCACAGAGGAATAAGAGCTTCTTTTTTCATAACAGTGTCATGAATAAATTTCCAATTTTGTAAAATGCAATTTGATTCAAATAGTTTCAGTATTATGTAGAAATCATTTGACATAATTGCATGGCACTAAATTGAAATTAATTTTAGAAAATTCAGGAAAAGGAGTTCTGAATCCCTTAAATCCCTTCTGCACCAAAAAGAAGTACAAAGGAATCTTCAAGGTATATTAAAGATGCAGCTGTGGATTACTGTGACGTAAGATAATATTCAGGTGCGATTATGTAGAGTCCCATGGCCACTCATTCTGATTTCCTTTTGCTAACATACAGACAAACCAAAACCAAGGCTAAATGTTTGGTGACATTCCCCACTCACACAGTATCTCTTTGGAGGCAGAAATAAGTAACTTTCATAATCCTTTAATTTGCCTATCATCTGCCATAGCTTTTGCCTGCCCCCAGAAATCAAAAACAGAGGGAAAGATATCTATATGACATTTCTTGTTTTTAATCACATATTAGTAATTAATATTGATACATATATACATATTAAATGTGTTTGGATGTTTGATTCCAGATTCATCCTATGTAAATAACTTTGGTCCCCTAACTAAGGATCAATGTGTGTTTACACTGTCCATTTATCTTGCTTCCTGTTTCATTGGAGAGCCCTGATATTTTTCACTTTACAAATGCCAGTTAACTCCTATATTCCCTTCTGAAATTTGCAGGCTGCCTCCTGCCATTGAGAACTGGGAGAAGGACTGGCAAGATTATTTGTTTCATCGTCCATTTTAGTATTACTATGTATCAGAACAAGTTTTACTCTCATTATCTAGGATATACCTAAAAAAAACCTACCCAGCACTTGGAGTTTTGTGCTGCTTAACCTTTCCTCCTTTACTACTTCTGTACTAGTAAATTAAACAGGACCAGGACCCAAGGACTATTTTGTAGTCGTCCATACAGTTTCATTGCCCATGTGGTTGCTAGCTTGTTTCTGTTYCCTGACAGACAGAATTACACTTCCAATGCTCGAGCACTGCTCATGAGAGCATGGGCAAAGCACTGATAACAATAGCAAATCTAGAAAAAAGTCATCCTATTTTAGGGAAGAAGAGAGTTTAGAAATATGAGCACAAGGTATGTTACACCATCTGCTGTCTGCACCATAAAACAGGCCACGAGTCGTTTCATTTCATTTACTAGTATAGATGCAACCTCTGGGTACCTCTGTACCATCCTGAATTGAACCCCTGCACATCCACACAATTTAACTGTGAGTTGACTCCCTGTTTTGAGCTACACTGACTTTTTACAAGGCAAATCTGCTAATAGCTTTAAGCAAAGTCTGTCCTGAACCTGACCTGTATTTGATCTCAAGGTCCTCAGTCCTTTCTTTTTTATTTAGCAGGGTAAACATAGTGTTAGAATGCATATGTATTAACTGGAAAAAGACAGGCATTTCCAGTGGACTATTGAGATATTAAGGGGACCTATGCCCTTTGGAGTGTCTTTTACCTTACCATTGACAAAGAGGAGAGGTTAGGGTAAATTCTCATCCAGCTTAGGCATCCTAATTAGATGTCAAAATTCAGTGGAATAAATAAGAACCATAGTTCGTTCACTGAGAAACTGTCAATGTCTACACACAGAAGATATGATATGAATATGATATCTCTTTTATTTTTTCTTACTAATTGTATATGCATTGTACTGAAATCTTAAAGAATAAATTCCACCATAGTCTTCCCTGTACTTCTGCAAACATAGGTTTAAGCTTTATGAACTCTGTTGCTAGGAAGGCAACATGTTTCAGTGTTTTAATGGCCCTGCTGTAGCCAAGAGATAATGAGAAAGTTTTTCATTTATAACTTGTGTACACTGAACACATAAAACATTTTCTAAGACTCAGTAGGCTTTCTCTTATAATGGAGAACAGAGTATAACAGCCAATCTTTTGTATCTTGCAGGACATATGTCACCATAATGTAAAGAATTTCATATCTAGGTGAGGTCCAGAGACTAATTTATTTCAGGGAAACCGTTATTATTATTATTATTATTATTATTATTATTATTATTATTAAGTGAACTACCTACTGCATGCACAATTCATTTCAGTAGTGCACATTCTGTTAATAAATAAGCACACAGAATGAAATAGTGTAGCCAAAACTCATATGCTTCTGGTAGAACATGACACTCGCTATTTTTATCCATCATAGCCATATCTTACAATTAAGAAGAATAATTCCACATATTATAACTATTACAATACATATTTAAGCAAATATTTTGACATTGCTTGTAGAAAAGTCCAAAGTTATTAATTTTTTTTTACTTTATTGAAAGATAATGTTTTAAAAACTTAAACATTTAAATTATTGAGATATTTTGTAGTGAGTTACCATTTATCAATATGAAAGCATATTCTATGAAGTATAAATAATCAGATGCTTCTAAAAGTGTGTTTGTTTTCAGTAAGGCATACTGAACAACAACTTCTTGTGAATTATTAAAGCAGTATTGTTTTGTTGAAGCCTTAAAAACRTTAAGCACTTAATTTAAGTTTGAATTTATATCTGGAATGATCTCTGCAATATGTGCTGTATTACTTTATAATAACCAACTGGTATTTGTCATTACAGGAATAAGTGATCATTGATACTGTTTAACTTTAGATCTTTGTTTTAGTATGTGTTAGATCCCTATTCTGAATAGCCATTCAGATGAGCCTATTTCTCTCCATTGACTTATTAGGAACCTTAAAAAACCTACATTCTGGTGTTAAGTATGTATGTTTATATTGTATATTGAGAACGAGACAAAGTCATTTTGTCTCTGCATAAAACTTTGGTGTGCCCACACCTTGAGTACTGTGTGCAGTTCTGACCTCTACATTTTCAGGAAAAAAAAAAGRGACAAAATAAAATGCAAAGGCAATTAATGATCAAGAAGATGAAACAGCCATCTTATAAGAAGAAACTAAAAAGCTCTTAGTTTTTGAGACTCTAGCTTGCTAGAGAAGACAGAGGGGAAATACAACAGGTTTTGCAATATCATGGAGGTGGTAGATAAGCTGAATGTAGARGAACTTTTTATACAAATGTTCATTTTCAAGAAACATCTCCTTATGTGTCTGTTTTTTACCAGTTTTCTTACCCACTTTCTTTGTACTGCTTTCCATAACTTAATATCCAAGAAGGAGATTCACTTGCCTATATCTGAACCAGTCATGCTAGTGTCCCTTTATAGTCAAAGAATAAAAATAGACATTCATTTATTCTAGGCAGTAATTTATTACATTTTGAAGAAGGTTTTCTAAAAAAACTCAGATTAATTATGGCCAAAGGGTGCCTATTTGTTTACAAAGATAACATAGTATAATAACCACAGATATAAACCTTTAAAACGTAAAGACATTATGTTAGGTACCATGAATCTCAGCTGAGTGTCTTTCACACAAAATTTACTTGCAGTGGTCCACAAATCACTCAATAATCATACCTGTCATAACTCTATTTTACTTAAAGTTCAGACATTGATTTACTCTCTGCTTCTGACCACTCATAAATAATACAAAGCCTATGAAATCACAGAATCACTGAGGTTGGAAGGGACCTCTGGAGATCATCTAG
>NW_020447312.1:87129-101964 GCF_003343035.1 Apteryx rowi
CATACTCTGACAACATTCCTATATTCCTCCCAAGTGGCCTGTCCCCCTTTCCACTTTCTGTAGACTTCCTTCTTCTGGTTGAGTTTTGCCAGGAGCTCCTTGCTCATCCATGCAGGTCTCCTGCCTCCTTTGCTTGACTTCCTACTCATAGGGATGCACCGCTCTTGAGCCTGGAGGAAGATAAAATAATGAGACATTTAGCACTGATAGCAGGGAGTAGCCCCTATTATGCAGAACTAAATACCTGAGAAAGCTTAATATGTCTGGAAAGGCCATGTAAGGTTATGGTGCCCCATAGATGGTCTGTCTCTCAGCCAATGTCCCATAATCATTATTCCAGGTTCAATATTCCAGAAGGCAGTTCAGTATTTCATACCATTCATACCAGATACTGGGACTGCTATTCAGCTTAAAGTGTGAGTACAGCATACAAATGCTATCACTGTTGTGAAAGAGGTGCAGAAGTGCCAGGAGAAAGGTATCTAACACAGATCTCTTCAATCARTAAGACTGTGGTCAGATTTTCTTGAAAAGTACATACCTTATACTCATCTCTTTTTTCTTTATAGGACAGACAAAGGTGAAAGGTACAGAACCCTTAATTCTCTTTCAACAGTGATCTTGACATCTCAAGACAGTCTTGAATCTGGAGAATTCCCACTCGCCTGCCCTTAAGCACACTGGAGGGCAGAAAGCCCTCTCCTCTTTTTTTTCTCTATTCTTTTCTCTCATTGTTTTCAGTAGAAAACTACAATGACCTTGTCTACACATGACTTTTTACCTCCTAAAAACAGTTTTAACCCATCAAAGAACATTATCTGGACATAGCGGTTATGTCTCCTGTGCTAAATGAAAGAGAAACAGAAGCTGATTCCCGTCTCCAAGAGCAAGCAGCATAAACTGCTGCTTCACTATTTACAGCTTGCCCCTTCTATAACAAATTTCTCTTAGAGATAGCTATTTGGAGCACTCCAAAGTGGAGTCAGAGAATGAGCTAACAGCAGAGGGCTCCAGTGCTTGAACTCTCTCCTTCACTCTCTTTTATTTATGTACTCACCATCAAAAATGTTCTGTAATACAATAGAGACACTCCTTATATCATTGTTTCTACTGATCTGGGAATGGTGTGCAGCACACTCCTCATCTATTACTATCTTCAGAGCACTCAGCTGTTACTTTAGATTGCCCTTTCAAAGAATAGATATGATTAAAGAGCAGTTTATCATATCCTGTGAAAAATATCTTAAATGAATTGAATCAAGTTACAAAAGTACCTCTCTCCTGCCACAAGATATGAAGAAAGCCTCAGATAATTGACTTAGTTTTGGATTACTAACTCTTGCGTGTCTAATGTTAGAAGTAATTAATCTATCTCAGATGTTCCCACAGAAAGGCCATTCTCTTTCCCAATATTGATATATTTATCAGTGGCATTCTGTACAGGTCAAGTGACAGGAGAAATAGGTAGAGATATCTGGTAGGACTATGGGGTATAATAAAAATATATATTGGAGCCGTGATTAACATCAGCACAGATTTCTGTCAGCATTTGTTCAAACCTTCGTCCAGTATATGTAACCACTGTCTCTCATCTTCTTTGCTTATGARAAGATGCTGCCACTTATTATGGTTTTATTTGGCTATGGCTATAGATATAAATCCCTGACCTTTTTTTTTTGTTCCCTGAGGCCATGTGTGAAGGATGATTTGTAAAGAGATAAGCTGGATTTGATTTGCTTCTTGAGAAGCTAGTACACATCTGATATTGTTTAGATGGAATTGAAAGCAGGGGCAGATTGGGACAAAACAGTGAAGTAATTTATGGATCCAGGGAATGCCATTAAACATAAAATGGGATTTTAGGTTTACTAATTGGAGACTACCATCATGCTCACAGTGCAGGTTCTGTGGCAGCTTACTTCACTCACACAYTGAGGATTTCTTAATTTCTGCTATTCCCCAAAATTATTCTCAGCACCATGAGAATATAGGTTCACAGAATCCTGAAATGGTTTGGTTTTAAACTTTCTGATCCATGTCAGCACATTCTCTCGGTACATCTATGTTTTTCCCCAGAACTCTGTTTTCAGTGTACCAGACTAATAGCACTTAAGAGCCTGGCTATGTTTTGGAGGAAGCCAATAACCCAGAAATGGGTTGACTGCAGAGTTAAAGGAGTATGATGACATCTACAACATGCAGGCTCCAGTGTAGTCCTGTCTCAGAACAGTTCTTCTGCTTTAAAATACAAAATTGTATTATGAAGGCCTGACCTTACTGTTTAGTCCAAGATATCTGAAAACATACAGAATGATCTTCAATACAACAGTGTTTTGTTCATTTCCCAGATCCATTCATGCTGCTTATTTTCAGACAAAACATATGACAATGAATTGTAAACAGAATGCTGAATATTTTGGGTTCCCTAAAACCCGCTCAGATCTCCCCTTATGAACTTCTGCTTCCCCTCGCMCTTCTCTCCATTTTCTAACTGTCTCCACTCCCTAGCTTTGGCCTTCCCTTATTTGTGCTAAGATTCCTGGTGGCTTATCTAACACATTTGTCTACTTCCAGTGTTTTCCCCAAAGTGCCCATTAAGTCAGTGCATCTCAACTGTTTAAACAGCTACTGCAATCTAAAATCGTCCCAGTGGAAAATGAAACAAAATTAAGCACCCCATATGGTTTATATAACCAAATATAGCTGTTTATATGGAAATGTGCAAATCTGAGGTAGCCCAGATCCCCTTCACTGATTCATCCCATGTCTAGCCATATGTCAGATGAACCACATCCTAAAAATACCTATGCAAACTGGAGATCTGAAATTAGGTGAGACAGTTTCCTTCCTCCTCCTGTTCCTCCTCATTGCCATGTATATCCTCTCTAGATGCTACAGTAAAAGATAAGCAAGAAATAAGTCGATGATTCTGTGCATTCTTAAATTTTTTTCAGCGTGTGATAAATTACAATGCATGTTACAGAATCAGTAGCAGGCATTGTTATTCATATAACATTGGAGGCCCCTGAAATTACCTAACTAAATAAACTGTCAAGTGAGGAACTGATGAAAGGAAAAATGTGTTATTTGCCTTCTGTCTAATTTAGTGATGACATAGAACTTAATTAAAACAGTTCTGAAGACCACAACAACTAATCTAAATGAGGACCATAGCATAGCATGTAGGAGTTTTCATGGAGTGACTACAGGGTAGGAAAGTACAAAGACAAAAACGATTTTAGGAGCATCATGGCCTTCAATATGAAAGAACAGCACCAAGACTACAAGAGACATCAGAACACAGACTCTAGCTATAGATAAGGTTTGACCAGATCTCCTTTAACTGTGTCTATCTTTGCTTATTTTCAGTAGAAACGGATGTGGCAAGAGCTATGGAACTTAAGTTGTAAGTGAGATATAAATGTGAAACTTCCTTGAGGCAACTCCTGCTGTGCCTAGACCAATTAGTGTGCTTCAACGTGTTTATGAACAACCYGCGTGGAAACTGTGGCTGTCCCAGAGACTCCCACGCAGTTCCTGGTTCAAAACTGAGCAAATTGTACATAGATAAGACACTTGCAAATAATAAATAGCTGGATTATAACAATTCAGCAGAACAGTGGTTTGGAGTGTTTCACCCAAATCGTTTGGAGATGCTGCTTCAAGGACCCTTGCAATGGGGACTCCCATCACCATCTGGACAGCGACCAATTGTCCTGTTCAGGAGATCTGACTCCCCATGTGAGTGTAAACCTATATAAAGATCTCAATTAATAAATTAGAGGGTTTTTTTAAACAAACACTCTGTTTATGGGTGTCTGTGCAACACAGAGTTAATTTGGTGTATTCTGTATTTACTGATAATAGAGCCCCATATTAGGTTATACAGTGTGACAATCTACGCTTTGAAGTTGTGGCTCTCTGTCAGCATGCTACGCTTTAATCCTTGCTGCAAATTCAGGATAAGAACTTATTTGAAAAAGTCAAATGTGGTCTGTATTTTCTAAAATTAAGATCTTTATATACATTGTGGATGGGCTTTAGACATCCATCAAGAACAAGATGAATCACAATGGGGATGGAGTGTGAGTCAGGCATGTAAATTGGCAGAAGATTTGCTCATTAAGTGTGCAAAAGGTTACTTTAATTGCTGGATACTTTTAAAATTTAAACCTTCATATTATTAAATTTACATAGCAAGTTGGGCATGGGTGATATTTATCAGAGAATTCTGCTTCATCCTTTAAGACAGCGTGGTTATTATGAATCCCCACCTCATCCTCCTGAATGAGGAGCAGCTGATAATGTGACTGTAGTCTCACTCATGGTAATAAAGCATTGCCTTTTTGGAAGCATTTTTTTCTAAAAGTAGTCTGTAAGCATTGTTTAACATTCTCTAGAAGTTCATTCTGCACATAATTCCTCTCAAAGCTTGTACTGAAAACTATGCAAGTAATTATTAGGTATTTATTATTCTCTCTATATTTTGTGTTTTAAYTGGAGTTTCAGTCGCTGTATGTGTTTTTTTCTGTATTCTATGATAAAACATAATAGCACAAAAAATAAAGAACATACATGTCAAATGTAAAAAATGGTATTTTATATAATATATCTTATTATTAAAATACCAAAGTGCAATACTAAAAAAGTTAGGTAATAAATTTTGCATTTAAATGCATATAACATTTTTCAATAATGCAACATTAAAAAAAAAGAAAAAAAGGAAAAAAAAGTGACTGCTAAATTCAGTATAAATTCCTTTAACATTTAAAAATGTAAAGTTTTTCCCCCTCCCCCCCCCTTTCTGCCTTTCTGCAGTATCTGTGATTTATCTAGACAGGAACACCATTTCCTAGAAACTGAGAAAGCAAGCTACATAGGAAAAGTTATAAGGAAGTTATGTTTTCTGTTCAGATACAAGCATGTATCACTGAATGACAGGTGTATGATAGAAAAAAAGATTAAAAAAAAGAAAAACAAACTTATGATGATCAAACTGTAAACTCACCAATAACAGTCACTGAAATAATTCTTAAATTTAAGCTTACTTTAAATCTTGACCAATTGAGGTTAATGAAAAAATTCTTAATCAATTCAGTGAGATATGCATATTTCCTTTAGTGGTTCCTTTATCAGAACCATATGAAAGAAAGGAGAGGTGTAAATAGTCTTACACATAGTATCTGACTTTGTCACAGAGCTATAAGAGAAAGCAAAGATGAAATAATTCCCATATTCTGTTTCTGTTTGTACAGTTAAAAAATTGCTGAAAAGCTACTCATAAGATATTACTTGGACAACATAAAATGTAATAGCAGTAGTGTAAATTGTGTATTAAAAATGTCACAGAAGTGACTGGGATAAACATCTCAGTACAGGGTTTATTTACTTTTTATGTTTAACTACAGAGATAAAAGCATTGTCAAATAGTGTAAGCTTTAAAGGGAAATAGTTTCTTTTCTTATACATTACTTTTTTTTCTCTATTATCCAAAAAGAAATTGAAAGTATATCATCTTTCTCAACAAGAAAGTTAGCTACAAAGCGGTCAAATTATTTACTAAGTCTCTTGTTTTTATTTTGTTCTTATTTTTTCATTTTTCACCCCTACTCCYCTGTAAATTTCTTTGGGAGTTATTTGGAATTTGTTAACTAGTAACAATGTAGCTACTAAATGTCAGTTTCAGTTTTGTCAAAACTTCCTTCAAAGGAGGTACTGTTTCCTAGATTTCACTGACAGGTTATATTAATTACCAATCRGCTTATAAGAACATTTTTCTGAAATTAAAATTATACTTGTTCTAAAATGATTTATTGGTACTAGCCACCTGAAGTGAATGGAGTGTGGGGACTGTTAATTTAAATGTATAATATACAGAGATAAGGGGGCTCAGATGTCAAGTCCAAAGCTGGTTGGAAGTATTTGTTTTTTCACTAATGCACTTGTAATCTCGGTCTTCTGAACTCTGTTCTAAAAACATGTTACGTGTTACACGGTCCGTTGCTTTAGTGAGAACTGTTGACACAGAGGGCTTTGCACAAAATAATGAACATCTTGGAGGAATGGTCCTTCAGCTACTTATTATATATTTTAAACCTCAGAAATTTCAAAATTCTGAAAAAGTGGCTGGTGACAAAATTATTTTTATTGAGATCTTGTGAYTAATCATTGGCTGAGAACACCACTGTGTTCCTATCTTGGGAAAATATGATTTCATTGTAGCTGTATGTCTGTCAACATCCTGTGTACAGTTGCTATGAAGGCAACTTAAAGTGAAACTTTATTTAAAAGAAGCTCTAGGAGGAAGGTGTTCTCTTCCCAGAGCAATCTCTCGTGGCAGTATATATTTATTTTCCTTCTCTTTRTCTCCTTCCTATTTCCTCTTCCCAGCGTGACACCATCCACTCTACAACTTCAGCCTGTAAATCTCTGATACTGAGGGGGGGGGAACAAAACAAAACAGAACAAAAAATCTCTGAGAGGTTTTGGAAACAGACTAGAAGATGGACAAATGGAAGAAAGCACCACAAACTTAACTGGCCCCAGGTGATACTGCCTTAGAAGATGACTGCATTCGAATGTGAACTGGTCTCAAAGTCTTAAACTTCTATATAATAATTCATTTACTTCTTCGCTCAGTTGTATATAAAGAAATAATATGTGGCTGAAGATATAAATAAATACTGCGCAGCTGAATGAACTGAAGCAAAAAGAGCAAACATAAGATACATAGACATTTATGGTTACATTTTGTACATAGAACTTTGCTTTCCAAGACAAATAAATAAATAAATATATATATATATATATATGGTATAATGAAAAATAAAACATAATTCAGATACCTAAACTTAGGAAAAGCTCCTTGGAAATAATGACAAATAACTTTTTTTTTTTTCCATAGAATGTTGCAATATCTTAAAATCAGTGTCAAGGGAATTATTTTACAGTGGAGTCAATATATACTCTTCCCTTCTTTTTTCTTACAGGTTAGAAGCTGTTTTTAATTATGTTTCTGCTAGGAAATATAATTGAAATGTTATAGATTTAATATACCTTAAGGGTTCCATATTTAAATACCATACTGAAACCCTATTTAGAAGATGAAAAATGCAAAATGTATTTCTTTTGTTGTGTCAATGCAATAAGATAATGGCCTATTGTAATTTGCAGACATAAATGCTACCTTATTAATGGTATTCTCTTAAACCTTCTCCATTATAGCCCTTGGGAGTTTCCTATCACCAAACTCAATGAGACAACTGGAAAAAGAAAGAGAAATATGCAAAGGAGGTAATAGCAATTGCACACCTTCTGGAGTTCTTCGTAGTAATGGAACTGGAAACTCAACTACCTAGGAGAGTGTTAACTATTGTAAGCTTAGACAATGGAAATGTAGTTGATACAGGTTAATAAAACCCAACATCATATAATCTTTTTCCAGTGTCTAGTGGTTCTGAGTGGTTCTGTCCAGCTGACATGCTGGACATTAGTGCTGCCATTTAGGAGGACCTAGACAGGCTGGAGGAATGGGCCAGCAGTAACCTCATGTCACCAGGGACAAAAGGAACGTCCTGCCYCTGGGAAGGAAGATCCCCTGGCAGCTGTGTAGGCTGGTGATTGACAGTCAGGGGAGCAGCTCTGGAGAACAGGCCCTAGGGGACAGCAAGATGAATGTGAGCCAGCAGTGTGTCCTGGCAGCAAAGACATCCAACAGCCACCAGGACTGTGTTAACAGTACAGCCAGGAAATTGAGGGAAGTGATTATCCCCCTCTGCTCAGCTCTCATTTGGTCACATCTGGAATATTGCATCCAGTTTGGGGCCCTCCAGTACAAGAAAGATATCAATAAACTAGGGCAAGTCCAGAAGAGGGCCACCAGGATGGTCAGGGCTGGAGCACTTGCCCTGTGCTGAGCAGAGACTGAGGGACTGGGGCTGGTTCAGCCTGGAGAAGAGACAACTGTGGGGCGACCTCACAGCAGCTCTCTGGTACCTACGGGGAGGCCAGCAAGGACATGGAGCCACTAGGTGCATGGCAGGAGAATGAGAGACAGTGGGCATAAATCAAAACAAGAGGGGTTCAGACTGGGTATCAGGAAAGCCTTTTTCCCCATGAAGACAGTCAGGCATTGGAGTAGATTGCCCAGAGAGGTTGTGCAGTCTCGGTCCTTGCAGGTTTTCAAGACCTGTCTGGATAAAGCTCTGAGCAACCTGGTCTGACCTCAGACCTGAGCATGTTTTGAGCAGGAGGTTGGCGTAGAGATCTCCTGAGGTCTCTTCCTACTCTAATTATTCTTAGATCATCAGTTTCTACATTGGTAAGCACCACAATAAAACCTACAAGAGTAAGATCATGCTTACAGGAACACTTTTCAGCCTGACTCTTGTATATTAACGTTTCAGCTTTTCCCCCAAAATAGAAGATACATGAAATGGTACACTAATAATATTAGTCTGCAATATTTAGGAAGCATTGGTAGAAAAGCAAAATGCACGGCTAGTTATTAAAATAACAGCTTTCACTCTCTGAAGAGTTTGTTCTATATTTTCTTATTCACAGATCTAAAATGAAAGATTCATGGGATCTTCAAGAGCAGATGAAACCTTGTTTTGTGAAGAACATATTCCAAAAAGGCTGCTAACTGTGGATGACTGAGTTTTTAAGAAAGACACAATTCTGGCAACACAACTAAACAGGAATATTGCTTTCAACCTTCTGTTGCTACTCTAGAAGTTTGGCTTTTCCGTTGTGTGTTCTGTAAAACTGTTTTTGGATTTGTCTGTTTAACCTGCTTYATGGGCAGAACTAGATGGAGAGAATCAGGGCACCATGTAGCTGCAAAGATCTATTGGAAATTACATTAATTGCAATTAATTGCTAATTACTAGTATGTCTTATCACTGTGTTCCTCCTCTTTAAGAAGGCTTGGAGCTGGGACAGAATAGGATATACTTCTTAAGCACTATGTATACTGAAGACAAATGTACAGAATTTTTATAACTCAGAAATCATATTGTAATCTTTAGTATTAAAAGGCACACACAGAAACTCAAATATTTCCACCAAGAACAGAAATTTCATGGATAAATAACTTGTCTGAAACTATTGTGGGGCTTGTTCTCACAGCAGTGACTGAAGTCACTGAGAAAGGTGTATTTTTCAAGTTTAATGGAATTTAACCTTTATTTTTCAGTGGAAACAACCACTGAGGAAGACATTTTAATTCTACAGCTGTCTGCTAGAACTACTTAAATATCAGTGTCCCCTCACAAAACCTCCTAAAAGCTAATYATTGGCGGTAGCGGAAAGAAGACTGCAGCTATATCAGATTTTTATTTTCTTATGTTTAGGACTGGCTTTAGGCACATGCAACCATTCCTGGCTGACATGGTTGACTATCTGCCTTGCCAGTATCAGAAGAGATGGAAACACTGCCTGTTTGAGCAATATGTCTTAAACATTGAACGCTTGTCTCATTCCTGAATAGTCTCCTCTCCTATGCCAACAAAAACAGTGTGGATGGCGGCTGTTATGTCTGATGCCTCTTCCTGCTACTGGCAGCTACCACCTTATCAAACTTCAAACTTAATTTTCCTTGAGGAGCTGTGCTTTCTTCTCCTCACAAAACTAACACAACCCTTGTAGGATCCCTCACAAAAGATAAAAGAGGACAGTAGAAGYTCATGAAGGGAAGATTTTGGAATAATAAGCAGGGTAGATGTTTTGGGGATAACAGTGGGGACACCACAATGGGATAGACATTTGGAGGAAGGGTGAAATCTGTTGATTACAGGCCAGGTTAGGGTGAGAATAGCAATCACAGTCCCAGAGAGGTGAAGGAGGAAAAGGGATTTCCAGAAACAGTAGAAAGAAAGGCCCCTGGCAGCTGTCAACCCCACAACTCCTTAAAATACCCTTAGCACTTCACAACTCCCTGAAAACCTCATTAATTCACTCTAATTTTCCCTCTTGGGAGAATTTGTTCTTCAAAGGAACTCTGATGTAACTTGAAAACTTAAAATAATCTTTGTCTCTCTGTCATATATAAACACACGTGCACACGCACACAAGCACATACACATATATGTGCAGTTCAGATATTAAATAACTCCTTTTACTGTTTYCCTATTCAAACAGCAAACCACTGATGTAGTTTCACTGGAGCGCAATTTCAGAAAGTCAATATCTTATGTGTATATTCTATATGATAGAAAAATAAAGTCTCTGCTTAGAAATATTTTCCCAGGTACCTGAATTAAATTTTTGTATTCACCTTAATGGACTTTAAAGTGCCATAAGGCACACATGAACAGAATCACTGGGTTATTACAGCAGTCCTCCAAGGAAAGCAAGTTCTTGTGAGTATCTCTACTTTGTGCAGTGTAAACATACTGGCTTAGATTCAATTGACTTTTTCTTTAGGGTGTCAAATGGCATGCTGCTTGCATGGTGCTGAGGCATCCTGCCTCAACTCCAGAAAAGCACTCCAGAAGATCCCATAACGCAACTGGCAGCCCCTTGTGGGTTCCCTGATGCCCAAGGGTACCTAAAATGGCAGTAGATATGTAGGCAAATAAACATTAGACATCTGTGCCTGATGTAGTCACTTTAGGTTCTCTTTTTAGTCAGTGGAGAGAAATTGTCTGCTCCAGATGGCAATATATCACAGRTGCCTACCTGAGAGAAAGAACCAGCAGCATCTTTTTTCCAGAAGAAACATGTTCTGGAAGTATCGATTTCTTTCAATCTAATGTAAGGAGAGCAATATCATAATTAGACTTCTCATTTTTAGAAAATCCCATTCTATTTCCTCCTGGTCACATCTTCCAGATAYCGATACAACCGCTTGTTGTAACCATATCTCTTTCTTCTTGAGGGAAACTGAAGAGTCAACATTAGGACCCAGAGGAACACTGAAAGGTGGAGCAGAACACCAAGCTATACATACAAGAAAGTATGTGGATAACCATTTTAACTGTATTATTGTTACAGCTTTTTTCAGTACTATTAATATTTTTCACCCGTAAAAATTAGATTTGGACTAATATATATAATCTAATAATTATTTTATTAGACTGCTTAGATTTATATTACACTAACAGTAAATTCTTAGCTTTACATATAATGTATGTTTCCTTTCGCCCATTTTCAGGTTTTGAATATAACAAAAAGTACCTACTTGTCTGTCACCCTCTGTCTGTTTATACTTCAGGTGTATAGTACAAATTTAAATTTCTGAAGGGGATAAACAGTGGAAAAGGGGAACCCCAGTGCATTTGTGGTTGGAAGCAGGAGAGCRTAAGGATTCCTGAGTTACATACAGGGCCAAAAAAGGGCCCCAGATATATATGTTTATCAGAAAAGGATTAGAAGAAGAGTTTCAATCTACCTGCATGAGCCAAAAGGGTAAGAGTGCAAGTTCTGAATGAAGCTTTTTCATCCGGGGCCTATACTATTTAAGATTTTAAGCAGATAAGCAGGGTTTCAGCTAGGCTGTCCTGTTAAAGCAGATCTTATTTAAAAGGAAACATGAGAAACTCTCTTTATGGTGATTACAAGGATAACTGTATTTTTAGTTTGTTTGATACATTGAAGACCAGATCTTTCTGTGGATTTACTGAAACAATAAATTTGTTATTTTTACTAGCTGAGTCCTAATATCAGATTTGTTGCCATTCACTTATATAGACATAATGATTTCATCTCTCTAAATTGCTGTCATATTTCTCTAAAGGGATCATTTTTACTCCTTCTGGGTCAACGTGAATATAACTATGGCCATTTTCTCAATTTGTATTAAATGACAGCTTTGTAATTTTGTTTTCTCTTTTTCTTTTAAAGAGTCAAGAGTTTTTATGTTTTCTCTGATGTACGGTGCTTAGAAGCTTAGAAGACAAAGGGACTCAAAGGAGGAAGTAAAGGTAGGCTAAGAGGATGTTTTCATGCTTTTGAATACTAAACTACGTTGTCATAGTAAGGTCTTTCTTTCACTTTCAATATTTGCAGCTGTGAGACTATACAGTTTGACATTGCCCTTGAAACATAAATTGGATCATTTCTTATTAAAACTCTTAGTATTTCCAGAGGCTGCATAGTACTCTTAAARAATCCTCTGAAAAATAACTGTTACAGGGGAGATACCAGGTATCCATCCAGTTTCTCATAGGAAAAGTTATTTAACTGAAGTTCTGACCTGATTAAAGTCAATGGGAGATTTATTGTTATTTTGACTAGGACAGGATTTCACTTGAGGTACTCAGAATAATGCCAGACAGAAAGGGCAGAGAGAAGATGATATTTAGCTTTAAACTAGAGAGCCAATTTRCATTCCACCAGCAATGCTTGCCAAAAATTTCCGTGTTGTCTTGCACCTCCACTTTAAGCTAAGATGCAGATGTTCTTTAGCATATATCTTGAAATCTTAAAGGATTAGGATAAAAATGAAGGTTCAGTGTTGCTTCACACCTCATGATAAAAGTAGGGAAAAGTGTATAGCATGATCCTTTGTCTTTTTGGATTAATTCATTTTGGTTTGTATGTTACCTCTGAGCTCTACCTCAGCCTTTTCACTGGTCTCTTAGCATCTCCTTTTATGAATTATCAGCATTTACCTTTTACAGATTAGAGTTAAAAAAGGCAGATTCTTTTGTCCTTATTCTTCTGATTGAAATGGTTTGGATGCTTCATATTTTAGAATCTCAGCACTTTTATGAGGTTAAAAGCGGGGGGGGGGGTTTCTCCTCAGAGATGGAAGAGGATGAACTTCACACTCAAAAGCTGAATTATTTCTTTAAAAAAATGTATTTTTAAAATTTGAAAATACAAGTTGAATACAAATAGTTTCAGCTCTCTCAGTAGGTCTAAGTTTGAACTTTTCACAAAATGGCGTTAGAGAAAATTACTTTAACTTAAGCCACGGGGGGGGGGAAGAAAAAAGAAAAAGAACACTACACTTAGAATGAAATCCAAGTTCTCATTCTTGTCTTGTATGCAACTCAGCATCTAGTATGCAACTATTTGAGATGCCTGGTTTGGGGGGAAAAAGGAAAAAAAGTAGAACACAAAACTCATGTTTGAAGTGAGGATTCAGGAAGAATATGAAAGAGTAAATCAAATGTCTGACTGCCCCAATGCACAGGAGTCCCTGCAAAGCAAAAGGGATAGCTAAGGACCTGGAGAGCAGGGGATCCTTTACACTTATCTCTGCATATTTCAGGAATTTTAGAAATAATTTCTGAGGAATAATCCATAGATTTAGGTGTCTCCTGATTAGTCCTGCACCCAGTCCCAAAGGATGGTTCTCTTAACAACACTTGTGAAGGGTACATGGCAGAATGAGGAGGGCACATGCGGGACACAATACACCTTAGTCTAAAATAAATGTTTAAGCTGAATAAGATGAATCCCACTCTAGGAGTTTCTATTTCTCTTCACTGAATAATGCGGAAGCCTAAAGTGGCTGTATCAACTTGGGGAATCAGTGAGAGATTCACCTTGCTTGATTCAAATGTTTGCAAAGATGATATCTGAATTTGAGCAAGGCATCYTAACTTCCCTTTCAGTCAGTAGGGAGAAGAAGACACTAGAATGTTATTCATTTGACCTCTTTTAAACATTAACTTGAGGATGAGCTGACTTATGCCCTTGGAGTGCCTATTTCCTCCACTGAATATAAACAGAKACTTTAAGGTGACCATTTCAGATGTTAACATTTACACTGTAGATCTCAAGGGTGGCAACGTGTAAACACGTGCATCTAGTACCATGCAACATGCCCTATGGCCTCTGAGAAATCTGTCTTGGCTTTGCAGATACAATGTAAGGTCCATAGGAAAGTAACATATTTCTGGAGAAGTAACTTCCTATGGTATTTAAAATGACATTAGATAACTATGTGGATGAAACTAAATCAAAGCTGAAGAAAGATACTCAGTTTAAGATTAAAATATATACATTTCATTACATATCAGCTGGGTGCAGCTCTCAGGATGGTCAACAGAAGTACAGGGCTTGATTCAGTTGCCCACACACAGGTGTTTAGTGCCATTTGGGATGCCAGAGGAAGACCTTTTGTTGCAGCCAAAACAGCCTTGACTCAGGGAATTTTTACTTATTTTAATTTATTGACAGTTAACACAAACTTTTGATCACTAATTCAGGTATCGAGGAAAAGAAAATGTAGCAATTAAACACTTAAGTTTTTCCTGCTGACTTCCAACCGGGGACCCCCTGTCATGCTGAGTGCTTGGTAACGTCTCATCTAGCTGGTCATTACTTTGAAAGAGACCATCAGCTTGGCTCCCCAGCTCTGCTAAGTGAGCCAGGTATYCCTGGAGCTCCACTCAGAGTGGAGAGCAAGCCCTGGTGCACCCCACAGCAGGGCAGCACATCACTCCCCCAGGGTTTCACAGGTGTCTCATCCCCTCTGAAGCTCCCAGACTGGTGCTCTTGGATCTTGGTGCTACATGTGGAGATGGTCTAGTCTCCASGCCACCAGTGGAGAGGCTTTGAGCAGGATCTGTCACAATTCTTCCCAGTCACCTCCCTGTCCAGCAAGAGATTTCTCTGGTCTTTCTGGACTCTTCTTTTCCCACCTATTCACACCTGCTCCCCCAGACTTAACAGGTACATCACTAACAGCACAGCACCACAACACAAATTCCCAGTGCCAGGACCAAGGCTCTTTCCAGAATCTCAAAATCTAGCTAGTGGTGTCCCCCAGGGGTCACTACKGGGGCCAATCATGCTCAACTTCTTCATCAATGACCTGGATGAAGGGACAGAGTGCACCCTCAGCAAGTTTGCTGATGATACAAAACTGGGAGGAGTGGC
>NW_020447312.1:102444-154254 GCF_003343035.1 Apteryx rowi
TCTTATCAACGTGTACAAGTATCTTAAGGGAGGGTGTCAAGAGGATGGGACCAGACTCTTTTCAGTGGTGCTCAGCGATAGGACGCAAGGCAACAGGTACAAACTGAAACACAGGAAGATCCATCTGAATATGAGAAAAAACTTCTTTAGTGTGAGAGTGTTTGAATTCTGGAACAGGTTGCCCAGGGAGGACTGTGAAGTCTGCTTCCTTGGAGATATTCAAAAGCCATCTGGACACAATCCTGTRCAATGTGCTCTAGGTGACCCTGCTCGAGGAGGAGGGTTGAACTAGGTGATCTCTAGAGGTCCCTTCCAACCTGAACCATTCTGTAATTCTGTGAAAGTCACTGCACCTGTAAGTGTGTATGTGTGTAAGGAAGGGGGGGATTCCTAAATCTGAAATAAATGAGATTAATTTTTCTTAAAARAAAAAAAGAGAGAGAGAGATAGAGATGGAAATTCTTTCTTGAGAAAGTTGTATCTCCAATTTACTGTTATACTCCAATTCAGATATGCTATTCATTAGCTAATTCTTCCAAGAAAAATCTGAATTTAGATACTCTGCTTGGGAAGGGGACAAAGATGAAAATCCTTTCTAGGATATCCCTAAAGTAACACTTAAAAAGCATGATTATTGTAAATGAAAACATATGCAGTTATTTCACTTAAATTAAGCAGTAAATGTATTGTGATTTTTTTTTTTTTTTGGTAATAATCTACATAATGACATTCAAATCTTTATTTGGAAGTGCATTTCATACTGTGGTATATTTGATCATCGGAAACCCTCTAAACTTTAGCAGCGTGAAGGTTAATGAATTTTCAGTTGTTTATGTGTAAAGTAATAAGGTGCCACCTAAAGCAGGAGCGAAGAAGACCACGTGATAACCTAGGAGGAGAATTTCATTTGGGAAGTCAGGAGGCAATACCAACTAGCAGAGATTTATTAGCACTTTAAGAGTCTATGACCTAAGGAACTTAAAGCAGGAGAGACATAGGCTTTATGAGTTTATTTGAGGACATATCCCTAATTAAGAGCTATAAAAACATGATGTAGAAACTCAATTGTTCTGTAGTGATCAGCTCTTTTAATATTAAATGACACTTTGAAAAGTTAATGTTTTTCCATTAGTTGAAATAATGCTGTTAAAACAGCTTAATGGCTGGAGCAGAATGCTGTAAATTATGCAGTCTATGCCCTTATCACAGTTCTGACACTTGCTTTGGTGAGGTTGAAAAGTCAACAGCTCCCTTCTACTTCTCTGGTTTCCCAAATTGTAAGTTAGGTATTATCTTAGTTTCAAGGCTCCCTGTGATATTGACCTCCTTTAACTCTCTCTGAGCATAATCTCAGACCTCTGTCACACGTTTCTTTCTTATAACAAAACTTCCATTCTCTTAGCAGTATGGATTGCAGTTCCTTATTTTTTACTAAGATAACCCTGGGATATCTGGGTTTCCTAGAACTCATTTTGGTAATATCAGACAATTAAAGATCTTCCATACGAAGAAACTAATGAAATCTACAACATCTCTTATTTATTACTGATTAATGGCCATTTTTAGTTATCTAGCAGCCTTCTATTTACGAACTGCAATACGTGTACCTTCATTACATTCTGTCTCCTCTCCCAATCTCTTTTTCATTGTCTGTTTTTTTTACTTTATACTCAACAACGTATTTGTCTCAGACTTGCAGAAATGTACCTTTAATACCTTCTTAGTTCTTTCAGTTTCCTTCTTTGCCTGAGATGGTCACTAACTTTTTACAGCCCTGTGATATATTAATGATAAAATTTACTCATTTTGAGTCATTATATTCTTATTAGAGATAGTTTTCAAATTTATTACTTACAGATATATGAAAAATATTATATTATTTCATAAATTTGATACATTAATATAAGAAATTCTAAATCCATCAACATTACAGAGTAATCTTACAATGTTCATAACATTTTTATTAGGTGGTGCACTAATATTATACAGAAACTCAACATCCATTTTAGGTACAATCTTTATAAAGTAGTTGGATACTTTGAAAACTAAGCTAAATATAGGCATAGCATTTAAAATATGTGCAAAATTATTTGAATAATTTCTTGACTTTGCTCTTCTGAGGTTTACTATTGTTAAGAAATTGTTACCCTGAAATTCGTGGAAATGTAACATACTCAGCAAACCAACTGACTTTTCCAGATATTCTCCTATATGTTTTTTGAACCCAAAAGACTATCACATAATGGACTGCACACAGAAGATTATACATCATGTTGTTTATGTACCAGACCTGGTATTCTTTACTATATTGTTGTGGTAATGGCCAGCTAAGAGAATGTTGAAAAATCACTGAAAAATGTGAATTCTGGTACTGATTTAATACTTTTTATTTTTTTTGTCAATCTGCCTATTATTCTGTAGATTTAATCTATAAGAATCTCAACTTTGATAACCTTATATGTTACTCAATTGCAAGTAGCGAAGACATACTAGTTATTAGTGTGGTAGTTAACACAACCATCAGTTTACTGATGTCTGAGTCTTCTCATTTCCATTCCTGAAGCTAGATTTCTCTTAGCTGTTCTCATAAATTAGGGATTATTTGAATATTTACTCAGAAGGATAAGTAGCCCCCCCACACCACCTTAATTTTTGTTTTAGCCAGCCTCAAAGCCCATGAGAAGTGTGCTTTTCTTGCATTCTAACGCTGAAATATTTCAATTCATGCTTTGTTGTAGTACAGATAGTCTACTTCATATAAAGAAGAGATATCTGTGCAGTTAGAAGACAATTTTTGCAGTGTACTTTATTTTGTACTGCACTTTAGTGTAATCTGTCTTTGCAATGGTATTTTTTTCAGTGACCTCACTAAACAAATCAAGCTTAGCAGACACATTATCATATGTACAGGAACATGTCAAACACATTAGTCTAGATCTTGCCTTCTGAAGATCTTTGCAGACATATTAACAAGGTGGCTCTGAGGAGATTTGATGCTTATCATAATTCAAGCTGCGTATCTGCGCCTTTATATTCTCAAAGTGGACCCAAAAGTGCATCATGTGGTTTGAATGGAGAATAATTAGGCCACATGAACAGCAACATATGCCACCCATTCCTTAAAAAGAATAGGAGAAGGAAGATGGGCTGTAACATCTCAATTGTATTTTCAACCTTGGTTTTCATGTCAAGCCTTTGAAATTTCTCTCTACTTCAGGAGGTGATACCAGTTGTAAAAAGAACTTGACATGAAAATAAGATAACCTACTTCCACATCTCAGAAGAACTTCTCACATGCCCCAATCTCTAAAGCTTAATTTTATCAACATGAAGTTTAAACAAAATATGAAACACCTCTTCTTCCAAACATGTTTAAAGATTTGATTCCTTCAGTAACGTGGTTTTAGTGTCAGTTATAGGAGTCTGGCTTTGTTTCTCTAGTCTTAGACCTTTATAGTGAACACCTAACCACCTGTCAGGTGCTCTAAAAAGAACATGTAAACTTCTTGGTCTGGAAGAACTGGAAGATGAATAAGTGGTAAATGCTTAATTTCATAAAAATAATTTCCTTTATAATATTTATAAGTTTTCTGCAAGTTCCCTGCGTATGACAGTAGTCAATAAGTGTTTCAGCAAGATATTCTTTGCTTTTGAGCCCTGTAATGGGTACTTGTCATATGCTAATCAAAAAGAAACAAACAAACAAAAAGCTATGTTAAATTGGATTTGAAATATTTGTATTTAAAATGAAACAGACAAGTGAAAAAGAACAACTAAGATGGCACAAAACCATACATACATTAAAATGTTTATATCAGATGAGATTAGCTACATTATAAAAGATAATTTACTCCCTAAAGGATTACATTTGACACTAATGAAGGTAATATTGCAAATCTGCTGGGACTGAACAGGGTCTTTTCTGGAGTCACAAAACTAAGAACATTACTGTTAACATGTTTCTTTTTGTTTGTTTTATGCTATATACATGCTGCAATGAAGCAAAGAAAGTAACGTTTTTTCTGGTAGTTTTAAAACCTCACTGTTTGGCAAAAAGTTAGCTGTGTAAAGAGCTGAAAAAAATTAGCTGTGTCTTTCAAGTCTCTTCTGCATTTTTTTTTCCTAAAGAACGACAAATCTATCTTTACCAAAAGTTGTCATGTTTGTTCAGTTCTGTCTGGACACAGCAAATAGCAAGAACCATGAGCAATTCCTTTTAGATTTTGTTTTTTCTTTTTTTTTTTAGGCTTTCAATTCAGATCTTATTTTGTTAATGACTTCTCCTTAGATCCTCTTGCTATATTCACAGTGCATTTTAAACACTTTTAAGGACTTAAATATGTCTTATGTTTATGCCTTTTTAATTCATAAACTTTAGACAGACGTTGAGATGTATCTGCTGGAAAGTCCTAAACTTGAAATTTCAGGGCATCACAAGAGTTTGACAGAAAATCATTAAGTAAGCTTTCTCTTCAGCAGCCAGTCTTTTACATGGCAATAGACTTATCTGATGAATTGCCAGTGCACACACACAACGTGGCYGTGCACACACGCACAGCAAGAGAAAGAAAGAGAGAGGRGAAGAGAGAGRAGGAGAGAAGGACCAAATATCACACAGTCATTTTGTACTCTGGAGTGATGGAGAAAATATCTATTCATCGTTTGGTTGCTTCTATTATCCTGTCTCAGAATGATATCACAGAAACTCAGAAAAGTGGAAATACCACTGAGATAAAATTATTCAGGCTGCTTGAAATTTGAAGGACCCTTAAAATGAATATGATCTGAATCTAAATATTCCTGTTTATTCACATCTGGACTTTACAACTCACAACACATTTTCTTGATTTCAACATGGTAGAGAGAGGAATGACACCATAAAGCCTTTTGGGGAGAAAAGCAGCATTAACTATTGTCAATAAATATGCCTCTCAAATACTTCTATTTAACAGTTTATCCATCACTAAATTGAAAATCATTAAACTAAAATTAAAACAATATACTACATCTAAAAATTTATGACAACTCCCCCGCACATCAATATGTAATTTTAAGGAGTGTGCAGAAATAGTTACATAGCTTTTATCAGCTTTGGTGATATGGAGTATGTGTTGGCTTATAGGGAAGAGAGGAGGATATAAATTTTATCCCAAGCATATCTTTTATGTTTCTGTTATGCTATTGCTCTTTTTTCTTAATTGAATTTTCAGGAACACATTGGTGAATATATTCACTACACAGGGATACAGATGGTAGAGAGGACAAGTTTTGCACCTAGGTATGGTAGATATTTAGATATGTAAATATGAATCAAGGTTGTGTACAGAATTGCTATTACCTGTGTGAAATTGTATCAGTTTATCTTCACCGCTTTAATGAGCATTAATAATAATCTGAAAGGCCATTTTGAAGTTAACAAAAAATCTTTATAACTTTTTTTTTAAGGAATTATCATTATTTATTAACAGGTTTAACCAATGTATAGTAAAGTTCTTATTTGGAAATAGTTGGTCTTTTAAGCTGGGGTCCTATGAGGTCCAGGTTTTTTAGCAGTCTCTATGCGAAACATTTATACTAACTTATCTTTTCCTGATGGCTGGGATTTTGATATGTTTACATTAACATTTGTTTGTCTCAGAGGTGGTTGTTTTTGTTGCTGCTTTTTCCTCTTTAAATCTCCACGGATTTTCTGAACATCTGTTTAAAGATGTTTTATTACAATTTTTATAAGCTTTACTTAAATTTTATTGTTTAGTAGTGTTTTCTGCTGTGCTTACCAGGTATACTTGCTGTCTCCTACTGCTTCAATTCAGTCTTCCAAATATATTTTGAACCTCCTGTTGTGTTTAAATTTCCTGGACCTATTCTTTATAATGGATTCACTGACTGCTTCCATTCATGAATATGTGGATATCACATGGATCCTTTTCTCATAGAGTATGGCTTCACTTCACCTGCCATCTGTCTTCAGTACTTATCTTAGATACAGACTTTTATTAGTTAGTCTATAGACTTCTTCAGAGCTGCTGACTTAAACATATTGTTTCCTGATAGTGATGCCTGTGGTTTCTGCCATGCATAGTTATCAAACATCTGTTTTTTTCTCTTTGCTTTCTGTGTGAAAACCTWGGATTCATGGCCCCATTTCTGCCTTGACATTATGGTGATGCTTTGATATAATTATACAATTTTTTAGCTAGACGAAAGAATTCTGGTATACACAGGGGGATTTTGTGGGGTGTTTTACACAGTCCATCTTAACTACATAAGAAATTTGGTAGCTTATGGATACGGTTATACATTTTGGATATGTCTAGCTGGCACGCAAGTTTGTTTCATAAATGGAAGCAGGCTGGTTACAGCAGAGTGGGTTTAATATTTACAACTGTACTATCCCCTAGAATGATCCTTGACTTCTAGGCAAAACTGTGYAGTGGCTAATATCCTAACAGCTAAAGACTGAACTCCTTTTAGCCAGCTAGCCACATCCGTCCACCATAACGCTTGGTTCTGGTTCTTTTCCAGAAACCAGGTGATATTTATGAGCTGTGTGTTTATTTTATTTAAAAGTTTATGAAATAATGTAAAGATCRTGCTGCATCTCACCATAATGTTGTTTTTTGTGGAAAACTCTTCATTGCATATGTTTGGAAAATGCTAATATGCATTGCATGTATTGGGACATATGATGATGGTATCTGAGGGTACTTGAGGGTGTGCCATCCACTGCTATAGTTTTAGAGGACTGCAAGGGTGCCAAACCTGATGCAGTTTTATTCAAAATGGAGGTCAGGAGAGGTCATCCAACCGAACAACCTGGAGATTTTTTTCTTGCAGAAAGCTACGTGGAGTAGTGGCATAGCAGGTGTACAATACACTACATTATGAAGTGAARACATAGCTGCTGAAGTTTGATATTTACGTTTATAGTCTGAATTTTGGTGGATAGACAGGTGAGCTTGCTTTGAGAGATTTTAGTGCTAGATAGTGTATAAACAGAAAATACTGAATTGTTCCCACACTGGAAGAAGTTCAGCAAAAAGAGTATGGGCTAACAGTATAAAATCTGTTTTACAGATAAGAGTCAATCCCTGGAGAACAGTCCTGATGCCTAATCAGCATGTAGTTTAAYACCTATTACAGAAACCCAGACTTTGTTTTAGAGAAATTGAAAAAAACAGGGATCAGGTGGGGAAATGAGAGCATTATTTCAGCCAGCAAGACAAATGGACCACTGGTTCAAAATAAATTAAAAAAAAAAAAAAAGTCTAGACTCAAATCCAAGACCTCCAGATGCTCATTCAATCCATATTGTWTAATTCTAGCAAGCATCATAGGAAATGACAACAGCTAACCACTTCTTTTTAACAATCTTGTACATTCAAATATGCATTAGAACTCTTAAACAGAGAAGCATAAAGGCAGGAGAAATGAAAGTGATGGAGATGTAAATAAGTTATTCATGAGCTCCTAATGGGAGTAGGAAAGGAAAACAAAGGAATGAAGGAAATTGAAAGGAAATTATTATTTAATACACATGAAGACTATTTAGCCTAAGAAACACTTTTTTTGCTACAAGATGTTTATTTGTGGAATGTATTGTCAAAATTTATTTAAAAATTATTAATTATTATTAATTTATTAAAACTTATTGCTCAGTTAAACAGGAAATCATAAATAGCATAATATACATTTATATGAGATAATATAAAGCCTCATGTATTTTTTACATTTAAATATTCTGAAGTATACAAAGAAGCTACTCAGTATTTATCAATTATTGGGTTTCTTGAACCATGAATCATCTGTCACTTTCTTAGTTACCTATTGGACAATATGTAATAGCATTCTTATGCCCATGAAATTATTTTAAAGATTGACTAGTATTTGCAAGAGGATTTTCTTAATACACATTTCATGGGATAGGCAATGCACAGAAAACAGATAATATGTAGAATATTGTTGATGAATCCCTGCAGAAGGTAGCAATAAAGTATTTAAAGCAGCAGATTTATTTGCTATTTAAATTTCAATTAAAAAATGCAAGCAATATGTGCTTCTATGAAGAGCCTGAATAGGCAGGATTTTATTGCTTGTATGGCAATAAGGGAAAGAAGAAAAGCACTGCACGAAAAAAAAAAAAGATTTTTTTTTTTTTCTGGAACAAAGGGTAACTCAACAGTTAGGACTGAATCACCCTGTTCATTTTAGAGTAGGTTTAGGTACATGGGAACTGAACAATATTTATTTAAAATCTTTAAGTCAGTGCTTCTCAGTTCTCAGAGTCTCAGAAGCATGAGTTCATAAAAATTACCAATATTTCACTTTTGAAAAAGTGACAATTATTTGCTTTCACAGATCAGAAATAGCTGTATCCTGAGATTCCTCAAATATTCTCATCTGATAAGTCACTAAAAAACACAAGATATGGGAATATAGGTATTAGCTCAGTAAAGTACTTAAACAGTGCTCACTGTTAGGTATGAGGGTAGTCACACTGAACACTGACTGGTCATGTGTTTGAATATAGTTAGATATTTTTCATAATTTTATATGACAGATAACATATGATTGTAAAATTATAATTAATTTATATGTTAATATAAGAAATAGCTAAATGTTGTTTCTCTGAAGACACATATTTCCCGTTAAGCAGAAATATAGGTTAAGAAAAAKAATTAGTTTTTTTCAATTCTGAATATGTATTTTCTTCATAGTTTTCTTTATTGATAGGTTAAATTTTTGATGTGACAACCGTTTCCATCAGAAAACAGCTTTTCCACAGAATATATWTTTTTTTCTCTAGACTTCTTGTTTCTCTCAATCAGAGAATCAACTTCAGAAAACTTCTGTGAAGAGATATTTTGAAAGAAAATGATRCTTCACACTAGAAAAATGCTGATGCGACTGATAATATTTTTTCTCCTGTATTATGGGATGTAGAATAGTTAAAAATCAGCAATAGAAACAAAATACCAACCTGAAACTTTTTCACAGATTCACAGAATAGTAGAGGTCAGAAGGGACCTCCTGAAATCACCTCTTCCAACCCATATGCTCAGGGCTGTGTCCAGTCGTGTTTTGAATACCTCCAAGGACAGTGACTTCACAACCCCTCTGATGCTTAAATGGCATTCATTATATTTTAGTCTGTGCCCATTGCCTCCTGTCCTTTCACCGGGCACCAACTGAGAAGAGTTTGACTCTATCTTCTTTACTCCCCCCACCACCCATCAGGTATTTATACACTTTGATAAAATCCCTTGGGGTCTTCTCTTTTTGAGCCTAAACAATCACAGCTCTCTCAGCATCTCAGCCAGATTATGTCAGATTCTCCAGTCCCTCAGCCATYTTTGCTGCCCTTCACTGGACTCACCCCAGCATGTCCATGTCTCTCTTGTACGGAGGAGCCCAGACCTTGACCCAGCACTCTAGATGTGCCCCTCAGCACTTGCCAGTGTTGAGTAGAGGGGCAGGATCACCCCCCTCGACCTGCTGGCTGTGCTTATCCTAAAGCAGCCCAAGAGGCCTTCCATACTGCAAGGGTGCATTGCTGGCTCATATTCAGCTTGTCCACCAGGACTCCCAGGGTGTTTTCCACAAAACTTGTTTCAAGCCCTTGGCCCCCAGCCTGTACTGGTGCACAGATTATTCCTCCACAGGTTCTGTACTTTGCCTTTGCCCTTGTTTAACTTCATGAGGTTCCTGTTGTCATGGCCCTGAGGGCACTAATATGCCTAAGTGTCCCTGACCAGCCCTCACCTGAGGCCTCTGCCTCCACCCTCTGCCCAGGAGTCCCATTTAAGCTCAGCCCTGGGCACTCAACCCTGCCTGAGCTACGTTATAAAAGTACTGGTCTCCAGCTCAGTCATAGCCATGCTCGTGCCTGGCCATCAGCTCTGTTGATACAGACCCTGACCTACAGAGAGATTTCCCAGCTTGATTTCAGACTTGTCTGATAACTATGGACCTGCCTGGTGATCAGTGGACTGTGTTACACTGGTTATCCTCACTGGACCTGTTCCTATGGAATGACTTTCTGATTTGACCTGGATCTGCCCCCTCACCACAAACTTGCCTGATGGTATGGACTCTTGGAACTGGGCTACCATCTCTGGGTCTGTCCCAATCTGCTGGCTGGAGGCAGGGGGGTGGGATCCTGGTCAGTGAGGCCCCTACCCTGCCAGCCACACTGTTGTGCTTAGCTCCCAGTTCCCAATTCCACGGAGAGCTGCCAGTGCTTGCTGTTCCCTGGCCCTTGTTGAYCCATTTCTCCAGCCTGCTGAGGTCCTGAATGACAGTGCAATTGTCCAGCGCATCAGCGACTCCTTCTAGTTTTGTATCATCTGCAAGCTTGCTGAGGGTGCACTCTATCTTATTATTCATGTCATTAATACTTAATCTAGTCCATAATTCATCAGTCTGTCTATGAGTATGTTACAGGATAGCTCAAGAAAAACAGCATCCACTGCTCTCCTCTTGTCCACTGAGCTAGTCATCTCATTGTAGAAGTCTATCAGGTTGGTCAAGCATGATTTTCCCTTTGTAAATCCATGCTGACTCCTCCCAGTCACTTTCTTGTCCTTCATATGTCTAGTGGTTTGCAGGAGGATATGCTCCATCACCTTTCCAGGAATTGGTGTGTGCTAACCAGCCCATGGTTCCCCTGATCCTCCTTCTTGAAGACAGGAGTGACATTAGCTTTCTTCCAGTCCTCAGACGTGACAGATGATTTATGTGGTTATATTATATATAATACATACACACACACACACACACACACACACACACACATATGGATTTATATGCACATCCCCAGATGAGTCTGGTGTATATTTGATACCTACTGCATGCACGCATGCATGCATGCATATATACATATAAAATGTGTGTGTGTGTGTGTGTGCGCATGTGTGTATGAATCTGTTGAGATGTGTTTACATCTTTGAATTGTACCATAATTTAGGCTGGGACTTCCACAGGTCATCTGGTCCAAAGCCCTGCTSAAAGCAGGTGTAATCAGGTCAAGTTATTCAGGGCCATGTCAAGTTGAGTCTTGAACACCTCCAAGGATGGATATTCTACAGACTTTCTGGGTAACCTCTTCCAGTGTTTGACCACCCTTATAGTAAAGAAAATATATACATACATACATATACATACACATACATACTTACACACACACGTGTGCACACACACACACACACACACACATATGTATATAAATATACACATCTAATCAGAAATTCCCAGGTTGCACTGCACTTTGGGTCTCTTGCCTCTGTCTTATTTGCACCTCCAAGAAGAACCTGTCTCTGCCTTCTCTGTTTCCTCCAATCTGGTAGTTGCAGACAGCAATAAGGTCTCCCCTGGGCCTTCTYTTCTCCAGACTGAGTARGTCCAGCTCTCCTAGCCCCTCCTCATATGTGCTGTGTTGCAGCCCCTTTGACCACCTTGGCAGCCCTTGTCTGAACTCCCTCCAATATGTCAATATCCTTCTTGTGCTGGGGAAATGAAAACTAGCCACAATACTCCAGATGTGGCTCAAAAGTGCAGAATAGAGGAGAATTATCAGCTAACCTGTTTGATATATTGAAATATAATGACAGAATAGCTTATTGCAATTAATATAACTAGTGAGCAATTAGCTGGACCCCGACTGATATTTCCATTAGGATACCTTTACTATAACTCTAATGGGATGAGGTTCTTTTTCTCATCCTTTTTATCAGTGATCTAAAATAATTTACAGTTTCTGTTTGCAGCAGTTAGTATGAGTTAGGCCTAGTTAGCATAGCTGTGAGCCTGTAAACCAACTTTTTGTTTTAGTAGGAAATTGTTGAAATATGACCAACCTCTTGACCAAGACAAGGCAGTGAACCTTGAGTCATTTTTGTGTGCTCAAGCAAATGTATAGCCAAACTGTGCAAGAAACCCATTGTTCGTCAAGAAAAGCAAGCATGTCCAGAAATGTCCTGAACAAACAGATTCTGATTCTGCCAGCAACAGTGACAGAGCATCAGAGCACAATTCAAAAGGACTAGTCACAGAGGAGATATTCTCTACCCAATCCTATAGCTAATTCTGAGGGGAGCCCAGGGAACCGGAGGGACTCTGGGGGACCCATGACCCTGTACCAGGATGCTGGGTAATCTCTCCACAACCAGGGAAGCTTGGGGACCCCGTGGTCCTGTGCTTGGACTGCGCATAGTATGGCTGGTACTGCCACACTTGCACCTTCCAACTCCTCCTGGACTGCTGCATCTCTTCCATGGCAAAGGGAAGTTGAATTGCATTAAAAAAAAAAAAAAAAAAAAAAAGTGATTAAAGTGTTTTGGGATCTAAATCCATTTATTTTCTACACTGTCATTTGGTCTTAAAATGCAACACTCGAAATAAGAAAATCTGTAGGTTAATGCTTCAAGGTAAAATAGAGTTCTTATAGTTCACTTCTCTGAAAAATCTGCCATGAATAGAATTAATGTGAAAGGGTGAGAAATTGYGAGTTCAGGCTTTTTTAATTATATGCTGAACATAAACCCGAACTAGGCTGAAGACTATCTATTGTATTGCAGAGAATGTCTTACTCAGAAAGGGTGCTGACTTCTTTCTGAAGGACCTACTACTAGGAAGTAATCAATATGACCACCTGAACCCTTGCCTATAAAGGGTTTTAAGGGATGGACCTATTTATTCATTTATTTTTTAAATAAGGTTGCAAACAAAGTAATAGCAGAGGGTTAGTGTGTTCCAGTGAGGAACAAACACTGTTCTGAACTGGTAGATTGGACAGATATGATTCATCCTACTGAAGAATGAAACCACACTCTCACTTTTCTGTTTTAAGACACACAAATGTTGGAGTCACAGAAGAGGCAAACTCAGATCAAGGGAAAGAATATTTTAAACCTATTTTCAAATTCAAATTGTCTAGTGGTTTAAAAGCTAATGAGTCTGATATCAAAATATTTTAATAAAGTTTTTCCGAGTCCTTCGGCTTGTATTTTTGTTTTTGTTTTTTTGGGGGGGTGGTTTGTTTTGTTTCGTATTAGAAATTAAATTGGAAATCTGGAGAGTTTATAACCTCAGTATAACTCTAAGGTATATTACAGATACAGCCTTACAGATATACATATAGCCTTACAGATATAAAGATATGTCTAGATGGTGTAGACATTCCAAAGTAAACTCTTTGGCCCATAGTGCCCAAGTAGTGAGAATTAGTATCTCAAACAGATGCTTAAGATAAAGTGTTACCACCAAAGTATACATTAAATCCAATAGGCCAAAACACATTAATAAATATTATTCCCTATAATCAGAATAATGAGAAGAGCAATATAATAATAATAATAATAATAATAATAATAATTGTCAAGCTGCTATGGTCAGGAATGAATCCCATAATATATGATAAAGACTTAAAATTAATTTCATGAAAACATAAAGCATCCCGCAAACATAACCCATAGAATTTTTTTTTTTTAAACAAATGATTGTTTATAATTGAAATGCCATAATTCTTYATTTCTTATATAAATAACACTCACCAATAGTGGAATAGAAATGCTATTCATTTGTATATAGACAGATTATGAGTAAAAATTGATGTCCTTGAAATAGTGTCTTTGAGCTTCACAAATTCTGAAAACTGTTTCTTGTTACTACAAACATTACACTAAACATCAGCCTGTTTCTAAACACTTCTAAATTGTATATAACCAGGTAAAATATATTTGAAATGTCAACAGATGTTATATTTAAATAGTTTGGAGAATTTTTACTTTTATATAAAGCAAGACCCTTGAAGGAGAAAAATGAGCTACTTGGGTCAAAAGAAAAAAAAAAGAGTGAAGGTTCACTTTAAACTGTYATTTTGAATGGTGAATCCCTTCTTGGCCACCAAAAACCCAAGAATATTTTCATTTGGCGTTTTAGCTCAGCTCTCACTGCAAATGCATGTCTACAAAACAAACACACACTTTTACAAAAGTACCTAGCAAAGTTTCAGGTTGTGCATCTCAAAGGTGGCTGAGCAGTGGCAGAGCAGTGTGAAAGTTTTTTGATTGTTTTTAAATGACTTCCAAAATGATGTTATGGAACAAAATGCATGTTTGGGGTGATCTAGACTGAAGTTGGTTATAAATGACAATATATTTTCAGAAATGGTTGTTTTTATTAACTTGCATTTCTTTCAGAGCTGAGGTTTTTATCTGCCATGGGCACCACTGTTTTAATGTTAGTGTCTTTTCTTCTCTCTTTCCACATTTCATATTTCTTTTCATACTGTAAAATGCTTTATGAGATTTATTCCACCTTGCTATGAAGTATTTGGCAATTACATTAAGGCAGCTGAAATGTTAATAAGACTAAAAGGTCCAGGAGGATTTGAACACAATAACGTTTCATTTGGTAATGGAATGCAAAACTTTGCTTACCTGTCAGAATGCAGAATGATTTTTACAAGATAGGCAGTGCAGGCAGCTTCACTGCTACACAGAGCTACAAGGGGTGGGTGAGAGATCCCTCTTGAGACAATTCTCCCCAAATTCCCCATCAAGCCAGAGTAAACAGCCTGCTTACTTTGCATGTCTAGTCAGTTACTCAACTTCTCCTGCTCCCCTCTGAATGCCCTGGATAGTAAAGCTCTATTCATTGGGAAGGCTGATGCTGAATCCTGTTTTTGTCTTAGGGTGTAAGATAATGTAAAAGGTACATTTTTAACAATTCTGTTTAACTTAACACCTTTCAAAGACAGCACAGAAGATTATGTACTTTGGGAAAAAATCCATAGGAATCTTGTGGCTATTAATTTCAAAATATGCTATGCAAAATGTTTTATTATGTATAAGAAACATACTGAAACCAATATAAAACAAGCTGCTCTCAAAATTTGTATTATCTGAGGATACCAAAATCCCTTCTTCATATTGAAGTCAATATGTATTCCCTGAAAATCAATTTGATTTTTTTATTAACGTGATTTATTTTTAAATTCTTTCAGAAATTGAACAACAAATGYCTATAGATTTGTCAGACCCATACCCCTTAACCTGATTTTTCACATGATGTTAGAATCACTACTGAATGCCAAAGCAATATACCAGGGGAGTGATAAGTACTGACGTTTTCCAAGACAATAGCCTAGATTAGCCATGAAATTCACTCCTTTCTTTTCTGCACTGTTAACACTGTTGATTTTAACAGCCATCAGATAGATTGATGATGACGTGATTCTCAGTCCGGTGAGCTGATAACATTTTAGTTGCTGACTGTAAAGTAAGGGTCTGAAATAGTGACCACTAATTAATTCAGCAAAGTTTTCAGAGGACTTCAAGGGATCTTTTGAGCTACTGAGATAAAGCAGATTCACAAATATCACACATGCTTTCTATAAATGCTTAACACAGGTAGCAGTCATCTGCATCCGGACATCTTAAATTCCAATTATAACAATTGTACACCCAAAGTACACCCTTAATTAAAAATGACTTGGCAAATCATATTATATTGAGCTGGATTTTGTCAGAAATTTATTWAAAAAATTAATTCTATTTATGCTATTTTTTGTTGCAGACAAATTCATGTATATTTACAGAGCAACTTAAAATTTCAGAATAAATTCATGGGGGTCCTAAAGGAAGCATTATGCACAAATGCTTTTGCACACAAACTAATTTGGGGAGTTGCTGAGGGACAATTTGCCTTTATCTATAGCAGTTTGTACCTCAGATTGATATGGCTATCAACACCAGTGCCAAAAGCATTTTTGCATGTCTGCAATAAAGCCTGTCTTTTGTACATTTTTTAGTTTAAACATACAATTTAACAGATGTCACTGAAATGTTGCTTTTACTGTATATTGCTAAGTCTGCAGCTATATTGTTATATCTGTGGAAAAAAGAACACAGTAGTGGTTCTCAGTCACTCCATTTTTGAAGCCATCTTTATTCTCTCAGAGGAAGTCAAAGCTCCTGCCCACTGAGAAGTGTTCACTGTTACTTGTCCAGTCTGGGGGTAAATAGCCCTGCCCATAATTTTAATGGATCTCAGCACTAGAAGAGTCCTGGCTGGTTATAATACAGTGTTTTGTCTGTCAGGGTAGTTTTAAGTCCATTCTGTATAGAAGGTGGGCTAAGAAGGAGAAATCTAAAAGATCTTTGTCCATTATTTATAAACTTGTAGGCACTGAACTTCAAGGTAATATAGTAAAAAAAGAAGTATGCATTCTTTTCAGGCCTTAGACCTCTATAAAAATAATAGAGGACATAGTACTATTTATGCCTGTAGTTTAAATGTTTTGGAAACAGTGTGTTTTGATGACAATAAAAAGGGTTTGTGTTGATTTTGTTATGGACTCTTTAACATCAGCCTGATACAAAACTCACCTTATTGCAACATGTAATTGCCCAGAGGAAACAATTGTTTCTATAAATGGAAACAACTTGCTTTAATGAGACTTTTTTTTTTGGGGGGGGGGGGGAGAGGTAAGCTAAGCTTTTTAAATATTTTGAAGTCAGAATGTGTCTCTAAGACTGTAAACAAAAGTGTTTTAACTTTGTAAACTTTGTCCAGTAAAGAAAAAAAATATAGAAATCTTCTTATTTCTATTTACTGTATTAAATGTCTTCATTTTTTTCTGAACTRGAGAACTTGGGCCAGCTCTAGAAAAACCCTTCAGTTTGCTAAAACTGAAATTGGTTAGTCTTGAGATATGCAGCTAAAATATAGCAATCCAAGCAATCACAGCAGCTRCCTAAACATACCTTAATCTGAAAGCCAACTAAATACCCCCAAGAGCTTAAAATGTTAGACATGCTAAAAACACAGGACACATACCAACACTGTACCTCACAGAATGGAATTACAATTGTTTTCTTTCTTAAAAATAATAAAAAAGTGCTACCTTTTATATAGTACTGCTACTAAAACCATTTACCCCAAKAAATAAGAATTCTAGTTTATATACTCCTCAGGCTTAAGTGACTGAAAACTGTGTTTTCCATGCAGATTGTGTGACCAATGAGCTAGACTTTGGGCTAAACTGTGGAAAGATGTACTGACAAAAACAAGGACAACATTTAATAGGCTTTTTGTTGATTCTCAAGTTAGGGTTTTAAGGGAGCAATTTAAGTATTTAAGCTTAGATGTCAACTTCTATTTGAACCATCATGTGTCTGAGATAGCTGCGTGGTCCTTCCAGCACACAGAACCTGAAAGAGACCCAGACTATGCTGAAGCAGCAGCTGGAGCCCAGACAGGGTATGATTGTGTCTAAAATAGCACTAGAAACATATTTAAACACAAATCACTCCTTAAGTTTCATGATTCCAGAAGGTCAAAATACTTGGAAAAGTTGTAACCTAACAGTTTAGATTTTTATTTATTTGTTTGTTTGTTTATTTATTTATTTATTTATTTTGGCCAGGATTCAGCCACCTAAAGAAAGAAAGAAAGAAAGAAAGAAAGAAAGAAAGAAAGAGTTCACAGTTTAGGCACTAAAATGGTCAGCCTCTTAGGGCTCTAGGGGTTTTTATATGAACTGGAATAAGCATTAAATAACTAATTTTCCAAAAAAACATGTGTTTCTATTTCACAGAGGCAGGTGTTGTGTGTTATAAAAAGTACATTATAATTACATTATTACATGTTACTTAAATGTAAATAATAAATAGTATATTATTACATGTCAAAATAAGCATTTCTGCATTATTAGGAGGGCATTAGAAAGATGTATTATAGAAGATATTTTAAAAGCTGATCTGTATTTACCACAAAGATGCTTTTAGATGTGATCCTAACTGTATAACATATTCATTCAGAAAGTCTCTTATGCAAAGGTTTAAAGAAAAATGGAGTTGTAAAACACAGGAAGACACCTGAAAATGRGTACCAAACATATGTTAACAAGATTTATGGGTCAATTTTACAAGAATAGACTGTCAAAATCTGGATTTTCTATATTAACAGATAATCTAAGTATGAGATGAAAATGTTTCACCTTAATGCATTTTTTAAACTCTGACAAATTTGAGTCAACATATAGCAKCACATAACTACAGATACTGATGAAAAGCCACTGACATCCTTACTGTAAAGCTGTAATTATTTATCTGTGATCTYTTTTTAGCGAGTTAGAAAATTAATGTCACCTCTCAAACCTCCGAAGTGTCATCCACACTATTCTAAAATTGATATTAAAATGCCTCTTCTCTCCCTCTCAAACAATTCATTTGAAGTCTGATCTTGAAAATATATATTTAACTTAATCTATTGTTTATAGCTATATTGAATACGATGCAAAATTTAGTATTTCAGAAACTTTTACTATTCTCATTTGCATACATCAAATATTTGCARTGGAAAACATTACAATATCATATGCCTCATCACTATATAATATAAATACTTACAGATGCAATACTTGCAATAACAAATAGGTAAACTTAATATCCTTATTCTGAYCAAAACAAATTTTTTAATTTTATATCTCATTTTAGAGCTTGAAAATAATGCTTTACTGGTTTGCTGAACAAATCCAGGTTTGATCTTTCTTTTTGTACACTGAAATGTTTTTAAAATCTAGAGCATGTGTGGTTTTTATATTTATGTTTTATAATGTTTAARTCTCATATGTTTTCCCATCTGGGTCCAGAAGGACTGATAAATATCATGCATTGTGGCATGCTCTATGAAAACATGTAATAAAATCTTCAGTGGTAATCTTAGAGTATTTTATTTCTGGTTTGGAAACATAATGCTTACTAATAATTAATTTCCCTCTTAAACTTGTTAAGTTTACAGTGTGTTTAAAGAAGTAATGGAAGAAACCAGATGAAAATTACTGTATGATTATTTTTAAATTATTCCTTCATCTCCAATAATTCATCTCAGTCTAGTAACTGACATGCAGTATGATGTGTTTTTGTTTGCCCTAAATTAAAGAATTCTTTCAAAGCTATGGTAATCTTTGGTTCAAGATTGTATTAGCTATATTATGCTTAAAGTAATTGTTACAAATTTGTCCAATATTTCTATATCATTTATATTTTTGTATCTCCTCTTTGACAGCTACTGGTTAGTAACTATTGGTTCTTTAGGGTAGATTCACAAGCTTTTATGAAGATGAAGATCTCTTGTGCTTTCTTCCTTTTCCTTTGATGAAGTAAGTAACTCTGCCAACATTTCACTAATATGGTGCTTCAAATTTGACTTTTTATTGGTGCAATATTGATATTGCCTCTATGGATAGAAAAAAGAGTTTCATATTGTTAGTCTAGTGTCATCTAAAATATATCTTCCAGTAGGAAAGTCAGCTCTTTCATTTTGTCCAATTCTTTCAGAAAAGGTCTCTTAAATACTTACTGTCTTGTAAGTGTCATCACTGACTAGTCATTCTGAAATTATTACAGGAAGATTACTGTTTACTTACGCAGAAAGGGAGGCATTGGTTGACATTCCTTTATTATTAAATCAAAGTAGTTGTTTCTTGTCAAGTCAGAGGACATGCTGAACAGATTTCCTTTTTTTTAAGGTTTAATTATATGTTAGAAAATAAAACACTGATGTTCTTATCTCTGTCTGTACTTGAAACTCTGTTCCTTTAACTCTGAAACTCTAATGCAGTTTGTTGTATCCTTAAAGTGAAGCTTTTGTTCTCTGCCATGCTTTTTCATACGACCTACACATATATGTCAAGAATGTAATTAAAGATGCTTTTTTTGGTGGGGGCAAGTTGCTTGGAATGAAATAGTTTGACAAAAATTATAGAAATGTATAGAAATAATTGTTGTTGGTGTCGTCTGCTGATTTGATAGGAGTATAGTTCTGTGACATCTAAGTACTTCTGGCTTTGCCAGTAAGAGAAGTGTAATGATTGGGGTGTTATCCCAGCATATACTTTATATCCTCAGACATGTTAAATGTAACCCTCTTGTTTGGTATCCTGAGTACCCTGTATATCCATCCAGTCTTGCTAAATTACCATGTTTTCCACATATCTAATTCTTTAGCCACAGAGATCTGCTTCTCTTCAACCTCATTCCACAGTTTTGMTCTAATGATTAGTGTATTAGAATTTAGAGCTTTGTTTGTTTGTTTGTTTTCTTTTCCTTTATAAAAACATCAAGCACTATACTTTCTGAAGGATTTTGTCCAAACACTTGTTAAACAGATCTAGCAATTAAATAGCTACAGGTTCTTCCCCACTGGATTATGCTCTGCCTTACTAACAGTGGAATTTTACCATCCAAACTGAAGCTGGGAATCTTCTCATCTAACTTTAGATGTCTGCTGCCTGTGTAAYTACAGGTGATTCAGTCATCTAGACACTACAAAATCAGTGGAAAGAATCAGACATTTTTAGGGCACAGTTCACCTGACTAACTTCATATGATTATCATGAAATGAGATGAATCATTTTCCAGAAGTTCTTATTTCTATACCTTGATTATGAAGAGTCTTTAGAYGACTGTTGCAGGTATAACTTCCTACAGTAGTTATCTTGCATGCAGTCATCTGAGTTTTGCCTGCAATGCATAATTTCAAGTGTAGATCGTTTATATGTCTGACTGTGATGGCTACTGCCAGGGTTCTGCATGCGTCAATAGACCTTAACTGTCCTGTCCAGCCTCATCTGGGGCCTCCAGTCAGGAGCAGCATTTGAGCTCAGGACCTTGCTGTGGCAAGAGCTATGGGACTTCAGCTGTGAGTTATAAGTATGGAATATAAAGTTTGTTCTTTAGTTATAATTGTGGTGTAGCTGGGTATCAGGGCTATGCCTGTGTGCACACCCGGTGTGCTTCAGTCACTGATCCCCCTGGTGGTCCAGGAACTCTCTGGCTAGTCATCTACACAAATGAGACAATGAACTGTCATGAGAMAATAGACCAACTTGAAAATAGGTGCTTGCTTGAAATCCTAGATGCCTTCACAATTAAGTGTTTAACTGATTGTTACAGGTGGGAATTTTGGACTGTCCTGAAGACTCCACACAGGCAATTCCTGTTGCACAATGGCATATCTGATGCTTAAGTGTGTTAATTAATTTCCTGGAGAGAGAAGATTCCTCTCGGCTGTTCCTGCTACAAATCTGATTAGTTATTACATAAATAAGACATTTTTAAATAGTCAGTAGAAACTGTTCCTGCAGATGCAGAAATGGTTATGCAGAACAGTCTTTTGTATGTAGGTAAGATATTTAAGAGATGTTTCAAACGTAGTTAAGATAATTAATAGAGATGGATAATTCATATACCAGAGTGGTCACTGAGAACCACGGGCCAGATACGTTATAAAAACTGAGTAGAACAGCTGCTTAAGGACACTAACCTGATCCAACTGAGGACATCACTATTGTCACCAATGGACWGTGATGGACTGTCCTGTTGGAGAAATGCAATTCCCTGCATGAGTATTACCCTGTGCCAAGTTCCCAGTAAATTTGTTTTTTTTTTTAACAAACACTCCACTTGGTAGCGTCTCTGCAATATTGTCCTGGTCCTTGCCTGAGCTATGTTGTAGGTAGGCATATTCCCAGTCTTGCCCTGTGCTGATCCTGACTCATGAGCTTGACTTTCTAGGTTGACCTCAGACCTGCCATGTCMCTTCACATTTCTCTGGTGATCACTGGACCCTTTGCTGAACCTGGCTGCCATCCCAAGACCTGCTTTGTTTGCCTTGTTCAGGTATTGAGGGGCTGTGCCCTTACCAGTGAGGACACTGCCCCTTCCTGTCCTACCGTCACCCCCAACTCCTGGCTCATCTTCCTTTGTAGAACAGCCCTGCTCCTGCTGCCTCCCTGACAGCTTCAATGGTAAACAGCACAGAAAGTGATCTCCTTCCATATTCTTCCCATTCTTTAAATTCATGATTTAAGTCTTTTGCTTGTGGCCAGCATTTCCTTTATCAACAGTCTGCAAACCTCCAAGAATTTAATTTTTCCAGGGCTGCTGTCAGCTATTGATGTCTGTCAAGCTATGGAAACATCATTCAGCACCTAATGTTAGACAGTTACTTGTAGTAATGTCAAAAGTCATTACAGCGGAATTTTCCTTGAAAGCTTCTGTGCAACATGATCTGATTGTGTGAGAGGCTTTAGAGAAGATAAACTAAAGGTTGAGAAGCAAGCTGACTCAGGTATTTTTAACCTTGAACTATTTCCTGAAGAAGAAATTATCTAAATGTTTGAAGTTAGTAGGAAACACATAGAAAACATTAAAATAGAAAAGTAACACAAATGGTTATCATATACAGAAATTTCAATAATTGCAAGATACACAGACCTTTTGAAACACTGTATTTGTCTATTTTCAATGTTAGTCTGCCATTCACATATGTGAAAAATAATTTACCAATAAATTCCACTTCTTTCTACTATTTTGCTTGAGTACTAAAATGGCTATGCATGGAATGGCATTAAATAACAAACACTGATTGTTTCTTATGCACATTCATACCTGTATGAACTATTTATGGAATTATTTAATATTATTCTATCTTTTAGATTGGCGAAATTTAAGGTATTGTTTATCAAGTTTACACTTTTTTATTAAAAAATAATTTACTTTGAAAAATGATATAAAAAGTTCTTGAATAAAGTGTTAAAATCATAAAAGTCACTTAAATTGCTTAGCCATGAGGGGCTAAGCACTGTAAATTTACACTTGTAAACTAGTGGGAGTTGATGATCAAAAATACCACAAGAATCGTCCAAGTTATGAATCCGTGATTCAGTACACTGATTGCAGTTATCAAATTTGACACACCTGGGTGCTGACTGACTAGAAAGCACCTTTGCAGAAAAGAACATGRCAGTCCTAGTGGATAAAACTTTGGCCATGAGTGTGTACTTACTGTATGCGCCATGTTATTTCTTCAGATAATATTAGATTTCAGAAGCTGTTATTTTATGCACTATTTATGTGGCTTTGCTGTTGTCTCAAAAATATATATGGAATTTTGGAATGTGCTTCAAACACCTAAGTGATCTTCATGTTGAAATTCTGACATTTAAGAAGAGTTTCACTAAATATGGTATTGTGATTCTATAAATAATGAACCTATTTACATATCACAGACACAGCTGTTCAGCAGATAACCTGAACAATCCTGTCTTTCAAGATTTATATAGTTTTATGTAAAATATACACTGTAAACATACATATTGCTAAGCCACGACAATACTGTTTGGTATAATTCAGGCAGCAAGCACATGAATCCCTAATGTGTTGTACCAATGAACATTTTCAGCAAAGAAGTGCCAAAAGTAGCCCACACACCACCTCTTGACATTTGTCAGTAAAACATTAACTGGATGCCAATTTCTCCCACATGAAAGCGACAGTGATGTAAATTCACATATCCTCACATGAAGGGAAATGAGAGGCAGAGCAACTGAAAGAGTTTCATAGTCCTATGTGGTGAAAGACACTTCCTTTTTGAGAACAACCATGTTAACTGATTAACTAATTTTTGATTTTACTRTCAACTTCCATAGGTACCCCTATATTGACATATAAGAAAGGACCAGAAAGGGAGTTCAAGCAACGGACACAAGATCATGTATGCTGTTTGGCTGCTAGCCCCAAAACAATACCTGAGCATGTTTTACAGCAGAGTTCACTCCATGGACTGACTATTCCTGACAAATAGTATGGACGAGACTGCAATATATTTAGCTCTCTCTCACTACAGATCTTTTCCAGTAGTATTCTAGTAGGCTTTGTACCCTCAAACACTCACACATAATGTYACACAGTATCCCATCTGCAAAAAATAGTTCATGGGTAAAGTCACTGCATAAACAAACAAATTTATCATTATGACTTAGGGTCACAAAGTGCTCCAGTGGTAAGGCAATCCCAAACTGTGTGGATATGAACCAGCTCATAACCTGGTTACATGGTTACAACATTCTTATTAAACTCTACAAACATGACCCTTATTGTTAATTTTATTTACACTTTTTGCATTAAAAAATGAAAAAGAAGTGTGTTTACATGGACGTTTACAAGGGGACAATGTTTGCTCTGTCTACTCCAAACTAACCAAAAACCAGCTACTTAGATTAGCATGACTTTGAGCATGAGGCAGCAAACTTTGCCCTTTGGCACTTGCTGTGAGGGAACACTTGAGTTCTGTGATTTAAAGACACTGTGGGTAAGTTTGTACTGATAAATTGGAGGCAGCCAGGGACTTGCAGAGCATACCTGCATATCTGTCTTAGGTAGAGCTAGGTTGAGTAGTCCAAAACAGGGCCCAGGAATGGCCTGAGAAGGAAGAATCGTGCACAGTAAAGAGTCCAGGGCTCAGGTCCCACTTCTTAAGCTCATGTATTTAGCCCTACAGATAAATCATGTGATGATGGACGGACTTGAACACTTAATTCCAGTAGAGTTTATTAGCAGATATTATGAGGCAGTAAAGGATGCCCTTACTCCAAGCCACGAACTGGTAAAATTTCTGTTTCTGAGGAAGTATCATGAAAGTCTGGGATTATGAGTTTTTCTACACACACTCAATTAAAAACTTTAGAAAGTTTTATTCCAATTAGTTCTTTCCTTCCACAGAGTTACATATTTGTTCCTATGTAAAGGACTGAATGTATGTTGATGTTGATTAAATATAAATAGTGTATCTTCTTACATGGAACCTGTTTATCTACTTTTTCTATATTTCAGTGTGGTTGTTTATTACACTGGCAGTTTTATTTAAAGGGTTAGAGTGTCTGAGAGAGTTTCAGTATTTAACATAGTCCTAGGAAACATCAGAAGTGGGAAAATGCTTGTGATTAATCATTTGGTCTCTAACACTAATAAGAACAATTTTGATTATCCTGAAGCTATATCACTTTTTGACTACAGGGAAAAGAGGCTAAAATCATGCAACTGTAAAAAACAAACAAACAAAAAAACCCCCAAACCCCTCTTAATTGATTCAGGGGGCAAGTCTGAATTACCTTACTTAACACTTAGGGCAGTCCAACTACTTTGCGGAATATTTTCCATGTATTTTAAACCTCTTCATGTTCAGATTTCTAAAAGGCTCTACTGTTAATCCATGCAAACCTGCCAGCTTAACAAAAGATCCATATTGTATTAATTGGAAGTATTTTTTGGCCCAAGAAGCTCCACTAGCTTATCTTTGTATGAGCATTCTGTCTGACATACAGAACAGAGCAAATCAAGTTATATATAATCTATGATGTAATGTCCTGAGGACAGATTCCTTGTAAAGTTTCATATGCATTTATGCTGTAAACCAACAACTTAATARCAATTTAAATGAGAACTCAATCCTGTGAAATTACAAGCACCTCTTAGGGCATAATTTGTACTTTCTCATTAATTTAATTTAATTGTCTCTGAGCAAACTTATTTTAAGGTTAGGTGGTTTCATGAAACAGAGTTGCAAGAGCATACATTTTGCTTTGTAGGAGGAATCTAATGAGTGGTTTCATGATTCACTGACATTGGCTGACAAACAAACAAAAAAATCTGGACACCAATTATTTTCTCCCTTTCAGCAGAATTTATAATATATATTACTGGGAGAATTTTTGTGTCAAAAAATATAGGARAGAATACTTCATTCAAATGCTTCTTTTTAGAGTGTTTTTAAGTTAAAGGTAGTTCAAGGACTGGAGTGAAGATCTATCAGGTTATAATCACCTTTACAACATGTACAAGTATCTGAAGGGAGGGTGTCGAGAGGATGGGACCAGACTCTTTTCAGTGGTGCCGAGCGACAGGACGCGAGGCAACGGGCACAAACTGAAACACAGGAAGTTCCATCTGAACATGAGGAAAAACTTCTTCAGTGTGAGGGTGACAGAGCACTGGAACAGGTTGCCCCRAGAGGTGGTGGAGTCTCCTTCTCTGGAGATATTCAAAACGCGCCTGGATGCGATCCTGTGCAATGTGCTCTAGGTGACCCTGCTTGAGCAGGGGGGTTGGACTAGGTGATCTCCAGAGGTCCCTTCCAACCTCAGCGATTCTGTGATTCTGTGATCTGCCTGTGTGTTAGACTGAAATCAAAGCACTTCAGGTTTTACTGTATAATTTGTGCTAGGTTACTAAATTATATACCTAATTTAGGTGTTCCTGTGACTACGAAGTATGTGCTTTTGTTGCATAATCAGTGGAAAGATCTAGGAACTTCTGACAGCCTCCTGAAGACAATTCTGAATACTTACATTAGGATTTCTCCATTCATTGAATAAGAAAACCAGACATTTCTCTGCGGTGTTTAAGTGCTTGTACACATTTAGTGGGAAACCACATAGAAATGGCCTGGAGGAGTATCTGACTGAATGTATGGTTCTAGAAGTCACATCTGATTGTGCAGTCCACTAGGGATTTAAAGTATTGAACATTTGAGAATAAACTCCAATATATAGGCATATATTTTGCATACAGCCTGCTGGTCAAAACACTTTCCACAAGCAGGAGATGTGGTTTAAAGGTTCACCTCTTCCAGAGGTATCTTTTTATTTTCCAACAGTTCTTTAGACATCAGAGATACTCAAGGACATGGACAATTTTCATCCTTCAAATTTAAACTAGGCTACAAAGAGTGCAAGTTTTATATAACCAGATGGAGACAGTAGGGGGAAAAAAAAGTCCTGAATGTGCCAACCAGTAAAACAGAGACTCTTCTAAGTTTAAAACATTTGCTGATTTTTTCTTAAATCTTTTTATTTTTCCAATTTACCATCTGGTTGCAGAGACAGTGTGGATCCCTCTACAGCTGCTCATTTGGTGTATTATTGAGAACTTGTACCATTTTTATGGAAGGATAAATCTGTCCCTAACTGTCCCAAATTCTAAATTCTTACAGTATTACTAGTACTGCTAGTTTGAGGATGCAGAAGTGAACCCAAATTTGGATTTCAGTGCAAAATTCCTCCAGTTTAATGGTTGCTCAGAATGTGGGATTTGGTAAGTTTGTAGAGAATTATGAGAGACGAGGTCAGATATGAATTTCTTTGCACTTTAGGTATAAATTATCTCCTACATTATTGCATGATAAATGATGTTTCATTTATTTAATAGGAGAAAAAAAAACATGTAAGAGTACTTTCAGGGTCAGACTGAAAGACACAAGGCAATCAGTAAGAAGATCAATATAGCAAACAAGTGCATGTTGGAAAATATCAGCTTCGTAGGTTGATTCATTATGTTTTTTTAAACGGTAGGAAATCTGATAAAGCTGACAGACAGAGATTCTAATACTGAAATAGAAGCAGACACAAAAAGCTGGAGAACCTTTGGCTTATTTACACAGAGACTTCACTCTACGAAAGAAAAATATGAAAATTGTTGTTTATAAAAAATCTTGCAGAAAATTGTAACTAACTGTTGTAGAATATTTGGCATCTTTTGCTGATTACCCACAAATGATAAGACAGAGGGAGTTCAAATACATGTAGCAAAATATTATTAGAATTTTTAAAGAATAATTAGACRCATGACTAAATGTTTTAAATATATGTGGCTTACCAAAATAGTAATATATAATGTGCAAATATTTGAAAATTGCAGACACCCAGAAAGCAAAGATTTTTTTTAGTATAGTTAGAAGTTTTATAACTATTTATATCTATACTACATAAAACAAATAAAGTGGTGAATAATAACAATAATTTTATACTTTGCAGGTGTTTTGAGAATCTTGTATCTAAGGTGAAGTGTCATCATTAAATAAATGACTTTTATAAATGATTTTTCTTTTCTAATGAGAAAGAGGATGTTAGTGTAAAGTCAATCATTATTAGGGATTTTTTAAATTATAAACTACAGCAGTTTGCAATGGTAGGGAATTATTTAATAAATAATGCTGCTGCTGCTGCTGCTGCTGCTGCTGCTGATGGTGACGATGTAACTGACTTTAAGAGGTATTTTTAGACATCACTTTCTTTATAGAAGTATCTGAAAAATTTCTGTCATTCCAATTTTATCCAATGCATTATTTAGGACATATAAATAGCAATCGATTCCAGAAAAATGCAACATAGATGCTACTCACATAAGAACAGCRCACCAGAGCCAACATAAGTCTGCTGGAAAATGAACAAATGTTGGTGGATATAGAGAAATACCTTGTGGATAAAGAGATGGGAATATATATAGTTTAACGTAAAAGCAAAACAAACCAACTGCAAGGTAAAAAATCCCTCTCAAAATCCACTAGGGGACCAAGCAGAACTAACACCAGTTTTCTTTCWAATCTATTTATATACATATAATTCCCTATATCTACACACATATAATTATTATTTCTGTTTATATAATAGTTAGAAATAGAAATATAAAATATATGTAGATTAGYTGTAATTTCATTAATTGAAGTAATTATCCATTCATTTCTCATTCTGTCATTCCTTTCAACAAAATCATAATACCAAAATCTTCCTGCTAAGAACTCTGAAAGAAGACATTTAAAAACAGATAAAATAGATAGAAACAAAGTCAGAAGTTCCTTGATTAGAATGTTTCAGAGTGGTTCTTCTTACTAAAATTAGCTATAGATCTGGAGCAGGATTATTTCAGAAATCATTAAAAAGCAGACTTTTAGAAAGGATTTTAGATGGTCATCTGGTCCACCTATCTGTCCAAGACAGGTTTATCCAGAACTGTCTAATTCCTGTCAATATCTGTTTTACCTGATTTTAAATACCGGTAGTATTTGTAAAAATTGATATTTTAGAAGCCCCGGATAAAATCTATGCTGATGTGATTAGAGAACTTTTTCCAACTGTTCAGATTCAATTTTTGTCATTATACAAGTTCATTATTTCTTTTGTTATATGTACCTCGGGAACAGAATTTATTTTGCCAGCAAGAGATGAAATAACCTGCAGATTGTGGGAAATTTCTTCCAAGGAACCAGAAGAAATTGAGATTTCTTCAAACTCTGGACATCTACTGTTGGACCAAGCCCCCAGATTCAGACACCTAACTTTAGATATCTACAGCGTAGGACTGTACATGTCAGATATGTGTCTAAGCTCCCACTACCATTGAGGAAGACTGATTGAGTGCCATTCACATATGGGTGTCTACGTGATGATGAGATGCACAGTTCTTCAGATTACACCGACGGTATTACTATTGGCCTCATTCGGCTGCTTAAGTACAGCAAAAGTGTCCTACAGGTCTCCTGCCGCTTCTACTAGGCTTGTGCAGACATTTCAGAAACTTTGGAGAATCTTGGTTGTCTCTAGATAGCTGTGAGTGGGCATCTGAAAGGAGTATCTGAAACACCAATTTAATGCAGTATTGTTCTGAAACAGCAACTGGAGATGAGGTAGAAAATCCCAAGGGATCTCAAATGGCGMCTGAAAAGAGACCTAGTTCTCTACTGACTTAATGAGAGCTTAGGCACTTTGCTAACCTGTAGATACCTACATTGTAAATACCCAAAATTAAATGTCTGAAGCTCGATCCATCACATTTGCCTTTGAGCTAATAATCTTAGATTCTGCTTATGATCAGCTGTGCATTCAACTGATCATGTGCATTCATATAAATATGTGTATTCAGATGAGATTTCTGTGACCTGGTTTGGGTATCTGCTCAGGAGGAGATGAATCACACCTTAGAAGGATCTATTTCTCTGTACTGACTATGCAAGAAGCCAAGGGTTACAACCTCCTGTTTAGACATCTGCATTTGGTAAAATGAATCCCAGCCTGAGTATATATGATTTTTTGACTAAAAACCTAATGAAAATTTCTGGATCATTATCTAAGTAGGAAAAGATTGAATATGCTTTATCGAAAAACCTGAAATCTAGCATGTGCCTTTAAACAAATAAATAAAGTGCACTGATTACTAGTGGTAAACAGGGAGGCATTTACCAGATGCAAATTCAGACCACATCTCACTGAAGAAAAACTGTTGTATACTCCTTTTCCTGGAATATTTCTGTGGTGAAAGTTGCTGGAAAGAGTTAGAGATGCTAGCTCTAGTGATTATGCACTGAGAGAATGCTTTAATACAGAGAGTAAGCTCACTAAAACGTATGATTTGAAATTTCTCATAAATCTCCACTGTCTTTGTATTACTGAGTAGTATAAAAACACTGATAAAAATGAGGAAGGAGCAATAATATAACCCAAAGGTTAATTTTGCTTGATTTTATCTCTTTGGGTTTTTCCATCATATCCTAGTGATGTATTTCCCTCTCCCCAGCCCCCCAAAATTGCTGCAAACAAATATACATTCCAACAGTGGTTTCCTGAAAGAAGTACATCCTTTTAAAATATTTTAATTGCAAACTACTCCTACAGCACCGATTATGTTTGAGAGTCTAAATATATATATTTAACATTTGATATATAAAATGTTATAGCCATCAAAAAAAAACAAACTTAAAATATGTTTCAAAATTTGAGATTTTCCAGGTTGCCATTTTGTGACATGGTTTGAAACCCTAGGACAAGGCAATTTTGAACAATGCTAGCAATATATCACAGCGGAACTAGTGATGAAGGAGCGGAGGTCTGAATTATTTCTGAATAAGAGAGTGTTGTGAGGTACTAAACTAATCACAGTGTTGATATTAAGCATGATCCCCTCTCTCAGTACCAGGTGGTGATTTCACAGAAGTCTCACTGAAGAGATTGAAAGAGCAAAGTGGAGGTGTCCAAATAATAATACAGTCTACATGATGTGTGCAGTGGATAGAATAAATCAAAGCAACATTTCCACTTTAGTGTCTTTCATCAATGGATTTCAGAGTGTTCGACATAATCACAAACATGCATCATAGATGTAAATACACATATACGCATAGTATATTTCAGGGCTATTTTTAATAGTCTCTGCAAAGTGGAAAGTCCTAAGCAAGACATGCTGTTTTCACCTTCTAGGAAAGGTCTGTTCCCTAAAGTAGCAACATAAAATGAAGAAGAAAAAAAAAAGCTCTGCCACCAGAGAAGTAGACAGTTTCTTTTTAAAAGCAGTCATTGGTTTTAGAAAGCTGACCGGAGGGAAGAAGCTGACTGATAACTTGGAATTAGACCCATTATTGAGTGCCATGGTTTGACTACAGCTGAACAGTCAAAAGTGAGTAGTAAAATTTTAAAATCAATATGTTATGAGAACAACTGCCAGAAATGTTCAACAAAGACACAAACATATTCTTTATAAACTACCATAGCTAATGAAGGAGAAGTTGCATTAAAATCGGAGAAGACTGTAGCAACTCACAGGAAATTGAACTGGATGAGTCCAACCCAAACAAGTTAATAGCTCAGTGACAAAGAAAGCTCAGTGGATTTTTCCTTTTTCCCTGTACTGATTTAAAATAGATTGCAAAAGTCTAACACTAACAAGTTAAAGTACAATCTAATAATGTCTATTGCAAATGTGTTTTCTATCTAATACATTTCAATGCTAAAACAAATACATGCTTAGCATGTATGAATGTTAAAATATGAATAATCTAAAACATATATTGCATCTACTATTGCAACAAATAAAATTGTGTCTACTATTTACTTGTGATGGTTTAAAAACTGTTAATATGTCATTCATGTTACTGTTCAAAATGTGTCTACTTCTTATAATCTACATTTAATGGCGTTACCAGGGCTAATTAGTTTTTTGGGGGGAGGGGAGTAATAATGATTCTTTTATTTTGGTTGTGTGATTTATGTTGCTGATCCAGTTTTTAACTGGTAGTATTTCCTTTCTCATCAATTCCCAGAAGCTGTTGAAGGGATAGTGATTGTTTTGTTTTTCAGAGTAAACTGTTACAAAGCTGAAGGAAGGGCACATAAAGAAAGGAAGGGATGGCAATACYTGAATACATTCTACTTATAATGAAAACTTTACCAAAAAGGAAGTTTTTGAAGGGTCTGTGGAGAAACTTTAGACATTCATACTATTATTTTCTCTGAGCTATCTTTGGGAACCTGTTTTACATTATACCACAACTTGACGACAGCTACATAACTGGTTTTCTCTGCTTGGCATTTGGCTTTAAAATAATTCAGCATATTCTATTATAATATGTTCTGCTCTTAAATTTTCACTCTGTTTAAATATTCACTCCTACTTCAGTAACTTACTATAGAATTGTGTAGCTCATAAAAATGATAATATATTGAGATAATTTAATATGTTGTCCTATCCAAAGCTTTGAAGATTTATAAAAGAATATGTCTATAGGAAAGTGCGGAAGAATGTCGAGGAGATAGGCGATGGAAGCTAGCCAGACCGTTCCGTGGGAAAAGGAGCATCAACAGGACATGTTGACCCATAGCCATGTAGCTGGGCCTATGCCAGTGTGGTGTGCACCTGGGCTTTGACTGGAGATTAGCGATGAGCTCAATGTGCCCACTGCGCATGTGTGTAGTACACAAAACCCACGTATAGTGCCCCCCCGGCGTTCCTCGCCATGGACCGACGCTCAGCGGTGCCAGGGACTCTCCCGCTCCTTTATTGCCTCGATCGGGAAATCRCTGGGGAACCCCCGCTCAGATGCAGAGGTAATAAATGCTCAGCATTGACCTTAGTGTGCCTTKTGTTTGTGTGTCTGTTCCTGCCGGGAGTCCAGGCGTYGYCCCCGCCGGACCCTTACAATATGTTTTGGAAATATTATGCAAATAAATTGTAGAATAAGCAGCTAATGATAATTTTGCATGCATAATTTGACAGAAGAGGAAATTGTCTGGTGCACTATGCACTGGTTTCTAATGGAAAGATGAATCCCATACCAACTTATTCATAATATATAACTATAGGTATGTTTTGTAGATACTTAAGATAGGAGAGATTAGATTCTTTGTAAAACTAATGAAAAGTTTCCTTTGGAGAGCAATTTTGAGATGACATCTAATTTAGTTGCCAGTGGAATTTGACATCTGGAGGAATCTGTTTTTTTTGCGACTAATTATATGAGAATCAAAATGAAGTGAGCTTTCTAACATAGACCCCTAAATTAAGTTCCTAAAGTTAAGCAGTCTGAAAATTGTTCTGTGAGAAACCTCAGTAAAAAAGTTTTTTGAGGATAAGTGTGTGAAAATAAAATAGCTGACATACCATTATCTGGAAATGCAATTTTGAATTAAATTAACATTTCAATAATTTAATATATATATTTTTTTCATTTGTAACTTTATGATTCTTTTTGAATGAAAAATCAGTAATTAATCTTTGGCTCTAGACTTCACAAACACTGGACTGAAAGATCAAGAAGAATCTATATTGGATTAGAATGTTGATGCCTTTTAATAATAATACAGAGTAACATACATTTACCGTATTTTAGTCATATTGTAATTAAGTATGATTTACAATATAGTAAAAGCTTAAATACATTATTTTCTAAACACTTTTGTATTTCAAGCACTCTGTACTCTATAATTGYTTTTTAACTATACAGTTAAATTACTAAAACAAATAAACAAAAAGATTATGAAATTGCTTTTTAACGTAGAGAACCCAAAATATATTCTTGAATTCTGAAACACATGGTACAGCTTTATCTGACATCTAGAAAAGTCAGTCAGAACAAATAAGTCAACCTTTGCTGTGTCACCACTACTGTTCTTGTCTTCCTTGTCCTCCTTTTGGGAGGAGGGTCTAAATTCTTTCCTGCCTTGATTTTAGGGTGCTAAAGACTGAAGGAATGCAATTGTCCTTTTCCTGGGACACTAAAAAAAAATAAATGATAAAAATAATAGCTGTCTGAAAGATCTCAGGAGAAACTATAGAGACCACATTTTCAAACAGAGTACAAAAGCTGTACAAGAGTACATGTCTAATGTGGAGAGTAAGTATACAACCAAACTTGTAGTGGGGTGAAATAAGTCCTGGGAAGTTCAGCTTCGCAACTTGAGCCCACTTTCTTTGCACCTTTGACCAGCCAGTGCTCCTGCAGACCGCCAAGGGAAGAGTCAGAGAGCTGTCCAGCACTGTGAAATGAGAGTACCACAGGTGTCTGTCAGCTGCTTCTGCTAAGTACCAAAGAAATGCAATTTGCAGCTATAGTAAAAACTGAGACATGACCGTGTATTTGGTAGAATAGATAGAAAACTTTGCTTGCATTCCTTGTTCTGTGATATTTTGAAATAGGACGGTGTGCTCAAGAACTGGAAAATAGCCAGTTATAATTAATAACTTTTTAAAAGGATCACCAGACAAAGTCATAAGGATTTATCAGATCTAAAAATTTAGTTTGACAGTGGCATGGCAGATACAATTATTGCTTTCTGAAAATTACAGAGGGTTAATTTGATTTAAGGATTTAAAAAGTGACTTTGAAAATAATTTGTTCTGTCTCTAAGTAAAAACACAGTGTAAACCTGTGTTTTGATGTGCTAGAGAGGGTAAAAYAATGTAAGTGTTGATCAGTGGAATATCTGATTGGAATTTACCTGGTAATGCTGAATTACAATTGCTATCAATTTATATACTAAAAGCAAAGATGTTATTTTGTTTCCTATCTGCCTGCTCAGTATTAAAAACAAAGGAGATACTTGAAAATACTGCTGCATGCCTGGAATTACAGCTGTTTTCGTATGATCAAGTAAAAGGATTTGTTTTCTATAAAGGAGTTAAAGCTGCTTTCATTTGCATTAACTCATTTATCACTTTGCCAATTTTTAGAAGCTTAGGGTTTTTTCAGTAAAACTGTATTTTCTCATTTTTTTAATTTTTAACAAGACTACAAGGGAATTAATTAACTGAGGATGTCTTCTTACGGCAGAGATATTATCTGGATGTTGCCTATAGCTGCTTTCTCATTTATCTGCAGAAACCTTTCACAAGAATTTAATGATTCTTCTAACTGGCTTAGCTGGCCCAACAAAGCACATAGATTAACTTTCACTTGTGCTAGTAACCCAAATAGTTTGCAATTTCAGAGTAGCAGGTACAACGCTAAATTTTCATTTTTTTTCTCTATGTATTATGAAATTGTTTTTGTCTTRTGGATATAAGAGGGAAAGAGGAAAAAAACGTAAGGCTCCAACCAATTTATTCTGAACTATAGTTATTTTTTTCTAGGCAGACTTGCTTGCTAATACAGATTCAAATTCACTTGCTATGAATAACCCACAATATTAGCACAAATTCAAAAATTTTTCAATCTTCCAATTGCATAAACTTATTGAAAGAATGTAGAACTTCAGAAGAAAAAAACACACAACATATCTGAGACAATTGTGCTTAAAAATAAACAAACATTATAATTTTTTGTTTTCCCTCAACTCAAAAATTTACTATAAAAAACAAAAAAATTACCACAAAAAACATTTTATTCATGACTAACATGTTCATTTTTAGAACATGCATATGTAATTGCATTTTCGATAAGAAATTTCTGCATATATATACACATTTGTGAATGTGTTTGCATATTTGCTTTTGGCTTATGCATTCCAGTAACAGACCTTTTTTTTTAAAGCAGGTTTAAAATAACTAAGTTAAAAATTATTTCAATAGGAAAAATATTTTCTAAAAAATTATCTACTTTATGAATTTTCGTGATGATATGTATATACAATAAGCAAATAGTTTCCCATGGCTTTTTTTATTAATTTATTTGTATATTTATTCCTTTTATATTTTCTAGTCGTTACTGAAAAAGTGAAAAAAGGATGATGAGTGAAATAAATAAAAATGAATCAAAATAATAATGATCAAATAATCAATAAATATAAAATAATCAAACGAATATAAAAGTGAACTATGAGCTATAAAATGTGATAAGCAAAGGTATATTTGATAATCAGATATATTTAGCTATCTGAAACTGTTGCAAAACAATTACAAATAACTTCAAATAATTTTTCAACCTTTAAAAATGAAAAATCAGATAGTTAGTTTCCTTTTTAATTTTTCCATTATTTTCCTTCCATTACCRTAAGTGATAATGCAAACTAATGCAACTGCAGGGAAAATAACTTTACCTTAAAAAGCAATCACACAAGGAAATCTAGAAAAAATGCAGTTCATAATATATGTAACTCATAGTCTCTGATAAAGACTGTATTTTAGTATTGTCTACCAAGGAAAATATTGTATTCTCTCCAGAATATAGCCTAGATTTAAACTACTGCAGTGTGGATAATCAAGAGATTACGAACCAAGTAAGAAAAAGGGACAAATACAACTGACACTATAAACATACATATTTGTCATCTGGACTTTGGTATTCTTATGAGATCTATGTATTCTGATTCATCAGTTTATCATCTTTCATTACTATTTTCTATTTTATTGAARTTATTTGAGGACAAATGAAGAAGATACTAGTGTTGCCATGATGCATTAGCACAATTTTGGGGGACTAAGACCTTTTTACCCATACATACCAGCTACATCTGCRCTCCTGAAAGCAGTCTAGATCTCTCAGTCCTGGAGACCCCAACAGGGCGAAGGGAGCCCAGCTGGGTGTGTATTCCTCCTTACTCCTCTTGCAGTAGTGCCTATCACGCAGACTCTCCCTGGGGTTTGCCTTGGAGTCATCAAGCTGAAGAGGTCCAAAAAGAGTCAAGGAGGGAAATAACAATGCTGCATTGTAGATGAACAGGCCTCCTCTACCTGACTAGGCAGTGATTTCCCCACCTGGACTGGTGAGCATCCTCAGCTGTTGCTTGGAAAAATGTTGGTTGGCCCAGTACAAGATGATGTCAGGGTCCATGCTAATGTTTAAACGGTATGGATGATTTGGGCCAATATTTGGGCCAGTATCTGAGCTGGTTTTATTTATAACCTATCCACAGAAACACAATCCTGGACTGGGAACAAGAGAGTATTCTATAGACACCCAGGAGCAGAAAAATTGATGAGAGAATTGCCACCTCTTGTGAATGTCTGTGAATCTTGTCTTCTTTTCTTTTTCCCAACACCACCCAAAATGACTCCTATTTTATTGTAGAATGGCTCCAGCACTTGCCAAAATATAAACACATCTGCTTCAAGGTAATTAGTCTTAGATTTACTGAAGGCAAAAGCAGCCATCCTTTGAGATTATATTAAAAGGTGTACTTTTTTTTAAAGACTAAGATTCTGCACAAAAGGTACGTAGTGCTGTAATAATTGAAAGTAAAGCCTTATTGCCTTTTGACTTCTGAAAATAAAGACAGTTTAAAACTTTCAAGAATGCTCAGCTGAAAGAAATTTCTATGAAGCAGGAGAAGAGTCTGCTAGTCCACTGCAGTTTTCTGTATCAAAGGAAAAGGTTGTTTGTTTTTTTTTTTCAATAACCTTTTCTTATCATTTCAGCAGATTTTCCTCCCCTGGAATTTTGAGCTTCTCAGAACCATCCACCMGTCCATGTCTAATAATGGCAAACACTTAAAAGAAAAACTAACAACAAAAAATAGCTAAAATAAGCTTTGAAGAGATGAGCCATTTTCAATAATTTTCTTCAGAATATATTGCAAACAAAGAAACAAACATAAAAGGCTGATGTGCATTCAAAGTCTGAAGAATTAGCTGTAATAAATAAAAACTAGAAGTTTTTCCAAGATTATTCCTGGAAGGTATATATATATGCTTTGACTGCTGGAATTCTTACAGATAAAAAGGACTGAAATTCACTATAGATACCAAACTAGCAGAAAGTTTGTGAACAATAGTAACCCATCAGATCTTCCAAACAGAACTTTAGGAGTTTTTAGGCTTATGGAAGTCCTATAAAAATAGATTAAATCCATGTATGTTGCTCAGGTCTACAGATACACTGTTTAGGATTACACAATAAAAACAAAGAAATTCCTCCTCAACATTCCCTTCTATAACAAATTTTGATCCAAAAAATAAGCAAGGCTTTTTTTTTTTTTTTTTTTTTCCATAGCACTGTAATACCACAGGATAATTCAGGTGGGAAAGGACCTTAGGAGGCCTCTAGTCCAACCTTCTGCTCAAATATGGGCCAGCTCTTATATCAGACCAGGTTGCTCAAGGTTGTGTCCAGTTGGGTCTTCAAAAAAAAGCAAAGTTTCACAACCTCTCTGGGCAACCTGCTCCACTGCTTGGCTGTCCTGAAGGTGAAAAGATTTCTTCTTATATCTAGTCTGAACCTCTTTTGTTTCTGCTTATGTTCGTTGCTTCTCATCCTCCCACCAGGCATTGCTGTGAAGAGCCTGGCTCTGTCTCCTTGCTGACTTCCCTGTAGGTACCAGGGGGCTGCCAACAAAAAACTTCAAATTATTATTTTTTATCTAATTTAGACAAAGGTTTTGGGTTTAACATACTCATTCTTTTATTATTATTATTATCCTATTTAACATTAGATCAAAAGATAAATAGTTTATGTGGTGGGTCAATATATATTTTTTTAAATATTAAAGCTATTTAAATACCAAACATGGGCAAGAAAATATGACTGAAAGGAATAAGAATCAGCACATCATCCCATTATTTCTCTTCTTTAATCACAACTTTCCTCTTACCTAGTTAGTGGGTTGGAGTTATTTAACACTTACAATGCTTTACAGATGAATATATTTTCCTAATTTCAAATAAATAAATAAAAAGAAACAGGAAAGACTCTGCAGACTTCTATTATTCCTTGCCTTCAGAAACTTAAAACAATGTTAAGATGTGTTATTAATATGTAACATAATTTAAAGGAATGTGTTAACAATATATAACTTTTCCTATTGGATAGACTTGCAGCTTAAAAATGCATTACTCTTAGACAGTCTCAGTCATTTTCAGATATCCAAGTGAACCAAAATATCAAGTACATATCTATTCTTACAGATTGCAAAACAATTCTAGGCTATACTAATACAGAGATTACTATTATCTTAGCATTTGAACTCCTCCAAAGAGGAATAACAGTAATTGTTTCTTTATAACTTGTCTACCACCAGGAAGTCATTTTAGAGAGCAAGATGGATCATTGTATTTAAATATGTGTCAGTATGTTGGTGTGTATAGAAAAGTTATTACATAGATGATCCCTTGTGAATTCAGGGAGGTCATTATTATCCATTTCTATTTATGTTGCTACACGAGCTTCCATGAAGGCTCTCTGACTGCAGTGAATATGCTCTCTGAATATCAACATCTGCTTCATCCTGAGGGGTGCTATTGGGTACTATTAAATTTAGAAATGAAAGTTTTACATGTATCTTCTTTGTTCAGCTTCATTGCTTAGTGGCATCTTTTTTTCCATAGTCTTTCAGCTTTGCTTATAAATGTTTTTAGTCTGGAATAATACACAAAATAATTATTTTTATTTTATTGGATTACTTTTGTTTTAGTGGATACTGCACAAGAACAATTAACTGATTAAATGCAGTGTAGCATCCTCCTTTTTAACTGTTTTGCAATTATAAAAGAGGAAGAAGGGTTGTTTGGTTATTTCACACATATGCACAAAATCAGACTTACAGATCTGGAATTTGTCTCACTTAGATATTTACGCTTGAAATCATCACCATAGACTCCCTTATGGTCAGTGGAGAGAAACAGGCACATCTAGGGTGAACTTCATCTGGTCTGTCTACATTGCAGCGGGAGGACTGTCATCCTAAAAAGCTTTCTATTTAGGCATGTTGATAAAGATGACACTCAGATGTAAATGTCTCCATAGCAGATATCTACATTTGGCCAGATGAAACCGAGGATGTATGAAACATTTCAAAAATCCTCCTACTTTTTTTTTTTTTTTTTTTTTTAGAAGGTCAGAATTCATTTAGCACCAAAGAAGATTCAGCTTTGCCTGATTTTGGTTGCACAAACCCAAATTAATGAAAAAACAAAAATCTTTCCATAAACACACATCAAATGGGAGGTATTGGATTTCAACTGAGTGGAAGACATGCTTTTGAATGAGGTTAAAGGATTAAAACTATCAACTCGCAGCTGGAGAGAGGACAAGAAAAGCAATAGGACAAAATATATCTTTATGAAACATGATACTGTTATAATTCTGGTTTGTCAGCTATGATAAGCTGTACTACAGAAGTTGTGACAAATTACAAATGAGACTTGAGAACCTTAACTTCATAGTTTATCTCTGAAAGGCCTATATGGCTCAGAATGGTAGTTTCATCCCAACTATCTATAAATGTTTAAGTGAAACACCATGTTAAGACACCAAATACTGAATTGCTCCCCCTAAAAGCTAGAGAGAAGGTACACGCTTCAAGACAGTGATTTGGTCACCTTAGATCTGAATCACTCTCTGAAAAGTGTCTGTTTCTGACCATTGACCATAGAAAGAACTATCATGATTATACCCTGTTTTTAGTGCCTCAGTTATATGACCAAAGGTGGTGGTGTGAATTGGCCAGTCTCTCAAGATAAAGTATAGCTTAATTGGAGACTACATCCATCATAGTGACACATTCAAAGATGAATGCAAATAATTTTTGTTTATTTCTAAACTCTGCAGCTTGACACATGAGTTTTAGTCTCTGAAAGACCCTAGTGATACAGTTTTCTCCTTTATACACTCCAGTGGTAGAAAATAAGATAACCACCTTAACATTGAGCTGGTAGTGGAGGGAAGTAGTATAGAAATGTATAGGAGCATGCAACTGCAACATAAATTGAAGATGAGACAATTCAGATTATTGCCCATAATTTTACCTTTGCCTTCACATAAACTAATCTTACTCTTCCTTTTAAGAATGTTTTCAAGGACAAATATGTTGACAATCACACTGTAGGCCTACAGTGCTGAACAGGAGATAACATTCAGGTGAACAGACTGCTGTGTTTTTAGAGTACTTTAAAGTGCAGACAGGCTTCAGTATTCTGTGCCTAACCCAGTCATAGCCGTTAATATCACCTAGATTTGTGCCACATCATGAACTCAATATGGACAGACAAAGTAGTTCCAATATCTTTTCTGGAATGTCCCTGATGCCCTCTGCTGCTAATGCAGATGAAATTTGTAAATAACTCCAGTTCAAGTTTCCTACAAAAACAATATAGACATGTGCAGCCAAGAATTTTGAGCTGACCACACTCTAGATTTCTGTCAAGATGAGCCTGTTAAGGTAYACAATAGAGTCAGACTAGGTCATCCTATATAATTACTAAGATGGCAAAATATCATAAATTAAAAAAAAACCCTGCCTTTAATAGAATAAATTGTTTTTTATAGAATAAGATTGCTCCAAGTCTTTGTGAAAATGAAACATMTGTTTGAAGACAAACAAAACGAAAAAAAGTATATATATATATGTATATATATATATATAAATAACATACCGTATATTAACGATGAAAGGTAAGAGGAAAATAGAGAGAGGGAGAAGATTCAAATTTTCAGCATGGCAGGTATCCTAAAGTGTACTCTTTCTTCTGCTTCTCTGTCTTTAAAAATATCCATGTATAATTCTGTCAAGAAAAAGCCAGTGACCTTAAGACAAGGTAAGGAATATATTTTCAGGATTACAGATTATGTCAAATGTAGCTGTTGTGCAACAGGACATTTCARTGGAATGAATCATTCTTTTGAAACTATCATCATGTAACTAGCCCATTTGCAGTTGTTAAGGAACATATCTTATAACTATGTTAGTGGCATTGTTTTGTGAACCAGTAAAAATATTAGGTGTGTTTAAATGGGTTTAAGTGAACATCAATTCATAGACTAAAGCAAAAGGTCAGAATGTTTTGCTCATTTTCTACAGGCTGAGTTAGTTTTTTTATATAAATAGCACAACAGGCAACATACATCACCTATTTGATGAAAATAGAAAACACGAGCTTAAGGAAAGTGAAGGTTATTTTCCACAGTTCACTTGTGACATCACTGCTATTGAAAGKTTTTTTTGTATTACACATATTCCTTTGTATGATATCCTGTGGTATCCCTGTAGTGCAATTAGATTTGAGTTAAGTTTAGGCATATTTCCTATCTAATAGTATTCTTGAAACAAATTGCCTTAAGATCAACAGGACCTAGAAAAACAAATGCAGCCCTTTGAGAAACTAAGTCTATGAACCATTAGACTAAAGATACAGAGAGAGAAAGAAAGAGAGAGTGGTTTCCATAGTTGTGAATACTGAACATGGGTCAGAGGAGAGCATCTTCAGAAACAACAAAGAGCAAGATAGCTGAAACTAGAGGGATTCCAACTTTTAGCCTACCGCTTACTTGACTTATTATTATTATTTTCATCTAATGACATCTGATTAGATATGAACAGAAAATACAGATAAGTTGTAAACTGATCACTCCCCAGCTGAGTGTCCTTAATCAGACTCTCCTAGCTAAGTTATACTGGATGTATTTTTGGATTTTACTCAAAGTAAAAGTGTTGAAAATAAATATTAGTCTTCAAAATCACTCAGGTATTTCTGAAAATTCAACTGGGAGTCTGATTGCCAGGTCCCAGTCATTAGCTTTCTCTAGAAGAAATTGGATGCATTGTTAATGTACACCAGCTGCTGATAAACATAGAAGGTGTTTTAGATGGCATCTGAAACAGTTTTTGAACTGCTTTATAAGACTACTTTTGGCAATATGTTTGCTGCTATTATTCTCAGCACGTGTTAATAACTACTTGCCGTGTATGGAAGGCTGGTGGTGCTACTTTGCTCTAAACATAAGTTCCTTTCTTTTTTGGAGCAAAGCTTCCTGTGCCTGTGACAGTTTGTCATGAAACTGAACAGAGTAGACACAAATTAAGGCGGAAATTGTTGATATATGAATGTTTCATTTGTTAGGTTTGATTTGGCTTTTTGTTTTTTCTTTTGAAATCAGACTGGTGTCCTGTGGGATACACTCTGTTCTCCACTCTCTACCATTATTATATTGCTGTTACATTTGTTCCTGTACAGTATTTCACTATAGGGATTAAGTAGGTTTAGAAAACAGATGGATGTAGAAAGTCTGATTTTACATCAAGACTGTTGAGTTGTTATGCCATTTGGGGTAAAGAAYGGAAACTCAACTGCCTGTTCGACTGTTTACATCTCACTGTATAAGCCTGAGGAGATGATTACCTATCCTTTCCCTCTCTCCCTCAGTCCCAAGATGGACCATTTATACTGTCTGSTATGGGAAGAAAAGAGCAAATGCCTTCTCTTGACATGTTTGCAGAGAGTGAGCCTGACAGATGGCATGAATAGAATGCAAGAGTGAAACAGATCTCAAAATAAATTGCTTGTTTTCAGAATAAACGTGGATGATGAATCTCTTCCTTTTTTACCTTTATGCACAAAAGTCCATATGTGGTAAGATTTTAAAATCGTTTCATCTATTTTATAGACAGACAGAAATATGCTACAGAAGTTAACGAAATATGCTGTATGTTACAGCATTTTGCACATTGCCTGTACAAAAGACATATACATAGATTCACAATCACACTTGAAGATTCATTTGTGTTAGTATTACTGTGCATATTTTTATTTATTACTCTGATTTTCCAAATTCATATCTGTTTCAAACTATTTTTATGCCAAAACATGTGTGAGATGATTGTAGACCATTGTGTATGGTCTGATATCTGATATGCAGTTGCAAGGATCAAATTTTTGTAAGGTAATGAGGGATTTCAAATTTTGAGTAAAAAAATGTTAAGTGTGTCAAAAGGAAACAAAATGTGTTCTATAGCAAATATGTGTGTGTGTGTGTGTGTGTGTGCGCGCGCGTGCAGCAGGGGAGAAAAATCTGTTAGCATGGTGACAGAACTTGTAGTCAGAGTATTGACTACATCTGATACTGTGAAAAGAAATAAAAGGTTGTTTTCTCAGAAAGCAGAAACCAGTGCAGGAAGATTATACAGGAAGCCTATGAACCAATTCATTTTATATGTCATAAATGCCAACTACTACCTGTCCTTCAAGTATTAGAGATGCATAAGTCTTTATACTCATGATGCTGGAACAAGCCATTCAGTGCAGGAAAAAAAAGTAAGTCAAGCAGTTTTGAAGACAGTGATGGGGAGGAGAGGAGTTTACACAGCAGGSATTACATAAGTTTCAGTAAAAGGTAACTGTTGCACTTCTTCAAATCCTTCAGCAGAATGAAAAATGTCTTGAAGCACAGATGCTAGAAGCAAACAATATTCCAAATGTTACTGCAGAACATGGAGACAAAATAAAAKAATCTTTAACATTGTGCTCAGCTCTTAAGGCTCTCTGAGCAAATAAAAGCAGCGCAGACATTTTTTTCCTACATAGTTTTATGACAGGTAACGACCATTTAAGACTAACATATTATGAAAGAAGCTGAGCTTCCCAATGTGCAGATTGTCAATTTGTTGAGTAACAGCAAATTGCCAAAAGTATTATTTCCATGTAAAAAAAAAAAAATTTCTAATAAGTTTATGAATTCAAAACGACATTTGATTATCCTGTAACACAAAAGTTATTAAGTGTACACTGCTGAAATAATAAAATTATTTAGAGATTCGAGGAAGAAGATAGTATGGAAAAGTGAAATTATGACAGTTGATCTAATCAAATCCTGTAGAAATTCATCAAACATCTGCTCTCTATTATTTCAGGAAATTGCTTGTAACAAAGAGGTCACCTCTGCGTCAAGGATCTGTCAAGACATACTAATCTAATTTTTGACAGCATTTCTAACTCTCATAATATTAGCAGAAGTATCATGAGGGCTTGATCTCTCCAGTTTAAAATCCAACACTAAATAAATATGTTCTGAAAAAGTTCCAAATTAGGTAACTGTTTACAAATAATAGTACATAATATGAATCACTGAGGAGACACTTCTTTACATCAGACAATTTGATCTTTTTAAAAGGTGAATATGTCAATATCTGACTATGTGGCTTGCATAGTTTTCCCAGAGGGCCTGAAGAACGAAGAGTGTTATGTTAACAGATGTGAACTGTATGCCGGGAGATATTCTGACTCTTATAGAGTTGAAGCAGCAGATATGGATCTTTTTTCACTTGTCTGGGAGTGGAAAGGAGTGAATAATATTTATAGCAGAGCCCTTAACCCATGAGCAATATCTCTGCAGCAGCCGAGCTCAGGGATATTTTTGTCATGCTATTAATAAAACCAGTTTCTAGGAAGAATCGGAGTTCATAGACTCATTTGGATCTGAGGGCAGTCAGGAATCGGGCTATTCATAAAATCAGTGGAACTGCCTAGACACAGTTATAAGACTCTGCTTGTAACTTACACTGTTCACACAATCTTCCTGTCCATGCAGAAGATGCCCCTGGCAGGCTCTCCACAGGAGCTGCGTTGGCGTGTGTGTTATCAGCATGTCTATAGAAGATTTAAAAAAGAAAGAAACAGCAAGAGAACAACATTTGCAGATGTTTCACACTTGTTCAGCATAGTCAAATCCAAAACTGACTGCAAAGAGTTTCAGAAAACTCTCACAGCAGGTAAAGAAAACTGATAYAATTCAGTGCAATTTTGTGATGTATTAGATGATGTGCCTATGGAAAAATAACCCTCACTATACGTAAGTAGTGCTGAGTTTCAAGTAATCTAATACCATTGAAGAAATTGGTCTTGGAGTCATTAGGGGGGTTTTTTGTTTTTTTTTTTTTCTTTCTCTGGTAAGACTAACAATAAATATCACAAGGAGAGTGTTAGAAAATGTTTGGAAAAGAACGGAGAAAGAAACAAGAAACATTGTTACTGAATAAATCTACATTTTGATTGATGCTAGGTTATCCCATTTCAAAAAGGTTATCACAGAATCAGAAAAGGTATGGGAAAGAAGAAAAGTATGATAAAGATACTGAATTACTTCCCTACGAGGAGAAATTATGTAGACTGGCGCTCTTATTCTCGAAGCATGATGTTAGGCTTGATAGAGCTCTGCTCTGAGTCCACATGGTAATTCTTGTACCTAAACTACTGAAGTCCTGACTGAAATTAGTTCAAAACTTCTAAGTGTCTTGTCATTTAGTGGAAGCAGCTAAATTAGGCATATAAACATAGTTAGAAAAGAATTTACTAATCATCATTCTAATTAAGAAGCTGCTTAAATAAACCTGTAGATAATTTTGAGCAGAGGGATTTTGCCCTTGAAGGTTAAGTATCCAACATTGGATGCCAGGTTTATAACATGAAAGCTGCAATTATAAAACATTTCTTGAAGTTTGGCCTTTCCAGCAAATCTAGCCAACATGAACATAGTTTGCCCTTCTGKTTTTTACCCAGATGCCTGCACCACCAGTCTACTTTGGGCAGAATAGATGAATGACAGGGGACATGCTGTTAAAATATTAAAATTATATCTTAGATGTCCTGTAGGTGTGCACCTCAGGTACAATTGAAAATACCTTCTTTCAYAGGTGATTACTAGTTCCTAGAAGCTTTTATACAAACATCATATTTCTTTAATTGCAAGCATGCAGCTGGAGGGCTCATGCAAAATACAGACTCACAAATTACAAAACATTTGCTTTTTAGTGAAATAGTATTCGAGTTCTGTGACAGGCTCTAAAAAAAACAGTAAGAGAAAAAACAGGAAAAGAGCTGAAATTACTACTAACAGAAATACTGACAGAAAGTGAAATGGAAAGAACATTTGAGTACAAAAACAAACAGATGAAACTTCTGTTGAAGCCTAGTCAGACTCTTTAAAGGCTTCTTCCTAGCTTCCATTTCTGTCATTGTAGCCCTTATGCTGTCAGGGTCCTGAGCTGGCCAACAGGCCCTAACTGACTAGCCTATAACCACCTTTCTCTGTAAGCCTCCTCTGCAACCCCTTCTTTCCAGGTCTCCCCAGGCTTTGGCTACCTGTGTTGAAGGTGTGCTCTGATATGGTTCAGCTGTGCAACTTTGGATTTGACTTCTGTGCAAACATCTAAGTTGTGTGAAAGAGCTGTGAGAAGTCTCACCGGGGTCCTCCATCCATGTGTCATCTGCCCCACTGGCCTGGGAGCCTTATTTTGGTTCAGGCCCTTGCCCTTGGTCCTTGCTTGAACTATGTTGTAGGTATGTTCTACCCGCCTTTTTACCTTACTGACTTTGACTTTGCTTTCTACCTTGCCTTGGACCTGTCTCATCACTGCAGACTTGCCTGGCCATCATTGGGCTCTCGGCTGACTTCGGTCACTGTCCCTAGACTTGCTTTCCTGGTCAGGTACCAAGGGATTGCCAGTTCTCTTAAGAAATAAGAAATTCCCTTCATCCTCTGACTTTTAGGTGAGGCACTTTGCTTTGAAGGTTTTACAAAGTTTCTTTCTTCATTTGGGGCAAGGTCAATCAGAAAGTTGATCGTGTGACATAAGTAGGGCATGTTTACATTTTCATGTATTTTGGTATTGCTTGGTAAACCTCTCTGTTTCATGTGAGCTTTGACTCTAAATACCCTAAAAAATACAGGATGCATACTTTTTATTCTTCTTAGTTATTTAAATATATTCATTCTTTTAACAGTTTCAATGCATATAAGGAATATTTTTAATGCAAATATGCATAACTCAGCACTGTATTTTTCAAGTGACTATGACACCAGCAACAACGCATTTCAGAAACGTTGAATGTATGAAGTATGTAAAGAAAACGAGGTTTCCTCTACAATAGCAAAGTCCTTTGTTCTTTTTCTTTTTCTCCTTTTGGATGCAAAAGTAGACAAAAAGCAGTAACTGTAATGCTTGCTGTGCTAGGCAGTAAGGAAATGTAAGTAGTGTAAAATACTGTCCATAGGCGAAGATGACTTGTGTTATGATTTAGTTACATCAGGGCAAGTGCAGAGTTAGGTGCCAATGAGTTCATAATACGACCCAATGATTTCTAATACATGAAATGATCTTTGTACATGACACAGACCATCACAACTCCTTTTATTTTTATTTTTTTTAATCTACTTTTTCTGCTGTATTTTCTGCCATTCATTTAGTCTTCTTTTAAAAAAGTTAATTTACCCAGGAGTTGCTTGGTGATTTGGCTGACTGTTCCTCACTCTCTCAGTGTAGCTCCCCAGTTCTTTAAGGAGGAGAAACCCACTTTAGTAAACTAAGAGAACAATGCATAAAAAACACATGAAAGTATAGTTTGAATAGCACTTATAGAACGAAGTCATTTCTAATTAGTATAATGTTGATTAAGGTAAAAAGTATTGGGACAAATCTAACTATTCTACCCCARCTATTTTCTATGTATCAATAYTTATCATTACAGACTTTTTGTTTGGTGGAAAGGCAGAAGAGAGGGTTTCTTTGTGCTGGAAGAGATAGGATAGTGATAGSAATTAGAAAAACACAGTAAAATATTTTGTATGGGTAATTTAAAACCACCTTTGGCAGATTTTTTTTTTTAAAGAAGAAGGGCAAGAAAATTCTCATCCAGTTATTTATAAATGGTTAAAGAGTCATTACTAGGTATATGGAACAATGTGAATCAGAATAAAGTAGCGACAGAGCCGCATATGCTTTAAAAATAAATAAATAAAGCATGAGATTCAGCTTCAGATCATAGACTTCTAAATGTAGGCATCTGTAAACTTCCTGATGTGARGTGGGGTTGTACTGAGTTGAAATGAGAAAAGAATATGTTGATTCAAAATATCTTAAAGTATCTAAGACATTCACATGTGCTAGGGAAAAAATAACACAAAATCTATAAAAGGTAATGGTAATTGATGCCTAAGTGTAAGCAACCAAATCAAACCTCAACTCAATATAGCTGGTGAAGCCTAAAGAGCTGCTCAGCTCACCCGAAGGCAAACAATTGGAGTCCTTTGGTTCCAGTTGATATACTTAATGACTAATGACAGATTACCTGGTTACTGATTAATATATTTAATGATCAGTTACCTAAGTAACCAGATGGGGCTGTCAGATGTGACACAGGAACCATGGAGACCTACRCCTTTCTGAAGCAATAACTAGAGACCAAGCAAGACAGTTTAGGAAATCTCAGATAGCACTRGATGATTATGCTCCTGAAGCTGAATCAAGATCTCTATGTCCACTTGAAGCCAAGAAAATGCACAGGACAGTACTGAAAGTAGAAATATTAAAAGTGACTTAGAAGTTACCTTATTCTTCTCCCTTCTGCTCCATAGATACAGTAATTCCTTTAATCACTTAAAATTTGATTCAACAACTATTTTAAAGAATAGTTTCGGTTTGATTGTATAAATTGTCCCACTGTAGTTACACCAAGATGTATTATTTCTGCATGGCCATAAAAAATAGGAGTGTCAGACAATGAAACTTTCTTTTAATAATTCGGTGAGTGAAATAAATGACTTCTAATGCTTGTCCAGGATTTCCAATTGGAATAATATGTCCGTCTAGTTATCCATAAACACTAGACATGTCCATGGGCTATAGTCCGTGGGCTGAACATTAGCACTGTATATATGCTCTAAGTCTATTATCTTTGAAGGGACAAACTTACCATGACTGTCCTGTGCCATCCAGATCACACCAGCACAGTGTATATGCAGTAGGTAGAGCTATCCTGTCCCAGACATGTGAGACACTGCATCATATTGCATCAGTGGCCTTCACATAAGCATGGGCATGTCTGGGATTTACAAATAGCCAGAAATTCTAGTAATATAATTATACAAGCAAACTGGAATAGATAACAGTCTGTCAGGAAATCTTGGACAAGGGTGCAGTGTCATCAAACTCCACCTGCATCTCATTTCCGGACATAAAAYTGGATATATCCAGGGAAACTCCAAGGTATGGTAGTCTTGAATTTGAATTTCCTTCAGCCTTTTCATTGCTGAATCAGGTGCGAAGATCGCTTTAAATCCCAGTACACACAGTAAGGAAGGATATGATCGGAATCCTGATGTTACTAATTGTTCTTTTTCCAGCACACACATGATTTTCTCAAAGGCCTTTATTTTCCTTTATTCTCCTGCCTTCCTTATATCACAGCCATGTCCGTCTACCTCACTGTAATAATCTCCTGYTCTTCATACTCAAGCCACTTTTCCTCTCTTCCATTCACTCCCCCAAATCCATTTACCTTCCAGGAGACATTTACATGTATTACTAYTGCCTTTTTGAAAATACTTTCATATCCCCCTGGATTCTTTGTTATATTCCAATTCCAYTGGCAAAAATAACATATGCTCCCCCCTCTGCTCCCGAACAGCTATAGGCTGTAACACAGCCTAATAAAATCCTCCATGGGCTTCTGCCAARACCTTACTTTACTCTCTGTGTTTGAGTGACACATATTTAAGAGCCACCGTCTACCTCTTCGAGACTCTCAGGCCATGTGAGAATAAGTTGACTTAAATTCCCTTTGCTCTTTGTTTGTGCACACTGTGATCCATTTGTCACATCAGCATTTGGCCCAGAAGCAATGTTGGAACAAGGCATGACCTAAAATCTCTCTGGAATAGTGGAGTTAAGTGAGAGGCATTCGGAGGCATGAGCGCTCCCCGTTTTCTTTTGCCTTGCCCTCTCAACAAACAAAAGACGTAGGAAGTTTTAGCTTAGAAAATATACTTTTTTTTTTCTTTTGAGATATGTTTTAATTTGCAGCAATCTCTTTTATTCGACCTTTCTGAAACTGAAATCAATATCCTCACCCTGGAGTCCCACAAGACATACCATATTTCAGAACATATCAAGTAAACCGGTTGCTATTACAGATTCGAGACTTGTCTATGCTGTCAGACTCTTTGCAAAGCTTATTAGGCTGGGCTGGAGCTTCACTGCCATGATGAAGTTTCCAGAACAGACTTGGTTCTTCTCCATATAATGTGGATGAGACACAAAGCTGACTGCATCTGATTATGCAGATCTTCCTTGAAACAGAAAGGCTGTCTTAAACTTAATTCCTGCAGAGCTGGCTCACTGTTATATAACAAAAGAAGTCTGGCTCTGACAAAAAATATTTTTATTTACAATARTATTTCAAGTATCAGAGGTTAAAAAGTCAAAGAATAATAACAATAATAAAAAAAAAGACAACATATAGGTATTTGAAATACGATACTATGCACTATTCCCAACTCATCTTTGGTAGTCTATGTGGTCTTGTCAAAGTGTGTATTGTGACTTCTAAGATAAGCTGTGTTACAGCTATCATCTACATACCTTTATTATAAATTTATTTTTTGGCATTGTTCTCCTTTCATCTCTATTCCTGGATTATGTTTGTTTTTTTTTTTAAACCTTTTTTTGCTACTGCAAATTCCTCTACTAAATTGAATGCTATTTGTTCTATCCTTAGCCATTTTCAATATTATCCCTGCAAGCAAGGGTATTGCACTACAATAAGCACATGAAGCTTATATCCAGTTAACTACTAGTCAATTGCAGGTAACTATTTCTAGGAGGGGGAAAAAAAAACAACAAAAAAACCCTTCTCTTTTTCTCTTGCTTTTGTTCTGTCTTCCTTTTTCTTCTCTCTGCCTTGCATCTTTAAAACATTCTTTTTGTTTAGATTTCAATAATAGAATTAATTTTTGTATTTCAAGTTCTGAAACGTTTGAATTTATATCTTGTTTTTTTTTGTTTACAGGAAGATGCATCTATTTCCATGGCAAGATCAGTATTCCAGTTGGAAAATTCAAAACTCAATTTATGTGAATCACATATTTTGGAAAACAAAAACAAAAACAAACAGTTGAATAACTATTGTAAAGTAATTTTGAAAATTTCAGAGGTTCTTGTTTTCATTTTAATCATTAGTATAATTATATCAAAATGATTTGAATTCAAATTCTTCCAAATTTGCTACTTGACAAAGTAGCATTTTTCTTTGCTTTATGTGGAAATATCTTTAGTTTTAAAGTTTTCAAAACTGTTGAATAGAAAAAGATAGTATACTGTTTTCACAGAATCACAGAATCACAGAATGGTTGAGGTTGGAAGGGACCTCTCGAGATCATCTAGTCCAACCCCCCTGCTCAAGCAGGGTCACCTAGAGCACATTGCACAGGATTGCATCCAGGCGC